>NC_056751.1:693248717-693511217 GCF_019279795.1 Protopterus annectens
CTGATGGGTGGGAGGTTGGCATAATGGTTAAGGATGTTTACTTGACAAATACAAGGTGCAGGGTTTGATTCTCACATGGGGTAATTGACTAGGCTTAAAATGGCCCACAAGGGCAGTTAGCCTAGTACTAATCTTTGAACCGATGAACCTGCAGGTGATGTCACACTCCTTGTAGTCATGATTGATGCCCCCAGTCCTGCAATTCCAAAGGGATGTTGATAACAAGTACAGCAGTCTACAATGGCCGAGTACAGCCAAGGCAAGGCCAGCAAAATGTTCTTTACTTGTGTCAATAAGCATAATGTGTTGATAAACAAACATACAGGTGATACTATGTCATCTGGGATACCAAGCTATAGAAAAGATGATGGTTTAATTCAGGTTGATGCAGAATACACATACCTGAATGCAGTAACAGTGGCTGATATCAAACAAGAGGCATTGCAGGACTATGTTATGCAGAAATCATCTGGAGACTTGCACTTGGCACAGGGGATGGAAGAAGCATTCACTGTGTACTTACAACATGTGCAGACAAATGTACAGCATGTTCTAATCATGGAGTAAACTGATATACCACACAGTACATATGCCACCTAAAGTCCAATGTGTATACTGAATTTTAATAATACTTTGTACATTATACATCAAACAGGGCTTCTGCATCCATGATATATGCATAACCCAAAAGAGATAACTAAATATACAATATACAGGATAAAACCACGCCCTCACGTTGAATGACATTGCAGTCAGATGATCGTTGTGGATCAGAGTGCATGCAGGAGTTCAGTCACTAGCATGTGTGTACAGTTTGTGTTTGTAAGTCCACAAATCTAATGCTATAATGAATCCTAGGTCTGCCTCAGACCCCTAAACAGGGGCCACAGCACAGGCAAGGTAAAATGACACCTCTGACAGCAGTGTACATACAGACACACACACACACACACATACACACACACACACACACACACACACACACACACACACACACGCACACGCACATATACAATATAACATAGCAGAAACACCGGCTATAGCACCAGTGGTAACAACTGCTATGCCTTTTAAAACTCTTCAACAAGAGGAGCCCAGGTAACAAATGCAATATGAGTCATGTTGCATCTAATGGTACATATCACACTTCCAGTTGTTCTCTGTAGATTTAATTACAAATTATTAGATGGATCTTCTCATGTACCCCAACGATAGAGTCATAACAAGAACAAGGTGAAACGGGCAACTTGCCCAAGTGAAAGCTGTTAGGAGGCATGATAACAGGAGATTACGGTGTGGGAGCACAGTACCATCCATACCTCTCAACTCTGCAGATTTTCGCAGAATGTCCAGATCTTTGCCTTATATTTTTGGTCCATTTTTCATACAAGTGTGACTTTCTGGCAAATTACTGGAAAATCATTAAATATTGAAGTTAGAAAATAATGATTGAGGTTTAGGCTTCATACCCTTCAGAAAATTCATGCTCATGCAAAACCTGTTATTCTATCAACTTTCTAAGTTTGTAAGGGCAATATTTCTACATTGTCCCTATTTGTACCTCTTTTTTTCTGACGTTGTCCAGATTTCTTACTCTAGGAGGTTGACAGGTGTGGTACCAGCAATGATTTATACAACCACAAGAACACTGTGGTTTTATAAATAATCACCAATACTGCATTTGCTCTCATGTCTAAAGTGCTCAATGTGTGTTAGTAACAGCTTGTTACAGTTACAGGTCCTCAAACTAAGGGTGCAGAGAGAACAAATTATGCGAGACACAAATGCTGGTCTTGGGGTTAGATAACAAATCAGTAATACTGACAGAGAGAATGACACAGGACAACACATCACCAGAGCATGGTGGTGATCTGCTGGGCATAATGCTCTTGGCATCTGTGTGCATTACATATGACACCATATGTGCTTACATGGTTACATGACTATGATGCTTCTTCAAGTGGTGCAGACATTTTTGTCGGATTAACAGACACTATGAGCTAGTAGTGTAAACAAATTCCAAAGAGATAGCTCTCTTCTGAAAGTTTCCCACTTGTACTTTTGGCATTAACCTAGTGCCCAAGTCATTACTCACATCTGCAGGCACCCAAAGCACTCTGGGAAATGGTGCCTGATTTTAGAGTGCCAGATTGCCAAAGTATACTCAATGTTGACATATTCAGTGGAAAAATGCATATATCCACATGTCAGTATGTCCTTTGCCAGGTCTGTAATGTATTTATCATTAGCTGTCACTCATACAGCTTCATAGCATTGATGGGGTCCTTGACAAATACTGACACTCCCCCATAATTTCCAGCATTTACCCATAATTCACAGTTTGGTCTAAAAGCATGATGGGTATCAAATACACTAGCAGATGGAATGCTTCTGTTGCTATGAAACTGCGTCTCTGTAGTTAACATATATGTCGGCGAATTCAGTAAGAATCACACATGTTTGGAATCTACTATGACTTTTTTCTAAGTCTTTTGATAGTAACTATTTGTAGATAGTTAGATAGATACATACATCTATAGACAGGCACACAGATATAGAGGTGTAAAGGCAAATATATATGGATAAACAGATATACAGAAAATGATATATACTTGTCTTATTTATAAGCACTAAAAGATACAAAGAACATGAAAAATGTTGGCAAATTAGTCTATACAGCCTACTAAAATACTAATCCATACCCTACTTCAGGATCCTTGCTAATGCATTAACAATAAAACATCTTATTTTTTCACAGTGCAGGCACTCTCCCAGTAACATTCCGCTGCTTAGAAGAGAATCTGAAGATTGATAAGAGGGTAACAAGGTTTGTACTCCCGATCGGGGCCACCATCAACATGGATGGGACTGCACTTTATGAAGCTGTGGCCGCCATTTTTATTGCACAGATGAATGGGGTGAAACTGGATGCAGGACAGATTGCAACTGTAAGGTACGAATGTTTCTCCACTCTCTTCTATTATTGTGAAAAAGGTATCATTTGTAATACCTGTGCTACTGTTCTCTTTAACCCTACTGATGCACATGAATATTTCCTGTTAGTATGCTAATGACAAAGCATGTTCTGGTACTGAATCTTCAGCAGGAGAACTTTATAGAATCATTTTCTGCTAAATCTATCATTGCATCGGACATATTTGACTGGTCCATCGTCTGATGACTGGTTTCTGCTCTTTGCTTTCTTCTGTTTTAGGTTAATGTTATTGTTTGTACCATACAGCAGTCTGTTGTCTTAACACCTTATGGTTTATCCTTTTTGTTATCCCCTTTGGCCCTTAGTCATTGAACTTGACTTTTACCACTTCTGGCCTCACCATCAGTGAGCTGTGCCATGAGACGTGAGACAAAGATGGAGTCAGGGGTTTTGCACCTAACTTTAAAATTCTTCTGCAGCAGCTGTGGGGTGCAGTAGCAAACTGGAGCATGCAATGTTGGTCTAATGGACACACACACACACACACACACACACACACACACACACACACACACACACACACACACACACACACACACACACACACATACACACTCTCATACACAAGCACGCACACACAAGGGTGTGCACATCTCCAAGTACAGTGCAGTTTAGTAGGCCAAGCAAGTTACATTCATCTCCTGTCTTTCAGCAGTAACTCTCACTGCTGCTGTAGTGAGGGAACCATCCCTGTACACTAGTGAGCGAGCTATAAGGCACAATTTCTTTTTCTACCGTCTCCCCACCACTGAGAATGTATGGCCTTTTTACAATGCTTTTTTCTGCTCATCGTCCTACAAGTCCACTCATTTCGTTGTCTCTTTAGCATACTTGTTGTACTACAGTAGACAACTATTGGAAATCTCAGGACCCGTTAGATCGACTCCAGAAATGCAGAGACAGAATGGCCAAAAGATTGGACTTGTATATACAAATCCATGATGCCATTTCTCAGAATATTCCCTTTTCTCTGAGGTATGGCAATTTTGGACTTGGTATATATAAGTTCAGGGGGTCCCACACATGGGACGTGCTCCTCCCACAAAAAGAAGTTTTAAGGAGACGAGCAAATGTTGTGATGTGATCTTTTCCTGGTTTTCGGTCTGTTTTTTAGATTTTTGGCATTGGGCATTTTGATTGCCAATATATCATGTGGTTTACTATTATTTGCTTTATTATGTGTGGTACACCATAGTGGTAGATTGTACGTGGCATAGTCCTTTATGCAATATTCTCAAACTGTGCACTTAGAATGCATTTTTGCACTCTAATTCTAAATCTAAACATGATCTTATACTGATTTATGTCAGATTGTGCTTAATATTGTTTAATGAGTCTATGACACAAAGAAGCATTGTTTATAAAGCAATCTATTACCCAGGATGGGCTGTCAATAAATGAAAAATGATGCTCCTTTGATATAAAAGTAGTATGTCTTGCTGTATATCATCATATAGTGCAGTCCTTTCCCCATACTCATCAAGCCCTGCAAATCTTTTGATGGTAAATAATTATAACTGCTCTAAACTCACTTTCTGCATGCTCCCCTACTATGCCAGGGCCCTTGGTACAGATCTGTACATTCCTATTAAGACATATGTGCACCCTAATCTGCATTTGCAGAATATAGTACCACTACTAGTCACTGCCTGGTGCTCCTCCTCAGATTTGGGAGGGCCACTAAGCCTCCTCCCACGGACAGCCACAAGATGAGGGATGAAGGGTGGGTTAAAACAGCTTGATCCATCCCTTGGCTACCTTCCAACTGATTCTTACTAAACCATTCCTGTTTTTAAATAATGGGCTGTCTTCAGCCTAACTGATCTCCCTTTTCAAAGGTGGGGCTCAAACACTGTACCATGTGTTTGTGAGGTAAATGCCTTAACCCTTATATCAACCCCCTGCTTACTTAAGAAGAGAATGTAGAGCCGCAGTGCGCTGTGTAACATTTCTGACAACCTTTTAGCTTGTTTAATCAATTTTATGCCACTATAATTGAAAGTAATGGATACAAAACACCAGAAACAGAAGTTAGGTTTAGGTCATAACCAAATTGTAGATGTAACACTATACTTTGAAAGGAGTTCTGTGGGAAGCATCTGAAATTTAAACAAATTTCTGCATCTTATTCCCAGCATCTAATTAGTATCTGTAAGATACTTCAGGCATAAAAAATACCGTTCAGTCAACTGAATTACAATTTCTTGCATGTTTACAAGCAATCTTTATTTATACATTTGTTTGAACTCAAAATAATACATAAATGTATAGTCCAGTTATACAAAAGATATAGACTAACAGAAACATAATAAAAGGTAAATATGACTGGTATACCATCCTCATATAATTATACGTAATCATCCTGAAATCCTATTTTTAATATAAAATTATCATTACTCAGTTCTATCCTCTATATCTAACTCAACTTACAATGACATAATATTATCTCAAAGTACGTACTAGAAAACAGGAAATGGCAAAAAAAAAATATTGTAAATCATGCTTCTTCATGCAATGCTCTTTTATTTATTTATTTAGTTTTTTAATTCTGTAAAACACTGTCTTTCTAACTTTTAAATCCTACAAACACTGTCAAGCCCCCTTCATATTGGATTGTCTAAAAATCACCTACAACTATCAAACATGCTATGTCTGGACTATTATTCCCACTAATAAGGTAGGGACTACTCTCTATGAGATGAAAGCTGTATGGCCCAACACTCTCTTGAGTAAGCTGTTCCCCAGGTCGACATAGTTCAAAGGCCAATACATTATTAATAAACTGGAGTCAGGCATCAGAAGGAGGCCATTATACCCTGTGAATAAGATGTGAAAACATAATAATTTAGGTTACCTTTATATACATATCTGGAAATCCATTATCTTAGATTTTTAGTGAAAGTCAGTTCAATACAACATAATAATAATAATAATAATAGTGATAATAACATCTTGTAGCAAAAGAATAAACTGACCATCACGTGGAGGAAGAGACCTCACTTCCAATATATACAAATCCAAAATCAAAGTATGGAAGCGGAGCAGGCAAAGCACGACTGTGATAAAACCAAAAACTAAATAACATAAAAACATAGATAAAAAATGGACAAGTGCTTTCATAGGTTCATAGGTGTATACTAGGCTAATAGCCCTGGATCCTATATAAGCCTAGCCCAATAAGATTCCTTGCATCATGCCACCCAAAGTTATTTCCCAGTGCCTATGTCAAGCAAGGCCACTGAAGTGATCCCTGGGTGGACTTCCTATTGCCCACCCAATCATTAAGATTTCTCTTAAAGAGGGCCAGTGAATGGTACTTCCTCAGATCCTTCTAAAATTAAATACTTCATTCACATAAAATAAAAACAAAGCAAAAAAATGTGATTTTAGTAACATTAGATGTGAAATCATTGTTTACGGTGAAACCCAATCACTCTGGCCATTTTTATGGTAGGGAGTTTCTGGTGAATAACTCAGAGTTCACATCAGACAGGATCAGCCTGATATGTCTGTTCACCGAGTTGGTTCTTTCAAATAATGTTTTTCTGTTTGATGGCAGATATTGCCTACAAAAGTTGGGGGTGGCCATGGGCCCCTCGTGCACTAACAGTTACGCTAACCTAGTGCTGGCGCACTGGGAGAATACTAAAGTGTTAGATGGCACTCTTTATCATGGCCTATAACTGTGTCTTAATAGAACATTCCCACAGTTCTCTATTAACATGAGTCCTAATTGTCGTGTTTCATTGAACATTCCACAGGTCTTCATTAACATGGCCCCTAATTAATATTTTAATGGAACATTCTCACACTTTGTCGTTAGTATGAGCCATACACATGTCTTTATTGAACATTCTGATAGTTCTGTTTTATCATGGCCTATAACTGTGTCTTAATAGAACATTCTTACAGTTCTACTTTATCATGGCCTATAACTGTGTCTTAATGGTACAGTCTTACAGTTCTACTTTATCATGGCCTATAACTGTGTCTTAATGGTACATTCTTACAGTTCTACTTTATCATGGCCTATAACTGTGTCTTAATGGTACATTCTTACAGTTCTACTTTATCATGGCCTATAAATGTGTCTTAATAGAACATTCTTACAGCTCTACTTTATCATGGCCTATAACTGTGTCTTAATGGTACATTCTTACAGTTCTACTTTATCATGGCCTATAACTGTGTCTTAATGGTACATTCTTACAGTTCTACTTTATCATGGCCTATAACTGTGTCTTAATGTTACATTCTTACAGTTCTACTTTATCATGACCTATAACTGTGTCTTAATGGTACATTCTTACAGTTCTACTTTATCATGGCCTATAACTGTGTCTTAATGGTACATTCTTACAGTTCTACTTTATCATGGCCTATAACTGTGTCTTAATGGTACATTCTTACAGTTCTACTTTATCATGGCCTATAACTGTGTCTTAATGGTACATTCTAACAGTTCTACTTTATCATGGCCTATAACTGTGTCTTAATGGTACATTCTTACAGTTCTACTTTATCATGGCCTATAACTGTGTCTTAATGGTACATTCTTACAGTTCTACTTTATCATGGCCAATAACTGTTTCTTAATGGTACATTCTTACAGTTCTACTTAATCATGGCCTATAACTGTGTCTTAATGGTACATTCTTACAGTTCCCCTTTAGCTTGGGTCCTAGTTATTATGTCTATACTGAACATTCTCATAGTGATGCATTAACATGGGCCTAATTATGGAGCTTTTATTGAATGTTTTCACAGTTAACATATACATTGGGCCCTAATTATTGAGCTTTAATGGGACATTCTCATAATTTTCCTTTAAGATGAGCCCTAATTATTATGTTTCATGGAACATTCCCACAGTTCTCATTTAAACATGGGCCCTAAGTATTATGCTTTTATTGAATATTATTACAGTTAAGATACACATTGGGCCTTAATTATTGTGTTTTAATGGAACAGTCTCACAGCTCTCTTTTAAGATGGGCCTTCATTATTATGTTTCATGAAGCATTCCTACAGTGTTCGTTAAACATGGGCCCTAAGTATTATGATTTTATTGAACATAATTACATTTAAGATATACACTGGACCCCTAATTATTGTGCTTTATTGGAACATTGTCGCAGTTCATCTTTAACATGAACCCTAATTGTTATGTTTTATGGAGAATTCTTTTATGGAGAATTCACAGAATTCTCCATTAATGTGACCCGAATAATGCTTGAATGGAACATTGTCACAGTTCCCCATACCATAGATCCAAATTATTATCCTTTTATCAAATATTGTCACAGTTATCCATTAATATGGACCATAATCATTGTTTTATGAGACATTCTTATAATTCTCCATTAACATGGGCCCAACTTATGTTTTAGCGGAAAATTGTCACAGTTCTCTGTTAACATAGACTCTAATTATTATGTTTTTATGGAGCATTCTTGCAGTTGTCCATTAACATGGGCCCCAGTTATTATCTTTTTATAGAGAAGCCTCACAGGTATATTATTATGTTTTTATGGGACATTTTCCCAGTTCTCTATTAGCAGGGGCCAAAATTATATTTTTACTGAGCATTCTTCCAGCTGTCCATTAAACATGGGCCCTAACTATTGTGCTTTTATCAAACATTCTCATAAGTCTCCATTAACACCAGGTTAGTCATTACAGCATTCATAGATCGTTACTAGGCTTGCAATGCATGAGACCATTGAGAAGCTTAGCGCACATTCCCAGTTGCCCATAAGCATTGACTGGTAAGGTAACTTGCTCAAGGTCACTCAGTGCATTGATAGAATCAAACCCTGTCAATACCCTCGTATCTATTTCTTACATATAAACTTTATATGATCATGTCACTACTATAAATACTGTTACAAAAGGGATATGGTACACTGTGGGACAACCCCGGTCTACTCAGTTGCCCTTTTCCCTACTCAGGATGAGGACAACTGATAGAATGTTAGACCCAGCTAATATACAGAGCACACAATGAACATAACAGGAAATACATTAGCTATAGAGCAGAGAGCTGTGTTACAGTAAGTAGGCACTTCATCTCACTACAACAGATTGTCAGATTTGGTTATCAGATGGGGTGCCTTTTCCGTGGAGTCTCTATGTCCCATTATGTTCACATGGGTTTCCCCCATGCACTCTAGTTTCCTCCCATATCCCATAGACATGTAGTAGGTGGATTAGCAATTCTAATTCTCTTGTTTTTCCTGCTTTACTAGTTTAGTCCAGTTTCAGAGTTGCTGATTCCTGGGCTTTGGTTGTAGTTCCTGTGTTCTGTTTCCTTGCCTTATTTGGGGGAAGGGAAGCTACCTTGCTTTCCTGCTTTACTAGTTTAGTCCAGTTTCAGAGTTGCTGATTCCTGGGCTTTGGTTGTAGTTCCTGTGTACTGTTTCCTTGCCTTATTTGGGGGAAGGGAAGCTACCTTGCTTACCAGTGGGAGTGGGAAGCATTGAGCTGCCTTTTGTCCAGTTTTGTGAGGTTTCAGCCAGTAACTAGTAGTTTATTGGTCGTTTTGGGCCAGTTTCTAGCTTTTTCCAGGCCCTGGTATAAAACTTTCAGCTTGTACCTACTCAGCACAGACTCCACGTGGGCCAGCAGAGTAATCCAGGCTGCAGAGAGCTGAATAAGCGACTTTTCTTGATACTAAGTATATTTTTGTTGCTTTCCACATCTGAATACCTAGCAACTGTATTTCGCCTGCCTTTCTGTTACATTGAAGCTGTTTTACTGCATTTAACTTAATATTGCACTTGGAATCCTTGTTTGTTACTATTTGACTGTATTTGTAGCAAATTCTTCTGTGTAAGCTGTAGTAGCTGATTCATAGCATTTATAAGTGTTTGCTGTACCTGTTTCTGCCTGTTTTGTGAAAAAAAGAAAAAAAGAAAAAATATCTCTTGTTTTTCCTGCTTTACTAGTTTAGTCCAGTTTCAGAGTTGCTGATTCCTGGGCTTTGGTTGTAGTTCCTGTGTACTGTTTCCTTGCCTTATTTGGGGAAGGGAAGCTACCTTGCTTTCCTGCTTTACTAGTTTAGTCCAGTTTCAGAGTTGCTGATTCCTGGGCTTTGGTTGTAGTTCCTGTGTACTGTTTCCTTGCCTTATTTGGGGAAGGGAAGCTACCTTGCTTACCAGTGGGAGTGGGAAGCATTGAGCTGCCTTTGTCCAGTTTTGTGAGGTTTCAGCCAGTAACTAGTAGTTTATTGGTCGTTTTGGGCCAGTTTCTAGCTTTTCCAGCCCCTGGTATAAAACACGCTAAACGCGTTAGCGCAATTTAGAGCGATTTAGCTGAGCTGCCACTGTTGCACACTAGGGCAGTGCCGGTTAAGCAGGTTTAAACTATTCGGCTACCTAAAGTCCACTCTTCAAATTTTCCTTAAAACTACCTTCCTCGAACTATACTACTGATCAAATCAGCGTATCCTATAACTAAAAGATCAACTCTACTTGACTCCAAGTAGACTATTCTCTATCTATTAAACCTAGCACTTGCTCCTACAGTACTTATTACCTTGATACGGCACTCTTGTCATAGATAGTACCCCAAAAGGCAACCCCCATTTCTCGGTCACCCACGCCCCCGGAATCTTTTTAAAGTTTTTCGTCTACCCTTCTAGCATGTCGAGGGATCAGTTGCTAGTGTCCTCTCCTGCTCAGCTGGTGAACCTGGGAATATTGAGGCAATGTTTCAATTGCCTCATGTACACAGACAACCCTTTCCTCCTCCCACAAAACACAAATACATGCGAGAGATGCAACTATACGGCCAAACTGGAGGCTGAGCTCTTCAACATAGGACTGGCAAGACCAGTCAGGAGGAGAAGGTTACCACACACACTATAGACCCAGTCTCACATAGTACCATTACAACCTCAAATCATACACATAAACACACAAAGACATACTCGGAGGCTCTGATCAAAAATCTACCAAAACAGCAGAGGCCACCAAAGCAGACACCCAAACAACCACCACCTCAGAACACAACACCGCAACACATAGACCTCACAGTCAGAGTGTCAAACAGTCACAGCCCTTAAGGCCAAACACAATGCCAGACACATTAGTCATTGGTGACTCCATAGTCAGACACACTGATGTCCCGCCACCAGACTGAGTAAGGAGAAGGTCACAGTAAGCTGCCTGTCGGGCGCTAGAATCCGCCACATAACGCAAGCACTCAGGTCTCTCAACAGCAGGTACAAATATGACTCAGTCATTGTCCACGCTGGTGTAAACGACCTGAGACATACCTCCTTGGACTACATGAAAAGAGACATTGAGGAGCTCTCTGATTATGTAGCCCAGGCAGGTATGACCCTGACCTTGAGCAGTATCCTACCTTCACCAAGAATGATGCCACAATACAGAGATAAGATGATCAGCTTTAACAATTGGCTTAAACACTGGTGTCATTCAAAGGGGATCCAGTATCTGTCTGCCTGGGATGACATGCTGGACAAGCCACGCTGCTTCGCAAGGGACGGCTTGCACCTGTCACCCCTGGGATTCCGGATATTGGCAAAGGCTCTTGCCACCCCATAGTGCCTTTTTAGGCAAGGCTCAAATTCTAAACCTACCACCCTAGAACACAAAAAGGAAAAACTAAGGGTAATGCTGCTCAATGCCAGAAGTCTAAATCTCAAAATGCACGACTCGAGGCCCTTCTCAGTATGGAGAACATCGATGTCTGTGCTGTGACAGAAACCTGGTTCAAGGCTCCTGAGAGCACCCCAGCGCTATCAGGTTTTACCTCATATCATGCCCGCCCCAAAATCCGGACAATACCAAGAAAGGAGGGGGTATCCATATTCATCAAGGACACCCACACCTCAAGACTGGTGGCAACGCACGATGCATCGGAGACCATCCAGGTGCAATTAACCATAGGCAAGACTGCTCTGCAAATTGTAGCATGTTACAGGCCACCCTCACAAACTCAGGAAACTCACATGGCCTTCCTGAAAACACTAGAGGGATAAATGTATCACCAAACACCATCATACTAGGTGACTTCAATTACCCTAATATAGACTGGGAACACTATTCAAGCCCAAACACCCTAGCCCAAAAGTTCCTGGAATTCATAAACTCAAATGCCATGGAACAACTAGTCACCATCCCCACAAGAGGAGATAACATACTTGATCTCATCATCACGAACATGGGAGCACAATGTTCAACACCGAAGTATACCCCTCACTGGTGAGATCAGATCACAAACTAATCTCGCTGGAGGTCCTCATCCCACCCCACCTGAAATAAAAAGACCACAGTAAAGAACTTCTCAAAGCCGACTTCACACTTCTAAAGACTAGTGTGGTCTCCTTTCAGGCCCCGAGCCGGCGGAAAACAATACTCAAGCCGCTGAATCACTTACAAACGCCTTCTACCAGCACCTGCAGGACTGCATGGATAAGGCAATCCCAAGCAAAACAAAGACTCTTTGTACCAAAGGCAAGCGCCCAGTCTGGTGGACCCCAGCCATAAACAAACTCTACAACAAAAGGAGGAAGCTACTACAAGATAGAGCAAAATCCTTAAAAGGTAAGACACCCTTGATCACTATAAGTAAAAAACTAAGAGCTCTCATAAAATCATCCAAAGCAAATTTCGAGAGAAAAATAGCTAAAGACTCAAAAGACAATCATAAGGCCTTCTTTAGCTATGTTAGAAACCTAGGAGGAAACTCCCAGATATGCTCAGAACTAGTTCAAAATGATGTGAAGATTACTGATCCTACAGACATTGCCAACATACTGGCTGACAGGTTCAGTGCAAACTTCTCCCCCCTGTCCCCGGCAAAAGGAGAGATATCTATACCAAATGAGTGCAGCCCCCCAAACATCTCCAGTGCCCAAGTGAGAACTGCTCTCTCCAAACCAAAAAACACAGCATCCATGGGACCCGATGGTGTCCCCGGCTGTGTGCTCCACTTAACTCAATGAGGAATTAAACCCACAGCTAGGACAGCTGTTTAATCAAAGTCTTACCTCTGGATACGTACCCAGGGAGTGGCGCACTGCAACTGTGGTCCCACTTCACAAGGGCGGTGCCTCCACAGGCCCTGGAAATTACCGGCCCATTAGCTTGACAAGCCTTATCTGCAAAGCCATGGAGAGGATCATAATGGACCTCATAAATAAAGACATAGGGAATTTGCAGACTTTGGATCCAACCCAGTTTGGCTTTGTCAAAGGCAGATCATGCCTTTTAAACTTGGTTGACTTTTTCGAAACAGTCACCAAAGCCATTGATGAGGGAAAGGCAGTCCATACAGCCTACCTCGATCTGGCTAAGGCCTTCGATACAATACCCCACTCGGGTATCATTGAAAAACTCATCAGCTTAAATGTTAACCCATACATCACAAGATGGGTTGCAAACTGGCTGAGTGACAGAACCCACAGGGTCAGAGTTGCTGGCGCCATGTCATACTCAAAGCCTGTCACAAGTGGTGTCCCACAGGGCTCAGTCCTGGGCCCACTCTTGTTTGGCATCTACTTTTCCGAAGTACAAGCAAACACAGGAGGGTTATGGCTGACAAAGTTTGCAGATGACTGCAAACTGGGCGCCATAGTAGAAAACACATCTGACACAGATATCCTTCAGAAGGGTCTCACAGAAACGGATAACTGGTGCCAGAGCCACGGCCTAAAGTTAAATGCCAAAAAATGCATAGTCATACCCTTCAGGAAAAACAAGGTTACCCCTAGCTACCAAATAGGTGGCAATCCACTGAGCACAGAAGAAGTTATCAGGGACCTGGGGACCCAGGTTGATAGTAGTCTGTCATTCGACACCCATGTAGCTAAAGTAGTTAGGAAGTCCTTCAACATTGCCCACCTTATCATGAAGGGATTCTCATCTAGATCAAGGGAGGTCATAGTCTCCCTTTACTCATCACTCATCAGACCAATGATTGAGTACAATGCCCCATTCGGAATGTATCTGACCCGACACTTGCAGCAGCTGGAGAGGCCACAAAAGTTCCTCACCAAAAGGATAAAGGGTCTCAAAAATCTGTCCTATGCTGCCCGACAGAAAGAACTCCAGCTCTATTCAGTCGCTTACCGCGTGCGCAGAGGTGACCTTTGCCTAACATACAAGGCCATGTCAAACCCAGATTTGATGAATATGCTTCACCTCAAAAAATCTAGATCCATCAGAGCCACAAGGGCGGGAGACTTAAACCTCGACACGGCTATTAATAGGACGTGCTGGAGGGATAGATTCATCACCCAAAGACTCCCTATGCTGTGGAACAAAATCCCGGTACATGTGAGGCAGAGCACCTTGCTGGCCTTGTTCAAGAGAAATCTTGACCAATGGATGGGAGATCGCAGATATACCCCAGGAATTACCTCAGTGTCACTGCTCGACAGAGGCACAGCAAAATAATGGGTATAGTTCCCCATACTAAAGGGGTGGCATAAGCCACAAAACAATGGGCTAGGCTTATAAATGCCCTCGGGCAGATAGCCTAGTATGAACCTATGAACCTATGAACCTATGAACCTAAATGATCCATAAGTCCACATGTGATATAGGTGCATCATTTGGAAAAAAGGTCTAACAACCTCCTTCCATTCCCTACTTCCCTACTACACTGGGAGCGAGGTTGGCATAATGGTTAAGATATTTACCTTACATACAGGTGCAGGGTTTGATTCTCACAGGGGGTAATTGTCTAGGCATAAAATGGTCCACAAGGGTATTTAGCCTAGTACTAATCTATGAATCTAAGAAACCCTTGTGGATAGTGAAGGCTACTCATGAGGTTGTTACAACAGTAAGAAGCAGTGGGTCTATATTAGATGATCGAACTTTGAAAAGTTTGACTGTCACATGGTGGACACCATATGATAGAATTTTTGAAAGTTCAAATGTCTTAACGGAGATCTCTGTACAGTGTGGAATGGGAAGATTTCCCTTTTCTGTACTGTAGTGTGATCTTGCATTTGGTATATTTAAATAGCGAGGGCTGTGGGGGGCTGCAAGGGGGCTTGCCCCCTACTTAAAATGTTCAGGTAGGTTATTAATGTAGTTTATTTTTTTTACTATATTTTCAAACTTTTAAAAGTTCGATCAGATGGTGTCGACCATATGACAATCGACCTTTTGAAAGTTCGATTATCTAATACAGACCCGATGCAGCTCAGCAACACTGTTTAGATGGACTGCTTTCTTTCAGTCTGGTTCTACCCCATTACAAAGACATACATCACCGCTTTCTGGGTAACATTGTTATTGCGGTTTTTCTATTTTTTTCACACTGACTGTGCAACATGATACTAGAAATTATGTTTCTTACTTTCCCCACAATGGGATAACTATTTTTCTTACATCTTTCTGACTTAACCTCATGGCTTCACATCAGTCAGTTAATGATTCCTCACAAACTCATCTTAACCAGGAAGCAATAATTTTTTTTCCCAACACCTTTATTGAAATATCACTTGTGACATAGGCAAATTTGCATTCCTATAATAAAAGTGATTGAGAGTGAAGATACTTACACCTGAAATATGTTCGGACTACCAATCAGTAAGTCAGGAAATTGCATGAAACTAATGTGCTTTTACATCTGTCTTTTGTTCCATATACTCCTACTTTAATTCTCTGTGCTTTGACTAATAACGTATCTAAACAATCTTACCTTGGTTTGCGATTTACAGCGGAGTTGACTGGGTAGATGTTTTATTTGAATTTATATTTTATTTGTTATCACAGTTTTTCATTGTTTGTAGGCAGAAAAGGATAGCTTGTTAACAAGATTTACTTTGATTCATATGTTGTTTTACCTTTAAAGGAGAACCACACCAATAGACTCAAAAAACATGTTTATTTGATCATGGATTGGTGTTTCCTACATTTTAACACCACTCTAGGCCATTTACATGTTTTTAAATATTTTTATATGTATTTTCTGACTATGACTATATGGGGTCTGATATCTTGAAGAAATTCTGATTGTTTGGTCTGCCTCCTGGTATCCCACAATGCAGTGCTTATCTGTAAAAAATTACATCATGCAGGACTCTTTTTTCCTAAAGCTCCTGTCACTGCATTGATTTTACATGCATACACTGCTGTCTTTCAGTCAATTAGTTTTAAGTAACATTTCGTTCCATTCAATGACTACTTAAAACACAAAAAGTGCAAATGCCACAGAACAGGCTTTCAAAGTGCTTTTTACTGCTGCTTCCTTTTAGAATGGCTAAACTGCAGTCTTTTGTTAATCATGAATTGTACTTCTTTGACATCTCCCATCCCCCTTCACACCAAACTTCCCTAGCTGGGAAAGTGCTAAGGGTAATTTGAGCTGTTACCTGCTATGATTGATAGCTCACAGCAGGAGACTTGACTCATGTACTGTTTCCTTGTTCAAGCCTTTACTTTCTGTATGGGTAGGGGAAGGACCAGGGTGCTGTGACATCACAGCATGGGTGTTTTTTTTTAGAATGGTTATGGTGATGTCAGTTTGGGGAGGTAATTGGCCAGAAAACTACCTGTATTCATTGGCCTTGGTGACATCAATGAATTGGAGACTGTATCAAGTTTTTCCAGGGTGGGATAAAAGTTTTTTGAAAGTGAATTCTCTGCAGTACAGTAAGGTGCTGTTCTAATGGAGATACACAGTCGATTAAAAATATTTTAAATGCTGTATTGTTGTTTATTCAAAGCAGGGACAGTAAACATGTAGAAAAAGGTCAGAGAAGTTGAGCATTTATTAATAGAATCCCGTTGTCATCATTTAATTGCACTGTTGGTTTTTAGAGAGGGATAAGTTTTAGACAGGCAAGCTCTATCCACCCCAAGGGCCTAGACAGCTATAAATTCACACAGACTGCAGCCAGGAAAATTCAGAGCATATCTACACAATCCTGCCTTGGTTTGTGATTTATTAATCTTCACTGTTGAAAAGAAGTGCAACTGAGAGCAATAGTGACCAGAAGCTAGTGCACACAATGTAAAGGAATTACAATTTTTGTTGCTTTCAGAACCTTGTATGGTCAGAACAACTTTACTGTATTTACTTTAGTATTTAGTTGCATATTGCTTGTGTGTGTGTGTGTTTTTATTTTGTCATAGAAGTTGATTTAAGTTCTCTTTGAATTCTGCGGTTACTGTTTATATTATTCTTTTCTTTTACAATATTTTATTCATTTGAAGCCGAATATGGATTCCTTAAATGAGTATGCAATTAATGATTTGCTAATGCACAAATATGTTGTACAGTGTAATAAATACTATGCACATTTAAAGGTAACAGCTGATAACACTGGTGATCTGTGTTCTTTGTGCCCAAAGTTGCATGATTTGCTTACTATTGTTAGAAGTAAATCTAAACTTAATGATGATGACTGCACTTGTGCAACTAGCATGGCTTGGAGAACTGTGCTGGTCAGATAAATAATGTTAGGCAAAGAACAAATAGAACACATTTAGGAAATGATGCATCTATTTTCTGCAAAGATCATTCAACCGTTATGAAACAAGACGATGCCCCTGACAACTTTGGAATTCTGGATGCAAATATTCAGCAATCTGAGGATCCAGTTTGTTTAGAAGGAAACAAAACAAGAAAGAAAGGAAGAAGTTCACAACAAATAACAAGAAAAGGAAACTGACCAATGACTGTAAAGGAAAACAGAATACGTAGTAAAAAGGATTCTGCTTTGTTATGTAACACACTGGTGACAGGGAATGAAGATATCTGTCTATCAGAAAACCCTCAGTCTACAGAAAAAGGCATCACCTTTCCAACGGAAAAGGTAGAAAAAAGAGGCAAGGGGCAGGTGAAAAGGAAGAAATCAAAACCGAACATGGAAGGATTGAAGAATATTACTGTAAGAAGAAAGAAGGGAAAGACAGATGCTGACTACACGGCTCAAGTTGTAGATTTACAATGTCAGCTGGATGAGAATTTAATACGCAATGAAAACAGCAGAATTAATAAGACTAATAGTGATGAAGATCTATCCTTCATAATTGTTAGAGCAAATATTACTATATTTGAAATTGCAGATTCTTCAGAGCTGGGCAGCAAAGAAATTCTTGTAACTGGTGATTCAATCATTAGAGGAACTGATACTTATATTTGCAGAGATGATAATGAGCATCGAGTAATGTTACGCTTGCCAGGAGCAAAAATAGAAGACGTGAAACAAGCCTTGGAATGCCTTAATGTAAGGAAGTACAGATCCGTTTTTATTCATGTCAGTAAAAATAATCTCATCCACAAGGATTCTCTGACTGTTAGTGGAGAACTGACAGCTCTCTTAGATAGTATAGCTTGCACAATAAACACATACATGGAAAAATGTTCTGTTTTAAAAAATGGAATTGTGTAGACATCCAAGCCTAGTTTTGGGCATGTGTTCAGAAAGGATAGTGTGCATTTGTTAAGATCAGGGAAGAGAATTTTTGTAACAGATATTTTGCAATATTTCACAAACACTAGGCAGAATTTTCACCAGGTCGAAAATTTAAGTTCACAGATAGCAACATTTGATGCATCTCTGATGGTTGGTAACTCTAAGAGAATTAATAATAACATTTTTCTTATTGGAAAATTTGCTATGTTCCCACAGATTTTATGTTGCTATTGTTTGTGAAACATGTTTAAAGAACAATGACTGGAAACCAGTTCTGTCAGGGTACAAATGTTTTTACTGTAACAGACATTCTAACAAAAAATCAATTGGAGGTGTCATGATAGGGATTAAAGATAATTATGAAACCTGTGATTATTACATGTTCAGTGATAACACCAGCACTATAGATTTTGTAACTGTGACAATAAAGACAACCCTGGAACATATAACAATTGTTTGAGTGTACAGACCACCAAAGTCAAGTGCAGATGACCTAGAAGAATTCATGCATTTCTTACATGAAACACAGGAGGGAAGAATTATATTAGCTGGGGACTTAAATTTACCAGAAACAGACGGGAATAATATTGATTCAACAATATTAGTAATGAAATGAATCACAGCGTATATTTAGGAATAACAATTGCTTCAGATTGTAAAAAAATCTACCAGGAGATGGAACATACTAGACATTGTTTGTGTTCCCAAAGAAATTACTGTAAGTTCAAGTCCAGTTTTACCACCATTGATGGGCAGTGATCATGGAGTTATAAAGGTTAATTTGTTGCTAGATAATTCTGCCAAACTGAAATCTAAACCAATGCACAGAAGGTTCATTACAGATTATATGGAAGCAAAACAGTCACTGTGTAAAATGAACAGGAGTGAGGTGTTCAGTGGAAAAACTGCAAATGGAATGTGGAAAGTTTTGAAAGATAAATTATTTGAGTGCAAACAATAAAAAAATGATTAACATCAGAATCTAGGTATACAGTTTTAGGGGGATACATCTGCATAGGAACAAGATACCTGATTAAGGTGAAAGACAAAAAATATAAGAAATGGAAGAGAGTTTGAACTGCAACTTTAAAAACTGAAATAAACAAGCTGATCAAACAGATTAAACATAGTGTGAGACAAGATCAAAGAATTCTGAAGAAAATGTATATAAAGATATTGAGCATAATAGGAAACCTTTTTATAGATACATGACATGTGGAAGGAGTAAAGACATACAAATTGATAAACTGTGTGCAGATTCTAAAATTTATTTTCAGATACAGCAGATTATAAATATATTTACAAAATCTTATGCAAAACAGTTTGGCTCCACAAAAGGGGTGATAAGTTGTCTTAGTGACATCCAAGTAACCTCACATACTGGAATCAAATTAGATTATAATGAAAAAGAGCTGTGCAAACTAGATCCAAACAAAACACAGGGAGGAGATGGAATTAGTAACAATGACCTGAGAAAACTTCAGCAATAACTTACGGTATTGTTATATTTATTATTCACTAGGTCATATAATAATGGGGAGATTCCTCAAGATTGGAGCCATGCGCTATTAAACCCGTCTTTAAGGGAAAGGGGAGTCGGACAAATCCGGAGTCATATAGATACTCAAGTCTACTTTCCTGTTGTGGAAAGGTAATGGAGAAGGTAATATTGGATACGTTATCATCAGAACTGGACAGGTTGGGACTCGAAACCATACATCAGCATGCATATGTTGAAAACAGATCTATTGCCACCTGTAATATGATGTTCTATAACAATATACAGGTCTATATTAGAACACCCAACGTTCAAAATTTCGAGTGTTCTAATATCAACCTGTTTTCAGGGAATGCTGAAAATATCAAAGAAACAGAAAACCAAATTTTTTCCTAAGGAAAGAATTTGGTTGTCCGTTTCTGTTGCTTTGGTATTTTCAGCACTGTGGTGGAAAGTTACGGGTCGGGTTCAGGTAAGTGTGCGATTGTGTGGATGTGAGGGTTAGGGTGGGTTAGGTGAGTTAGGGTTAGGGCATGGGTTAGGTAAGTGTGCGATAGTGTGGACGTGAGGGTTAGGTTGGGGTAGGTGAGTTAGGGTTAGGGCGCGGGTGAGGTGACTGTGCGATAGTAATGCACCTTAGGGTTAGGGTTTGGGTTAAAGTAAGTGGATAGTTAGTGGTGTATGTATAGCTTAGTGTAGGGTTAGGTGTAAGAGTTTAGGTGTATATGTGTGGATTGCTGTTTGTTTGGTGTGCTTGTGTTGCGTGTATGTGTTTTGGAACAGCAATTTTTTTCCCTAGGAAAAAATTTGATGTTCTGTATGTTCGATGTTTTAAATTTTCGATTAATAGAGTTCGATATTAGAACACTCGAAATTTTGAAAGTTCGGTGTTCTAGTATAGACCCACAATATACTAACAGCTATGCATGAAAAATTGTGCTGTGATGTTATTTATATAGATTTAACTTCAGCATTTGACAGGGTCATAAACATAACACTGATCAATAAATTAGTACAAATAGGTATTGATGTACTCTTGATAGGATGGATAGCTGCATGGCTTACAAATAGGACATGGCAAGTATCATACAGCAACTGGACAGGTGAAATTCTTAGTTACAGTCAGGGTGTCCCGCAAGGCTCTGTCCTAGGTCCTTACTTGTTTAGATTGTATCTTTCAGACCTAACTTTTTCATCTGAGGTGTTCTACAGTCTGTATGCAAACAACTTGAAATTGGGTAAACTGATTACATGTTACAGATAAGGTATGTCTGCAAAATAACTTGACTATATGACCATTTGGGTACAGGAGAATAATATTCTGATAAATACATTAAAAACTAAGCATTTGAGATTTGGGAGACATAAATTGAAAGGTGAATATTTAATACAGCACACAGTGATTGAAACTGTAGACTCATTTAAGGACCTGCGTATATGGGTAGATCCAGCTATGACCTTTTCCACTCATATCAACCTATTGGTTAATGATAGTTATAGAACTATAGGTTGTATAAAAAGATTTATAAAGTCTAGGAAATCAAAAATAATGAAGTCTTGTTTGTTAGTTACATTAAACCCAAACTTCAGTAGTATGGAATAACAATATGGAAATCCTATAAGAAAACAAGCATATGTAAACTGGAAAAAGTACAGCAGAAATATACTAAGGGCATCCATGGATGCGAAAATTTAAGTTAAGAAAGACTAAAATATTTGAACTTGTACAGTGTTTCTTACAGATATTTAAGAGGAGATCATATTCAGGTATATAGGGCATTTAGGGACAACTACCTCTAGGGATGTTTTGGGTTATCAGAAAGTACTAGAGAATCATCAGATAACCTATGTATGAAATTCTATAGGAATGAGAAGCGTACTAATTGGTTCTCTGACAGAGTAGCTGATGCATGGAACAGACTTCCAAATTACATTAAAGCAATCACTAGTTTAGATATTTTTAAGAACAGCCTGCTCACTTATTATGGGAGCAAATGTTTTGGTATATTAGCAAGCCAGAAGAGCATTAATGCCCATGCTTGAAATACTTGTATGTATGTATGTATGTATGTATGTATGAATAGTGAGTTGGTGGATTTCAAGTAAATAAAAATTCTGTCCTTTGACATATAACAATTCAGTGTCATAAAAACATCTCAAAATATAGAGGGGAATTGTGTCTCCACCCCATCCACACATAGACGATGAAAGTACTTGCATAACTCACATGTCATTTCAATCAGTTTATTTATAATCCTGAAGTAGTTCAAGGTATGTGCTGAATGTAAAAGCAAAACCCTGTTTGTGAGGTATCTGCCATTGAGGACTAACCAAGATCTCATTTACTGATGCTTGTTATGTTAAAATGTTGTCAGAAATTAGGATTCCTTATTAACTAATAATGTCTGTCACAATCAAATACTATATTTCACTTAATATATTATTAATATAGTATATAAAATAGCAGTGAAACATGTATCTGTTCATTTTCAAGTTCATGCACTCCTAGTGTGTTCTGGGTAAACATAACTTGATAAGAAGGGTCACCAAAATCACCTTTAGGAGCTGTAGAGGACAAAATACAGACAAAATTACACATTCAGCATCTGTGCATCTTGGATGCCTGTGCTGTTTCTTACTAAAGCAAACAGCAGGTTATACATCTAAAAAAATATTCCTCTCTCAGATAACATCATTATGGATAGTGCACTGCTTTACTGCTTGTGTAAATTATAGCCTGGAAATGTACACTTCATGGTACGCATTCTACTTGATATTTAAACTAACGGAAAACTGGTGATAGTCGGATAACAGTTGTAGCCTACCAGATCTGCTCTTGAAGTTGTGCAATTATTTGTGAATTGATTATAACCATTATAAACAAAATACCCATCCATACAATAATTACATTTCTACTCCTGACAAACTCAGAAATGCCTTACATGTACTGTCTTTCCGGACTCATCACATTCTTAGACTGGATGTGTATCTGCAGAGCTCTATCAGGTGGTCTCGACCTGTTCAGTAAAATGTATAGATTCCTGACTGAATATTCAGTTCAACAGAGTATGAGTCTTGCCAATCTCATTCACAATGCTGACACAGTTACGTACACTCTGACTTAAGCAAAACTATAAATATTAACACATTTTAATAAATGTAAAGTTAATGAACGTTTACTATCACCAGTAGCTCAGTATCGTATGTCTATCTCACCATCCAGTTGCCTTTTTCTTTTATTTAGCTATTCAGTGTATTTTATGACTCGTGATGTTTTATAATTTCTTGAACTAGATGTGAAGCCTAGATTCCTGAGAATTACACCAAACTTAAGAATCAACCCCACACAGTTAATGATTTATTTGTGTATTCATTACCATTTTGCTGACATTTTATGTGTCAGATCATTGTCCACTCTAAAAAATACTTTTTTTTATGAGCTTGAATTATAATATATCCCTTAGTCATTTCATATGGACTGTTAGAGCATTTAAGCTATCAGAAGTACCGAACATCTGGTGAGAGGTGAACAAAGATTATAAGTTAAGAAAACAGTAAATGATAAAGTATAGTCAGAATTTGGTCCAAGGTTACCCTGGTACATGGGTCCTCGGCAAAGACAGCTGGGTATGACTCCACTGCAGGTGAGGGAAAATTCTCTGGAGCACCTTGTTGCTCAATGAAGCAATATGGCATGTGGCCTGAGAGGGAAATGGAGTTACGTTTTCGGAAAAAAGAATGTGTGATCCTAACAAAGCCAGGTATAAAAGCAATGATGTTCAGTGACGCATAACTTTATTATGTAGTTTGAGTGTAAGATCAGTAATCTATAGTCAGAATATGCAACATTTAAGATTGTAAATACACTTGCCCGAGCTGCTACTCATCAATAACTTTTTAACTGAGAATCGCTTTGTCTCAGTGAGCTGGCCATGATTCGAATAGTTCAGGCTTTTCATTATTCTCCAAGGTTGTGCAGTCCCGCAGCTAATATACTACATAGGAAAGGTGCGAAACGCAAACACCCCACAAGTTGGTTGCATGGGCTTTTACCCCTTTCAAAAATGCTTTGTTTTCCCTCTCATTTGATTGAATCTTATTCAAATGGTTTGTTTTGTCATCCTGAAACTACAACCACTATGGATTTACACAGACACACACACACACACACACACACACACACACACACACACACACACACACACACACACACACACACACACAAACACGCATGCATACACACACACATCCACAAATGAACTAACACCTTTTATAGTCAATCAACTCACATAAACACTCATCCATTCACTCAGATACAGGCTCTAATATATACATGCACACACACACACACACACACACACACACACACACACACACACACACACACACACACACACACACACACATACACACACTCCTAGACATTCCCCAACACATACAGACAAAGACATCCACACACACACACACACACACACACACACACACACACACACACACACACACACACACACACACACACACACACACACACACACACACACACACACACACACTCACACTCAGACACACACAAAAACACACACGAACACACACACCCACACATGCACACACGTTCATCTAGCTTCATTCATGCACCTACAGGCATGCACACACCCATCCACGCACTAATACATACACTGACACCCTCACCCCCACGTCTTCATTGAACTTACCTGCATCATAGTTGTTTCCATGGTAGAGGATGTGTAATCTTCATCTTGTGACAGTATTCATTTTCTTTCCTCCAGCAGTTTTCATTTATGCAGCTAAGCATCTCTGTGAATCTTTCAGCATTGTAAATCAGGAGCTGCTGACATTTCCAAGGAAAACCACATAGCTAAATCAGCATTGGCTTCTCCCCTGAGGTTGCTGTACTGTCATGCAGTCTTGCTAGTGGTACCGCAATCCATGTTGGGACACCTGCTAACAGACAACCTCAGAGCTAAGGTAGATTAGGAATCAGAAAGACTTACTGTGACTGGGAACCTCCTGTCAATGGTAAGCCTTTCTGAATTCCACAGTATGAGTCAGTACCAAGGAATTATCATAGAAAATGTGCTGAATGTAACAGCTGAAGTTGCCCAGAAACTGCACAGTAAACAGAAAATAAGAAGACAGCCTAAAAATATTTTAACTTTACAAAATCTGATTAATATTCTCTGATGCCTGAACCAATCCTGTTCAATCATGGAAAACACAAGACTGAAAATGTTCACTAAGATACCATCATAGTGAAAGATGCAATAGTAACTACAAATGGCATATTTTCTTCTTAACTGCAGAGCATTTTCCGAAGGCATGTTTGTTCACAGATACTTGTTTTGGCTTTCTTTGCCCTTCAATTAAAAGCCCATATCTATAAAATGATTCAACATTTATTCATGAAACTTTTAGTGATTGTTACTAGCATAACTATCTATAAAACATCACTGGACTGGGCTCCTGCCATCATGAATGGCAATGCAGCAGCATCAGACTGAACTGCCTACCTATGTGCTATTACTGTGGCATAGGGCAGTACTGAATGCATAAAAAAGTCTTAGCATTTTATTGGGTCGTTCGTCAGGGCACAGTATTTTACAGCTGAGCCAGCACCACCCATGCCTACCAGCAATGAGTGATCATGTAACTGTTGTCAGGACATGTGCTACAGTTCCAGTTTATGGGACATACACACACATTAGGTCTAACTGGCAGAGATAACTGGTTGTTCTCCTCAGAGCCGTAACTTGCTCATTTGGCTCCTCTTGCCACTCTCTGATCTGTTACCCCTCAACACTAGGTTGAAGAGCAGAAAAAAAAGTTCCCTCTGATCTGGTGGACCTCCCTTCTCTAATGTGGAACATCAGGTCCTAACACTTTCATGCACCACTGTCCACAATCACGTTTAAAAAGAAAATGGATCTGTTAACCATGCCCCCCAGCACTTTTTGCCTGAAGTAACTGTCCGCTTCCCCCACCCTAGTTATATTACTTGCTCTCCTGACACTCCCCATGAAGCTCAATGCAAAGATGGTGTGTGATCTACGTTGATGCTGGGGACAGTAGTGGTCATGGGCAAAGGTCACAAGGTATGAAAAAGGTATTTAGAATACAATGGTGCACCGGACCTAGGGTCTAACTGTCCACCCAGGTAGTCAATGGCATTATAAAATTTGTGATGTAGTTATAAGCTGAACTAACAAATGCAGCACCAGAGCAGATAGGTCCAAATAACAGCCCAGTTCATGTCTGATTGAAGAAAATATAGTTAAATGAAGCATAGTTGCATAGCTGCAGTCCCTCTCCCAAAAAACGTAGTTTCGTTGCCCTATGATTTGCTCATTAATACAGTTCTACAAATTCAAAAATTCAATACTGTTATTCATTCTTGTATGCACATATAATTGACATCATCTTGACATCAGTGTTATGCATAGTACTAGCAAGCAAACATTTCAGAAAAACATTTTGAGTTATTACGTGCAAGAAACATACAATTTGATCTTTGTAAGGACAATTCCATTAATATTGGAAATTAATAAATGCTACTCCTCCATGTTTTGTACTATCATGCCCATGCAAACAATATTTGTATCATTACTAATTGTCTACTAAATGTCTGTTAAAAAACTATAATCCTCTGCATTTTTCTGCCATCTAGTGGAGAGATACAGAATTACACTGTCAGTGAGTGGTAGAAAAAAAAAACAGGTGACAATCACCAACTTTTCCGAACATCTGAACACATATAATTTCAATACAGTGTTTTATATAATAACAAAACATTTTATTAAATAATACATGCTTTTGTTCAAATGAGTCATTAACATGGTAATCTACATGAAACCATAAGAGAAATGCCATAAATGAGACCAGTTACAGTTAGAGCAGTGTTATATTTATTATGGTCATTGCTATAAATAAGTACTCAATGCCACAGGGAGCACCCAGTACAATGAATCATTTGTGTTCCTTTTGACTAAGTAAATATTGTAAAACCCCTATGCTAGTAGAAGAGAAAACAATTTTATTTATGACAATAAACCTAAAGGAAGTTCCAAGGTGTGTAAAACAGTGAATTAGATTCTGTGACATCTTATGCCACTCAAATGCTCTGTGATCTGGTTCTTAAGCAACCTTGAATTTTTTGTGATATAAAAAGTAAAACATGAGTAAATGGATAAATAAATGATTAAATAAATGGTGGAAATAATGACTTGACTGGTGTCAAATAATTTTGTGCATTAGCTGAAATTAATTCCTTAGTTTTAATGATTAGGTTACAAAAAAGAGAAATGTCCACTTGGAGAACTTGCAGTTTTTTTTTTACAATAACAATATCCACCTCATTTTTAAACAACTGAGAAATTATGATACTGTTTTGCCCTTCTTGTAAGTAAATTAATAGGTAGTTAGTATCAAACCATATAGTTCCTTGTCCACTTTAAGATATTTCATTATCTATATTTCAATCACCTGAACCGATAGCTGCTGATTCCAAATGCAGTCATGTGGTTACATGTGATACAAATTGCTCTGCTTGTCTGTGCTGTAATGTGTTGCTCTGCTTGTCTGTGCTGTAATGTGGTAGCTCAAGTCTGCATTGGGAATCAGCATATTTTTCCCCTTCATATGTCATTTATGTGATAACCCCTCTTTTTAAATCAAATCCCTGGAACCATTCAAATAATCTGCCTGTTGAGGGCAAACACTTCACTTTTACAACTTGAGGCTTTGGTATATGTTTAATAAAATGTAAAGCTCAGCAGCTAATATCTAATAACAAAACATTGTTTGGAAATGGTTTATGGTACAAGATAGTTTCTAGAGTACCTTTCTGCTGTTTTGCAGTGATACAGATATGAGATTTTATGAAGTTGGTGGTCAAACATGAATTCAAGCTCACATATATTTTTACTTAAATATTGCATAGATTCTTGTATGTTAATAATTTCAGAGACCCATATGAGCCAACAATCATGTCATTGCTTCCACTATAACTGGGCGAAATTGAATGCACTAAGGATCGGAATTCCCAAACTGGAGAGCAAACCCACCTACTCGGACTTATATATACCACCTCCATGATTGTACCAACTCAAAAAGGGGGAATTACCCCAAAAAGGGCATCATTGCTAGCAGAACTTAACAACAGTGATTCCCTATAGAGGAACTCCACTCGTCGATGAGTTGAACCTTGGGCAACTGAAGCTTGAGCATTCAGCCTTCATCCATCAGAAGGTTACCTTATCTGCATTATTTTTGTTACACGTCTAACTCTAGAGCATCATTTCCTGCAGATAACATATAAATTAATCTGTATAAATCGGTACAGAATTACCATATTTAAAGAATTAGTATTAGCATTTGCAATTTTTTTTCTTTTTTGGTGTTTCTCATTTTGTATTTTCTAGAAAGAACCTAAAATGTATTGTATATGGTCCTCACCATGAACATTGTTATATAGTACAGTGACCCTGTAATATAAAAGTAAGTAAGCATCATCCGCACTACGTTGATAAGAAAAACATAGAGGAATGATAGCTATAATGTGACATGTTTGGGAGGTACGACACTACCTGACTATACAGGGTAAAAATTATATAAAAATATTAAAAATAAATAAAAACACTGATGAAAGTTAAATCATTTAAACAGCTTAAAAACAAAAATGAAAAGGTGCAATTCCATGGTTTCTTGTGGTAAGCCAAAGCAAACCCGTATTCTTGACTGAGAGAAACAAATGCTTACTTTAAATGCAGTTTCAACAGCTCAGCCATTGCATGCAAGTCTGTACCATACAGATGTTTGTCCATGAAGAGAACTGGGCTAAGACAGAGAATGGTCCATGGAAGAGAAGAGCTAACATGGAAATTGAAATGCTTTTTGTCGTGCAATCTATGTTAATTTCTTCATTAAAAATCAGATGCAGCTCCTAAATAACCTCAAGGAGACTTTTTTTCAGGAAATAAGATTTTCTGAAGAAAAAATATTTTCTATAGCCTTCTGTATCATAGGATCATAGGAGGTTACTAGGCTAATGGCCCTGGAGCCACTGCAAGCCTAGCCAAGAGTTTATCCCCAAAAAAGAACCTACAGTCAGCAACTGTCACTCCTGTCAATGAGGGACAAAGGTGGAACCCCTGGCACAAATTTGTGGTTTCCCATACACTCATCAAGGTTGTGCTTGAAGAAGGTCAGCGAGGTCCTCATTTTGGCATGTATGGGAACTCTATTCCAGAGATGGGGCAGCCTCTGGGAGACAAAACTGTTTCTCTAACAGGTTTTGTTGATGTCGCATATTAGATTTAGGCCTTTCATTAGACTTATGGATATGGAGCATCTGTAGTACAGTAGGGTCCGATATTGCCTAGTAGGTGAGACAGAGATCACCTCTGAGCAATCTGTATGATACCTAGTAGAGTGATAGTGATTTGAGTCTGTCTGCACAGGACAGGTGTTAGAGGCCATGGATTCTTTTTGTGAGGTATTTCTATGGCCTTTCCAGTTGGTGCAGGTGTTTGGAGAGAGATATATACCAAATGGGGCATTATACTCAATTAAAGGCCCAATGAGGCCAGATGCAATCCCTTTACTTATGAGATGAACCAAGCAAAAGGCTTTTCTGACCACTGCCGCCACATGATGGTTGAATGTGAGATTGTTGTCAACTGTTTTGTGATAATGCATTTTTTTCTGCATTTAACTTATGTCCATGACTATGGCACCAGTTATTTGTTGCTGTGAGACCCTCTTGCAGTATGTTAACATCATTTGAGAAGTCAATGACAGCACCCAACTTACAGTCATCCACAAACTTGGTCAGCCACAGGCCTTTTGTCTTTGCCTGGACCTCTGAGAAGTAGATGCCAAACAGTAGGGGTACCAGAACAGATCCCTGGGAGCACCACTAGTGACAGGTATGCTGTTGGAGGTGGTGGCATATATTTTGACCTTGTGGGTCCTATTGGTGTGCCAGTTGGCCACCCACCTGATGAGATAGGGATTTATGCCAAGTTGTGTTAGCTTTTTGATGATGCCCGAGTGGGGGATTGTGTCAAAGGCCTTGGCCAAGTCAAGGTAAGCTGTGTGTACTGACTTTCCCTCATCCAGGGCCTTGGTGACAGTGTCAAAAAAGTCAACCGAGTTCAATAGGCAAGATCTGCCCCTGAAGAATCCGAATTGGGTGGGTCAAGTGTTAGGAGATTGCCTATGCCCTTGTTTATGATCTCCATAACAATAAGCTCCATGGCTTTACAGATCAGACTTGTCAAGCTAATGGGTAGATAGTTTCCCGGATCAGTAGCGGCGCACTCTTTGTTCAAGGGGATGACAATGGCAGTTCTCCACTCTGCTGGAATGAAACCTGTAATTAGGCTGTGATTGAACAGTGTGCTCAATGGTGAAGCTAGTTCTTGCTGGAGATGGTACAGAATACAGCCTGGGATACTATCAGGTCCCATGGAAATTGTGTTCCTTTCCTTGGATAGGGCCTTTAACAATTGATCTACAGAGATGTGAGGTGTGGGACAAGTATTGGGGATGTTGAATTAGCCTTTCGGGGGGGACAGGAGTGTGAAGTTTGCGCTGAACCTATCAGCTAAAAGGTTGGCTAAGTCAACAGGATCAGTGTAAGTGGTACAATTAAGTACTAATTTGGAACAAACCTGGGTTTTGCCGTGGAGGTTCCTGATGTAACTGAAGAAGGAGTTGGGATTTCCCTTTATTTTGGAGGTTAGTTTCAACTCATAATTGGCTTTGGAAGTTTTCACTAGTGATCAAATTTGCTTGTTGAGGCTGAGGAGGAAGTTTTTCCAAATTGGAATTTGTTCCTTTTTCCCCTTGGACAACAGTTTTTTTCCTTTTGATGTAAAGCCTGTTGATAGAGGATGTGCACCAGACAGGTTTGTGTTTCCTTGAGGAGCAGGTTTTAGTTCTGTTGGGTATGGCTGAGTCCATGCAGTTGTACAGGTATTATAACTTTTATTTCCATTTGTCTGTGACCCAGCTATCCCTCATAAGTGGTACGTACTAGTATTTACATATAATGCACAGTCTATTTTAACAACAATGAATTTCTGGTTTCCACAGCACTATATTGCAGTCATCTTGGCACCCTACACCAACCACAACTAGATATTCATCTACATTGCCCACCTGATCATGAAGGGATTCGCATCCAAATCTAGTGAGGTCATTGTTCCCCTGTACTCTTCACTTATCAGACCAATGATTGAGTACAATGCCCCATTCGGGATGTATCTCACCCGACATCTACAGCAATTGGAGAGACCCCAAAAGTTCCTCACCAAAAGGATAAAGGGACTCCAAAATCTGTCATATGCTGCCAGACTGAAGAAACTTCAGCTCTATTCAGTCGCATACCGTCTGCTCAGAGGTGACATGTGCCTGACATACAAGGCCATGTCCAACCTGGAATTAATGGACCTGCCCCACCTCAAAAAATCCAAATCCACCAAAACCACTAGAGCAAGCGACTTAAACCTTAGCACGGATATAAATAGGATGTGCTGGAGGGATAGATTTATCACTCAGAGACTCCCTATGCTGTGGAATAAAATCCCAGTCCATGTGAGGCAGAGCACCTTGCTGGCTCTGTTCAAGAGGAATCTTGACCTGTGGATGGGAGATCGTAGGTTTACCCCGGGAATCATCTCTGTGTCACTGCTGGACAGAGGCACAACAAACTAATGGGCACAGTATTTTTTCATATAAGGGGTGGTGTAAGCCACAAAAATTTGGGCTAGGCTTATAAATGCCTTAGGGCAGATAGCCTAGTATAAACCTATGAACCTATGAACCTATATGCTGTATGAGACAAGACCTAGGCATAGTCATGTAACGTGCCACCCACATATGTTATATCTCTCACATTTAAATTACATGTGTACATTTCTGCACACACAAAGAAGTGTTATAAGTTACTGTCAAATGATGGGATAAAACAGCAAATGGTTACTGCACACTGGTATTGACAAAATCTCTAAATGTGTATCTGCCTACCACAGATGTATAAGCATCTGCAAGTATGCATGGAAATCCAATATATAAACTAATGCCACTGTGCTTTATTATCCATGTCTGATATTGGCTGGGGTGTGCAATATGTACAGTATCTGCATATCCTCCTTATGTCCATGTGGGTTTTCCAGGTGTTCTGGTTTCTGCTCAATAACCAAGAATGTGCAGTGGGTGAATCTGTGATCCTTGGAATTGCTTGCAGGTCTGTGTACTGTCTGTGATGTTTGTAAGTGTGCTGTGTGTGCATGTCTTATGATCGGTTTGCATTTCATCCATTATTAGTTTATCTGCTTTCTAACCCAATGTGCGTCAAGATACGCTCCAGCTCCCAGGGACCGTGATCTCACTTATGCCGGTAATCTGAGAATGAATGGATTAATGAATATTTCTTAGGCATGGCTACACACTTTTTTTGCATTTTGTTAATCAGATTAGAGTACTGATAGACATAGACATTTTTCACACTCAACCACGGACCATTGCTGGGTTAAGCGACTTGCTCAGAATCACACAGTGGGCAAATGCAGGCTGATGGAATCAAACTCTGGACCACATGAAGCATCACATTAACAAGTCATATCCTTAATCCTCTGTGGGTTACATACATATTTTTCTTTTCATGCATGCAGTTCTGGTTGTGCATTTTAACTCATGTTCATGTCATACACTGAGGATGCGTAAGGTAGGCTTTTCACACTACCATCCTCAAAACATAGTGGTGAAGATACACGGATATAATAAACCATGTCATGACATTTTTATTGGCTGTAAATTACTCTGTGTTAGTGTATGTGGCACATTATTTGATATCCACTCTGTTAATATACAGTGCACATTTTGGACACAGTGCACATTATTTGACATGCAACATGGTTGTACACAGCACACACTGTATGAAATACAGCACTGATTTAGGCTACACAACACACCAGTAAGCATTCTACTACGTGTTATCTGTGCACTCATTATAGTTTCTTTCTAGGCATTGCTTTCTAAGACATAACCGTTACCAGACTGCAACGATATCTTCATGTTGTGATATACATCAGTATTGTTTAACTTTCATGTCACAACCAGTACCATTTTATTGAAAACTTTTTGTTGTCCTGAGATATTTTCCCATCACAAGTGCACAGTGCCTTTCATCTGCCTGTTACTGTTACTCTAGACATTTTTGCCAGTGCAAGGTGAGGTTAGATCATTCATCCTTACTTTGCTGTCTATCCCTGGGCATACCAGGGTTAGCCGTCACCCACCATCCTATTTCAGCCCAAATGTCAACTTGAGTGACACTCTGACATGGGCTTATTCACAAATAAAATGAAATTTTGTGCAAAACATGCCCCAAAATACCTACAGATTTGAAAAATGATTCACTGAAATAGTATATGAAGCACACTTAATTGTTCTAAAAACTAAATCAATGCTAGAGAATAATTAGGTATCCCATCTGAACCATCACCAGGCAATGATCCAACAAAGAGAAGTGAAGAGGCTTCCTCACTTTCCATTGGCATGATGTTCAGGGCTCACCACTCCATCAGATCCACTATTTCCTTCTAGAGGGACTCTTGTCGCTAAGAGGAAAACTGATCTGATGCTTCTCATCTTCCTCAATTAGCTGTTGCAGCTGTGTCTGATCCATGGTGCACCCTACAGATTTCAACCTAAGAAGGGACTTTACCCCTGTGTGGTGAGGCAACCAAATCTCTGGCACTTTATCCCTCCATGGTGAAGCAACCAAATCTCTGGCATCAGTCACACCAGATGCCACTTTCAGATAGAGGTGGTAGGGCTTCCTCTTCTTCCTCATTAGGTGGACCTGCTTCATGGATACACAGTGAGAACGCTACCATAACTATGGCATGCCACAGAAATATTGTCAACCCTAACGCACATAGCAGTCTTGCACACCCCATCTTGCAGTCAGCCGTTTCATCCTCCTATGACAATCCATATGATTGGTGCATATTTCTTCATAAACTGAAAGACAAAAATGCCCATAGATAAACTACCTAACTGATTGGTATGCAATTAGCAGGAAGAGTCTATTAAAATATAACTTACAATACTTGTCTGGTTACTTACTTAATACTCCTGGCTTTTACTCTTGCAACAAGAATGCAGTGCCTAAGGTCAACATAACTCTGCAGGTCATGGAATGCCTGCATTTCTAGATAGTTTCTGCTCCGAGTTCATATCAGTTATCCACCTTCTTGAATGGTCCTCCATAATGACCTAGTAATTCTTGTCTATCATTCCTGAAAAGAGACAAATTAACATATTGATCTCATTGACACACCATACAGAAACAATGTGCTGTAAAGTGCCTTGCAGGATGCCAAATGCTAAATAGCAGAGTAAAATGGCAGACAGCTGCACGGACATGCTTGTCTGAGATTTGAGTTCCATGCAATATTTTCATGCACAGCACATATGCATGCATGCATCTAGTGCAGCAGTCTTGGGGACCCAAAACAGTAAGAAGGCTCCGTTACTCCTTTTGCATGTAAAAGCTCTAGTGTACAACACTAAAATAATGCATTTTTTTGACTTCATGCTCTATTGCCTCATGTGCTTATAGTAAACAAACTTGCAGAATTTGAGGCCATGGCATCATATTGTTTGCATTCTCATCACAAGTAATACAGACCAGTGGTTTTCCAAAAGACTTTCTATTAAAAGATATTAGGGTAGGGTGTACATTTTCCATTTTGTCAATGAACTCAGGCATCAGAAGCTTGAATAGGCGTGTTTCCTAAGAGTAGCTATGTATTTACAGAATATCTCTTATGTTACATTATATTGCTTAAATGCTGTCATGTGTACAGAGGCAAATAATGTCCCCTCTGAGTGGAGGGAACCTTACCATGCCATGCTAGTAGATCATTTTAAATGCTAACCTCTGGCAAAAAGTATTATATTTATCGGTTCAAAGGTTCAGAGGTTAATACTAGGCTGCTGATAAAAAGGACCATTAATATTGTAACCACAATACCCCAAATCATAGGTACCCATTGACATGACTAATTTATACCAAGTTTAAACCCTTTCAATGGAAACTTGAGTTTCCCTACTGGAAGTGCATTTACAATTGTCCATCAATTCATCCAGGTTACTCATAATGAGGGTCAAAGTGCTACTTTGTTTTGCATCCAGAGTTACTAGTTTTGCAGATATGCAGGAGGTCCATAGGACTAGATCCTTAGAGGCTCTACAAGCTAGGCAGTGGCTCCCTGTCAGGAGTCTGCAGGACACAAAAAAGTGAAAGAGCACTTTATGATAGTCTTGCTAGCTCAGAGAAGACATGCACTTGATTATCTTAAAGAGGAAACACTGTGGTCACTCAAGATGGGTCATATGCTTAAACAGGAACATACCAAAGGGGCCATTATACTTTATTATGGGCCTGAAGGGGGAGGAGCAGAGAGGGAAGATAAGTTCCTCAGGTCTGGAAGGAACAGCCCCTGGTGGCTATTCTGACAATGTAAAAGGATTTTGTAATTACCATGGATGCATGGTGGTCAAAGTATAGTCAATTGTCAACGAAAGTGCCCTGTTACCCATTGGCAGAGTCAGCTCTCATAGTGGTGACACCTATATGATAGGTGCATGGGTTCCCAGTTTTGCTTAAGGACACAATGTTCCATTTCTTGTCATTTAGTATTATGCTGTTTTCCAGACACCATTTACTGGTGCTTTTTAGTCCCTTCTGAAGAACGTGGAAGTCAGATGGCAAGATAATCACAGCTCCAAGCTTGCAGTTATCTGCAGACACTTTTTGGCCATGTACCTGGACCAGAACACCAAAGGCGGAAGTGTGTCCATATTCATTAAGGATAGCCATACCTCCAGGCTAGTTGCTCAGCATAATGCATCCGAGATTATCCAAGTGCAACTAACTCTAGGCAAAACTGCAATCCAAATTGTAACTTGCTACAGATCCCCCACCATGCCCCAGGATTCCCACTCCTCTTTTCTTGATATACTGGAAAATATTAGGGTTCAACCAAACACCCTAATAATGGGCAATTTCAACTACCCCACCATTAACTGGGAAAACTACTCATGTACCAACTCTTTCACTCAAAGCTTTCTGGAATTCATAAATTCCAATGCCCTGGATCAACTTATCCACACCCCCACCAGGGGTAACAATATCCTAGACCTAGTCATTACCAACATGAATGACCAGTGTTCGCCGCTTGAAATCAACTCCTCATTGGTTTGCTCTGACCATAAGCTAATCACCATAAATATCCACATCCTGCTCCCACCCCTCCACCCCCATTAAGGAAACCACAGTAAAAAATTTCTCCAAAGCCAGCTTTATGCTCCTTAAGACAGAAGTGGCAAACTTAATGACACCCACACAGATGGACATTACAGTTACAACTGCTGAATCCTACACAAATGCACTCTATAAGCACTTACATGAGTGTATGGATCATGTTATCCCAAACAGAACCAAGATGCTATCCTCCAAAGAGGAAGCCAATCTGCTGGTCCCCTGCCATAAACAAACAGTGCAACAGAAGGAAGAAACTGTTGCAAAAGAGAATAAAATCCCATGAGTGGGGGAGCTCCGTGGTCAGCCTCAGTAAGAAGCTGAGATCCCTTATAAGAGCCTCCAAAGCTAGCAATGAAAACAAAATTGCCACTGATTCTAAGGACAACCACAAAGCATTCTATAGCTATGTCAAGAATCACAATGGCAACACCAAGATCTACTCTGAGTTACAGCACAACGGCATGAAAATTACAGAACCAACTGACATTACCAACATCCTGGCAGATAGGCTCACTGCTAACTTTACCCCTTCTCACCCCCTAAAGGGCCCATATCTATACAGGAAGAATGCAGTGTCCCTGCAATCACAAGTATGGAGGTAAAAGCTGCACTCTCTACAGCCAAAAACACAGCATCCATGGGAATAGACAACATCCCAGGCTGCGTTTTACATGAACTTCAGAATGAACTGGCTCCCCACCTAAGCTCCATGTTCAAGCATAGCCTCACATCATGCTTTGTGCCCACTGAATGGTGCACAACAACAGTTATCTCACTCCACAAAGGGGGAGCCACCACTGATCCCAAGAACTATCACCCTATTAGCCTGATGAGCCTGGTCTGCAAGGCCATTAAATGTATCATCATGGAACTCATAAACAAAGACATTGGCAACCTCCAAACTCTGGACCCCACCCAGTGCAGGTTTGTGAAAGGCAGATCATGCCTCCTGAACCTGATCAACTTCTTTGAGGCAGTCACCAAAACCGTAGATGAGGGTAAGGTGGTTCACATGGCCTATCTTGACCTCACCAAGGCTTTCATCACCATCCCTCATTCTAGAATTATAGCTAAACTCACTAAACTAGGTATAAATCCCTACGTCACAAGATGGGTTGCCAACTGGCTCACTGACAGAACCCACACTGTAAAAGTTGCAGACTCCAAATCTGACTTCAAAACAGTGACAAGTGGAGTGCCACAGGATTCAGTTCTGGGACCTCTCCTGTTTGGTATCTACTTCTCTGAAGTACAGGCTAACACAGAAGGCCTCTCACTAATGAAGTTCGCAGATGACTGCAAACTAGGAGCCATAGTCGAGTCCCCAAATGATGTGGACATACTATAGAAGGGCCTCACTGAGATAGATGCCTGGTGTCAGAGCCATGTCCTCAATCTCAATGCCAAAAAGTGCATTGTCATCTCCTTTGGTAAAATCAATGATAACATGAACTACCACATAGGCAGCAGTCTACTTAACACCAAATATGTGATGAGACCTTGGGACCCAGGTGGACAGCAGTCTCTACTTTGATAATCACATCACCAGAGTAGTCAAGAAGTCTTTATATAGGGCACACCTCATCACAAAAGGGTTCTCATCCATGACAAAAGAATTTATTGTTCCCCTTTACTCTACACTCATTAGACTCATTATAGAGTACAACACCCCTTTTGGAATGTACCTCACAAGACATCTGCAGCAGCTGGAAAGGCCACAGAAGTACCTTACAAAGAGGATTACTGGCCTCAAACAGATGTCCTACACTGACCGTCTCAAAAAACTCCAGCTTTACTCTATAACATATCGCCTACTCTGAGGTGAACTCTGCATAACATATTAGGCTATGTCAAACCCAGAGCTGTTGGACATGCTACACCTAAAGAAATCCCAATCCCTCCGAGCTACATGCTCTAGGGACCCAAACCTTGTCACCACAATACACAGGACATGCTGGAGGGATAGATTCCTGTCCCAGACACTTCCCATACTCTGGAACAAGATACCCATCTATGTCAAGCAAAGTTCCTCATTAGCACTCTACAAGAAAAATCTTGATGAGTGGATGGAAAATAGGAAATACACCCCGGGGATCACTTCTGTGGCTCTGCTCGACAGTGGCACAGGAAAATAATTTTCTTGGGTGGCATAAGCCAGGGAACCTTGTTGGCTATGCTTACTTAGGCCCTTGGGCCAATAGCCTAGTACCTACCTATGAACCTATGATCAACCACAAGTCCTTAATGTTAGCCTAGACATCAGAAAAGTAAATGCCAAAGAGAATGGCCCTAGGACTGATTTCAGGGCGACATAGCTAGTAACTACTTTTTTTTAAAAAGAACATGCCTCCTACACTAATAGAATGTGTATTGTCCGTTAGCCAGTTTGCTATCCAGTGCATAGCATATGGCTTTATATTTATTTGATTAGCTTGTTGATAATGTCAGACTGTAGGATTGTATCAAAGGCTTTAGCTAGGTCCATGTAGGCAGTGCACACTGATCTGCCTGAGTCTAATACATCACGGAGGACTACTTACAAAGAATCTTATCAGGTTCAACAGGCAGGCTGAGCCTTTAACAAACCCAAATTGTCGAGTCCGATGCTTGTAGACTGCCTATGTCCTTATTAATAAGTTCCATAATGATGCATTCCATTGCTTTACAGATAAGGCTGATGAAGCTTATATGTCTATAGTTTTGTCGACCCCTATTGGAGCAGAATGACTACTGCAGCTGTCCATTCCTGTGGCATGAATCCAGAGGAGAAGCTGAGGATGAATAGGCCCTGCCAGACTCCCATTATAGGGCCTTCATTCTGTGGATATGTGTCCCTGAGTAACAGCCATATGGTCAGTACCTGTACAGATTTCCATAACAATATGTAGTCATCACCTCAATAAACAGGACATGCTTGAGGGATAGATTCCTGTTCCAGAGACTTCCCATACTCTGGAACAAGCTACCCGTCTATGTCAAGCAAAGTTCCTCATTAGCGCTCTTCAAGAAAAATCTTGATGAGTAGAAGGAAACTAGAAAATACACCCCGGGGATCACTTATGTGGCTCTGCTCGACAGGGGCACAGGAAAATAACTTTCTTGGGTGGCATAAGCCAGGGAACCTTGTTGGCTAGGCTTACTTAGGCCTTTGGGCCAATAGCCTAGTACCTACATATGAACCTATGTATTCCCTCTGTCTAAAAAGGAGTCAGTAAGTCCATAGGATGGGAAAAGTAATGGTTGGAGAATTTTGCAATCCTGAAAATGAGGTTCTGTTGCATACACTCAGGTAGCATGGCCTAAGACTATTAGAGAGGAACATACATACAACCGAGAGGCCACATGTGGTTGTTTGTGCTGCAAGATATCAATATGGTAGGTGTCACAATTGTACAGTAACTCCATATCAGCTTTAGCTACCTGATATGACCAACCATGCCAAGCAGGGGGCATGCACCATTGCAAATGAAAGATCTGCCACCGGGAAGGTTGCAAGGATTCACAAGTCTGACTGAGGTGGAGAGGTTTCTCTTGTTAGTAGGAATAGATGGAACAGCATTTATACCCAGTAATGTTATGGTTTTTGCAGGGCTGAACCATCCCACCTCACTTAAGGATAGAGTAGGTATATAGCAGACGTTAGGATATATAGTTATTACACAATGTATACAAAATCCATGTTTCTTTTCATAACCAAATCAGAAGTGCAACAAGGTAGAGTTACCATAAACAGTAATGTTGAAAATTAAGTATTTTTGATGGATTTGCACTCTTGCTGTGAGTGGGACATGGGCACCCTTATGGCAAATGGCAATGTGCTCAGAGTGGTGCTTTATCTGGCATTCTTTTACAGGACAAGATAGTGATAGTTAACTGTAGAAATGTCTGAGGCTGTACAATGCACTGATATCAGCAGCTCTTTTTGAGTCTGGCAGTGGTGCTGAAATACACGATCATCTGTCACAGTCAGAGGACTCAGTGGCTTTAAAATCTATCACATTCCTGGGTGGTGAGGAAATGATGCCTAATGCAATATACAGATATATTAAATACAGCCCTTTTGTGCCCCCTCTGATGTGTCCCCTTTACGTTTTTGTGCTTCCAGTCTTGTATTATTGCATTCTTTGTCCCCTGTACTAATGACTGACTCTGGCCAGTAACACCCTTCCTCATGTTGTGTCCTGATGTGATGTGTGACACACAGTGGGAGTAGTCCATGCACTAAGAACCATAGCTTGATAAGAACGCTGCATATATCATGACTAATCTGTGTAACACTGACTCTTTGTGAACTGCGTGAGCTATAATTATTAACTAGATGTTGCTGCTTTCCCAGTGTTGCCAAGTTTTGCACCAGTTACCAAATGAGGAGGCTCAGGCTGATGGTACCTCATCTGGTTACTGATACATGGCATTGCCTTCAGCCACTTCTGCTGGGATCTCTGGTAGATGGAGTAACACAGCCATGTGGACAGGATGTCTGTCAGACTTAATCATGATATGTGACATGGCACGTGCTGCCGCCATTTTGCTGGCTATCCCTGGGAGTAGTGCAGAGACCAACTAGTTGTATCCAAAGAGTAGTCTCTATGCTTTTGTCATCCTAAACACATGATCAGTGATGTTCCATGTCTGGGTATGGGCAGTGTTGCATTATATCTCTGTCACAGTTTTAAAGTTTTGCATGGGAGTCATGTACCAGGGTTCAAAGGGGTAGCCAGCATCACCTGCAAATCACAATGTTACAATATTTGGGAGGGTTATACACTGTGCCAGCACTTACTAACTACATGACTCTGTCATAAATCACCACACTGAAAATGGATGTACAGGTCAGGCGTGTGCCATGTGTGAGAATAATGTGAACTACCTGAGTGCTGCATAGACACAGGCACGAACACACACAGGCACATAAACAATGCAGGTGCTGCATAGACACAGACACAAATACGCACAGACACAGAAACAATGTGGGTGCTGCACAGACACAGGCACAGACACACACAGACACAGAAACAATGTGGGTGCTGCACAGACACAGGCACAGACACACACAGACACAGAAACAATGTGGGTGCTGCACAGACACAGGCATAGACACACACAGACACAGAAACAATGTGGGTGATGCACAGACAGGCATAGGCACACACAGACAAAGAAATTATGTGGGTGCTGCACAGGCACAGGCACACACAGACACAGAAACAATGTGGGTGCTGCACAGACACAGGCACAGACACACACAGACACAGAAACAATGTGGGTGCTGCACAGATACAGGCACAGACACACACAAAAACAGAAACAATGTGGGTGCTGCACAGACACACACAGGCACATAAACAATGTGGGTACTGCACAGACACAGTTACAGACACACATAGACACATAAATGACATGGGTGCTGCACAGACACAGGCACAGACACACACAGAAACAATGCTCACACACATATACATACACACTGGAAATAATCCCCAGTGCATCGCAGACTACCTGACAGTTAAGGGAGCGGTATCCTTTCTTATTACTATACCTTTGATCATGTAGGCCATTTGGAGCCTTTGTCATGCCAGTGTTGGACTCTGTGGATTTTAGTATTCCATAGAGCTGTCTGAGAGATGCTACTTGGAACCTAAGGTCAGAATGTGGCTCTGTCTTTCCCAGACTGACCATGTCTTCATCACATGGTAGCCTTTCCTCATCCCTTGATTCCAACACCTAAGGACACACTGGGAGGAATGTAAGAGCCAGAGGTCATGGCCATCTTCCAGTGGAGTGAAGAAATATTTTGAGTGTTCCTGAGACCATCATTGGCTTGAAAACATGACAGAATGTTTACAACAGTGAGCCAAGTACAGTTGCATGCTTCTGTATCCCCACCATGCTCAGCGAGTGCGATGTGCACCCACTGAAGAGCCTGACCACCCTGAGGTCCCTATATTTTCTGGTCTTGTCCCAGATGGACCATTTATGACAGGATTCTACAAATACAGGTCAGTGGAATGGGGAAAGCCAGCAATGGGTACTCACTTCCATCAATGCTCAGCTAGGTCCTCCCATTTCTGGGTCACTAATCACACCTGGGTCATCCAGGAAATAATATGGGACAAAAATGTTTGTACTTTTCCATTAACAGGGCAACAGGTGTCACCAAACATATGTACACAGTGTGAGTGTCGAGCATGAATGGATTAAAGAAGACCTACTGTACTCTTAATGGAGTACCTAGCAATCCAGCAATTCCCTCTTTCTTAATGTGTTTGAATTACTCGCATGGTTGAGCTATTTACTAGTGTCTGAATTTAGTAGTGGATGTCTTTAATAACTGCCCAGGACATTTAAATGAGAATGTTGAAGCTGCAGAAACATACCAATTATCACTGTTTGCCCCAACCGGTGGTGCTGTGTGACTTGTGTTCTTTATCGTGTGCCCCTGAGGATACCTATTGTTTTGGGGGCTAGATGAATACAACTGCTTTGTGTGTTAGTGTTCGTAGTTGAATGAGCTGCAGAAAGGTTTGGGTCAGGGGAGCAGTCCACTCTTTCTGTTTTGTCTCCTGTATCTGACTGCATTTTTTTATCAGTTATGACATTACAATTCTGCAGCCTGGAGTCATACAGTTATTTTTCAGCAGGTCAGCATCTAAGAGGTACGCTTTGATTCAGCAAATCTTCTGTAAAGTGCTGTTGGCCGTAACAGTGCTGAAATTCATTTGGTGGAAGCTTTATGCATGTTTTGAGAATAGTGGCAAAGAAAGATTGGGTGAAGAGATGAGCTTCAGGCTTCTGTATGGTTAGAGAAAGTGAAAGTCAAAAATCCCTGCTGTAAGTGTTGCTAACTGTGAGCTTTGGCTGTTTACTGCTGATGGAAAAACTGCTGAATCTGGACTTTTTGGAGTAATATGGCTACATTACTCTTTACTTTTCTGTTATAGATGAGGCTTTTGGATTTTGTGCTAAAGTCAGCTTTGGCACTGCATGTGTTGACAATGTCAGCATGTAGTTCAGATAAGTTCTGTATTACTTTTCCGTGTATATTTCACACCATGCCTGCTGCCCCGTTAATGGAAAAGTACCAAAACTTTATACCTCAGAGCCAGAACATGATCTGAAGTGTTACTGCTAGTATTTGCTAACTAGTGCACCAACCATTTTTTATTAACAATCTCTCTCTGTCTCTCTCTCAGTAGTCCATCTGTCCACCTTCTTGCCTTTCTCTCAATGGCTCTTCACCTGCCAGTCTCTCTCTATCATCTGTCTGGCCACCTTTTTAGGCATTTATATTTTGATCTATCTGCCCAATGAGTTTCTGTCTCTGTCTCTGTCTATCTCTGCCCCCAGTGTCTCTTGCTCCCTATCTGCTTATTTAGTTATCTGTGCACATCACAGCAGTTTCCGTGCAAAGCCAATGCTCTCATTCTGCAGTGATACAGCCATGCTAGCCATACGAATGTGCCACAATATGGGTAACTGAATGTTGCAGAATAACGCCAATGGCATGGAGAAAAGGTAATGACGGTGCCATGTTATGCATGCATGCATGAATAGTCATACAATTTCAAGATGCAGAGCTTAAGTAATAAAGCTATGAGAAGTTTGAAAAAGAATTTACATTAACTGTATAACATTGCAGCCTCTTAAACCTAAACAGATGTGTCACTATAGATTGCCACCTGAAAGATTCTGGACAGTCAGATGAAGTCATCAAGCAGATAATAGAGCAGGAATAATATAAGGAGAAAGTAGATGTTTGCACAAGGTGGTGTGGTAAGGCATTGTACAACCAAATTAAAGTTATGTATTCTATGCACATGTAAACATTACAAAAATAGAGACAAAAGAATAATAGGTTAGCTGAGGCAGTTTACAATGGATTTAAATATAACAGGTACGCAGAGTAAAACACTAATCATATCTTCGTTGTCATCTTACCAGCTTAACAGCCACATTAGCCAGTGTTGGAGCCGCGAGCATTCCGAGTGCTGGTCTTGTAACGATGCTTCTTATTCTGACTGCTGTGGGACTACCAACTCAGGATATCAGCCTTCTTATAGCAGTCGACTGGCTTCTGTAAGTATTTGCAGTAAATTAAAATGTTAGCGTTACCACTTAAATGAAAAAGCAGCTTTCTTCCCCAGCAGACAAAACCAGTGTTTTATTTCTGTCAGTTTCACTGTTATACTATAACAAATAAATCATTAATTATATATATCTACAGCCATGTACACAGCATGTCAAAAGGACAGCACTTATGTTTAAATGAAATTGTATTTATGTACTACATTTCTGGAAGTAATTATTTCCATTTGTTTGAATTCTGCAAAGCACTGGTATAAAAACTATTGAATAATATCCCATAAGATGAAGTAAGAAATGCCAAAAAGTGTAGTTCTTTACTGGGAAAACAAGACATCTGTAGAATATTCACATTAAACTGGGTAAAGATCGTGCAATTTGTTTTGTTCATAACCTTGAAGGGTATTTTATTTAACACATTACTATGGTCATATATATTCAAACAACATTTTTATTTATTTCTGACATTCTTCTGTTTATTGTGTTATAGTCTGTTGCTAAACAGATAATTACAATGCCTCAAATAAGGTTATACGATTTCTTATGTGGGATTCCATAAAGTCTGAGGTAGCAGAACAGTGGCTCCATGCTATCCTGAAATACCATTCAAACACCATCTTTATGCCCTCTCAGGTATAACATCATTCAGGATGTAACTTTTGCCTATGATCCACCAGACACTAAACAGGACTCACCAGTCTTTATAAAGCATGCTATACTATGTTCAGCTAATGGGATTCAAAAGCATTCTGTGCAAGTAAACTTTAACCTATCTACAAACTGTATAGCCATGTGCACTTTCAGATAGTCTGAACACGTGGAACTCCACAGTGTCACCTGCATGTGGACTATAGTATTGCATGCATAACAGTTAAACACTATCATGCATGCAGTATCAGTGCTGTCATATAACAGGTGATGTGCTATGCACCTACCCAACTGTACATTATTCATTAAAAGTTTCGATTCAAGTCACCTTATATTCAAAGGGGACAGCTCTCAAAGAAACGCAACCACACATCTGCACTGCCATTGCTCAGAGCAGCAAAACAAATTACTGGCCACAGGACAACACTTCCTATGATTGCAGTGATATGGGTTTGCCAGCACACAGGAGCAGGAGGAGGAGATCTACATGCACCATGAAGATCCATTGATTACAATAGGTGATGCAGTTAGTTTGGGAATTCATATCTGTGTTTGATGTTAATGTAAAATTTCAAAGTAGTTTGCAGAGAGGCATGTAAATTTTGCAGAGACCTTTGCCATTATTCAATTAATGTATATGCTTTGAGTTATTAAAGAAGCTTGTTGTGGAACTGGGTGACATGTAAGTTCTTGTGATAGCATGCTAGTCCAAGCATAAATAATTCTAGAATCTGTCTCCAAATGTAGATAAGGATGATACTTTCCATGTCCTTGTAGGAGATAGTACATATATCTTAGCCAGGATTATACTGTTTATACAATTATCCCAAAGGAAGTTTTTCCTTTGAAAAAACAGAAGGATTATTCTACAAAATACACTGTAGTGATCTGCGCAGGAGTTAAACACATATGCAAAAAACAGATCCATGTCATTCATACTCGGTAGCAGAATGTCTGCATGTGTTTCATTGAGAAAGTTTATTTACTTCATTAGACTCTGTCCTGTCATTTATATCACACAAGGACATAGAGAAAAAACTCTCCAGATCTAGGGTTACCATTCCTACCTGCTGATTGTTCAGCTTAAGAAGACAGAGCTGTAACTACAAAGGGGGAAAGGGGGCGGCTGCCAGGAGCAAGCTCTCAGGGGGTGCAATTGTCAGCTGCTGATAGGAAAGAAGTGTACTATCAATATTCATATTGGAAGTCATGGGTAATATTGCAGCTTCTTTAATAAATGCCAATATGGGATTCATGGATTCAGAAAGTTAGTCACTGCAGCAAGCAGTTTGCTTTGGATGTAACAAACAGCTTGCTAAAGTAATACTTCAAAGTAGAAAATGCTTATTTAGAATCTTTAGGAAGAGTGGGTGCCAGTCTGGGGATCTGTCCAAGTTGTCAGATGACCTAGCTATGTCGCTCCCAAGACTCCATTTGTTTAGATTTCCCTACAACTTTTTTGAACTTGTTGTTACCTGGCAGAATTTTTTAAAGTTACCATGGTAGTGCTGTTATCCCACTAACAAATCTATAGTCTTGCAATTTCTGGAAATACCTTTTTTTACTTAATCTGTTAATCCATTTCTATACTTTCTACCTCTCTCTCTCCCAAAGTCCACAGCTGTAAGACCTTTCAAGTTACCCCATTTAGAATGTCTTCTCAATTATTCAGTGGGTTTATAATAATTAATCATCAATAACACTGTGAAACATCACAAAGGAAATATAAACATTTATCTCACATGGTCACACACAATATAATAACATCTCTAACATGCAGCTATGCCCCATATCATTGACTTTTAAATATACTGCCTCGGAAGTTGCATATACTTGGAGAAAAGGGGTGCATAACAATTCCCAGTCTTTCCCTTTTTATCTGAATCACAAGACCTCAGAAAATCTATAGGAACACATTTCTAAACAGACCAAGGTATCACAAATATCAGCAGGCAGTCATAGTAGTCTCATATCAACCATTTTCTGAAGTCCTTCCTTAATCTTCCACTGTAACCCCTCTCTGACTGCTCTCGGATTTGCCCCTTCAGAATGAAGTCCTCAGTAAGCAACAGTGAACAAAAATTCCTGAGTATAGAACACTCTGGAAGGAGGATGGAGAGGGAGTTAGTTCACCCTTGAATGGTGCCACTCTCACAGCCACAGATGGATTTAGTGGACTAGGAGGAAAGGAACCCCATCTGGCAGGGCATACTGAGGTCATGTGAATCACCTCATAGTTTTATAGTTTCATAGTTTAGTAGTAGGCTATCTGCCCTGGGGCATTTGCAAGCCTAGCCCTAGAGATGTGGCTTTCGCCACCCCATGTAGTGGTACTAAGGTGTATAGGATAAATTTAGAATACTGTGCCTTTGTCTAGTAGTGACACATTGAAGACCCCCTTACTTATTAAAATTAGTTTACTGTGCCTCTGTTAAGTAGCGACACAGGGGTGACCCCCAGGGTAAACCTACGATCTCCCATCCACTCGTCAAGATTTCTCTTGAAGAGAGTCAGTGAGGGGCTCTGCCTAACATGGACTGGGATTTTGTTTCAGAGTATAGGAAGCCTCTGAGTTATGAATCTGTCCCTCCAGCATGTTCTATTCGTGTTTATACTGAGGTTTAAATCTTTAGCTCTCGTGGTTCTTATGGATTTTGATTTTTTGAGGTGGAGCATGTCCATCAATTCCTGGTTGGACATTGCCTTATACGTCAAGCACAGATCACCTCTGAGCAGGCGGTATGCTACTGAATAGAGCTGGAGTTTCTTTAGCCTGGCAGCATATGACATATGTTGGAGACCCTTGATCCTCTTGGTGAGGTACTTCTGAGGTCTCTCCAGCTGTTGTAGGTTCCGGGTGAGGTACATACCAAATGGGGCATTGTACGCAATCATGGGCCTGATAAGGGAGGAGTACAGGGGCACGATGACCTCCTTTGATCTGGATGTGAACCCCTTCATGATAAGGTGGGCAAGGTAGAAAGTCTTTCTTAACACTTTGGCAACGTGGGTGTCAAAAGAGAGGTCACTATCAACTTTTGTCCCCAAGTCTCTGATTACTTTTTTGGTACTCAGTGGGTTACTGTCTATGTGATAATTTGTGGGTATTTTGTTTTTCCCAAAGGGGATGACTATACATTTCTTGGCATTCAGTTTAAGGCCGTGATTCCGGCACCAGTTGTCTGTTTCGGTGAGGCCTTTCTGTAGGATGTATGTGTCAGCTGGTGTATCGACTATGGCGCCTAGTTTGCAGTCATTTGCGAACTTTGTCAGTCACAACCCTCCCATGTTTGCTTTCACATCTGAGAAGTAAATGCCAAACAAGAGGGGTCCCAGGACAGATCCCTGTGGGACACCACTTGTGACTGGCTTTGGGTCTGACATGGCTCCCGCAATCTTGACTTTATGGGTTCTGTTCTTTAGCCAGTTTGCAACCCATCTTATGACATATGGATTTACATTTAAGCTGTTTATCTTATCTATGATCCCCGAGTGGGGTATTGTGTCGAAGGCTTTAGCCAAGTCCAGGTAGGCTGTATGGACTGCCTTGCCCTCATCAATGGCTCTAGTGACTGTTTCAAAAAAGTCAACCAGGTTCAAAAGGCAGGATCTGCCCTTTACAAAGCTAAACTGGGTGGGATCAAGTGTCTGTAGGTCCCCAATGTCATTGTTTATGAGTTCCATAATAATTCTTTCCATAGCTTTGCAAACCAGGCTGGTCAAGCTTATGGGGCGGTAGTTCCCAGGGTCTGCAGTGGAGCCTCCCTTGTGGAGTGGGACCACTGTTGCTGTACGCCAGTGTTCAGGTACATATCCTGTAGTAAGGCTAAGGTTAAATAACATTTTTATATGTGGGTTTAGCTCCTCTTGGAGTTCACGTATCACGCAGCCGGGGATACCATCAGGTCCCATAGATGCTGTGTTTTTTGCTTTGCTGAGGGCGGTTCTCACCTGGACATCAGAGATGACAGGGAGGTTACATTCAGCTGGGATGAGTATTTCTTCTTTTGGAGGTGAGGGAGGGGAGAAATTTGCACTGAACCTGTCTGACAGAATGCTGGCAATATCTGTGGGTTCGGTAAATTTTTTGTCGTTGTGTACTAATTCTGAGCATATCAGATTAGGTTAAACCATATTAGGTTTCTAACATAGCTTGAAGAATGCCTTGTGGTTATCTTTAGTGTCCTTGGCGATTTTTCTCTCAAAGTTGGCCTTGGATATTTTTATGAGAGAACGTAGCTTTCTACTAGTGCTGATCAGAGATGCCTTCCCTTTATGGGATTTTGCTCTGTCTTACATCTGGTTAAAGCTTCAGTGAGTTTAGTTTCAATTTCAGTGAAACAAAGAACAGACAATAATTTACAGAGAACCCACTAGAGGTCTCATCACTACAGCTCACTACCAACTATGTGTCCAGATATATATATATATATATATATATATATATATATATATATATATATATATATATATATATATGTATGTATGTGTGTGGATTACTATCATAATGTCATTGACCACATACCTGCCGCACATATGATCGTCATTCATAATGTCGAACGGATAGGTGTCTGCACAAACATAATTACGGATTCAGTAGTTTGCCAAAGAATGACATCCGGACTATTGAATGGCGCACAATTGCATTCGATGATATATGATGATGATAGCACAGGTGCGACGCAGATCAGCATGTCGTACTCATGATGGCAAGAATAGAGGGCGTGGCTACCTGATGACGCGAGAAATTATCAAACGGCCATAAAGAACAGTATTGTAATTCTGTCTAGTGTGTAACAGGTGGATTAATTGGAATTTCAGCCTACTGATTACAGAGACAGTGAATTAGAGTCAGGGAGAAGTATGGATGGGTGAGTATAACCCAGAGGAATGAGAGTGATGTGAAGTTCTCATGTCATTGTAAATTTAGTCAGTAAAATGTTGAATATACAGTAAGTAAAACTCAGTCTGCATAATTAAATGTGAATATAACCATGACAGCTGTTAGTTGCAGCAGCCGTAACCCAGCAGCAATGTATTAAGCATACGTGACAGTAAATAATGATTGGATATCAATGGACATTTATGATATGTGTGTAGGCAGTGTAACGGTGAGACACCTGTGCTGCAAATAGTGTATTCAGTGGTTGACATTGCCACCAGATACAGTATAAGTATGCGTAGGTGTGGTTTACGATCTGTGGGTAGTAGTAAACTTATAGTTACATACGGCATATTAATAAGAGTTGATGTCACCTGTATGCTATATGTATTGTGGGATGAACCAAGCAGTGATGAAGCCGACATGGAGGATGTTTAAAGTTGTGACATGCTAATTAGAAATGCATAGTGCATGATGATATTTTAACTGTGCAATTGTATCCAATGTTTCAAAAGTGTGCTATGTAGTGAGTGACAGTGGCATTAGTGGGCAGAAGAAATGTATTTGCTTTGGTTACTGTCTATTATACCCTGTACATGGTACTGTGCTTTGGTAGTTGTCACTCAGTTGAGTAGAATATTGATGTTCCAGAAGGAGCTGTTGTCAGTTGTTGTTGCGGTCCTTTTGGCATGGGTTGCGTGAGTAATGTTTGTGACATATGCCAGTGATGCAGGCCTGTATCACATAGTACTGATGTAGTACAGTGTTAGTAATCATGGTACTGTTGTTGATTTGTAGTGTGTCCAGGTACAATGACTGACCAACCGAACTTTAGTTATCCTGGCATTATTGGCAATATATATGGCACAGTGAAGTCTCAGAAGGGTCGCTCAATCCTTTGTATTGATGGGTATCAATACTATCTTGAAATAAGTAACCCTGAGAAAAACTACTGGCATTGCACTCAGAAGGCAAGGCAGAGGTGTAAGGGCCATTGTATAACAGAGACGTGTGCTGGTGAGGAGACGCTACTCAAAAGCATCACACATTTCCACACACCAGATGTTTTTCAGGGTAGAGAAGACAAGGGTAAGGGAAGCCATTAAGAGATGTGCTGAACAGAATCTGGAGGATCCCTGTAGAATTGTGCCTGAGGTCCTGGCAACCACGTCCACTGATGTAGTGACCACCTTGACCAATACTGATGCGCTTAAGCAATGTGTACGTAGGGTCAGGCATAGAAACAGCATGAATCCCAGGGTAGATCTAGCAAGTCTCAATGATTTATGCCCTGAAATTATACCATTGAAGCAGGGCCACTTTATCATTAAACATAGTGCACTCCATAACCATACCTATGATGTTGTGATTCTCACTACAGAGGGTAATCTAGGCCTGCTTTGTAGTTCTGAGTATATTCTTGTTGATGCGACCTTACCCATTAGCACCAGGGAGTGTAAACAGGTATACACTGTTCATTGCAGCTTGGACGGTTCTAGCAACAGTAAGGTAGTACCCATAGTGTATGCCATCCTTCGTCCAAAAGCGAGGAGTGTTATGATCAGTTCTGGCAACCCTGATGGCTTTATGGGAGGAATTACATCTACAGTTCCAGCCCCAGATGGTACTCAGTGACTTTGAGAAGGGTGCAGTTAACAGCATAATGAAGCATCTACCGAACAGTACGGCCAAGTGTTGCTGGTTCCATCTGTGCCAAATTATCTGGAGGTAGATCCAGAAGCTGAACCTGACACAGGTTTATGACACAGATACTCAATTTGCACTGCTATGTAAGTAGATACCTGCACTTGCATTCATACATACAGAACACATTATGGACACATTTACATCTATAGAGGAGGTGTTGGATGAAAGGGGTGCTCCTCTATGCGAGTTCTTTAAGAATAACTACATTCTAGACACTATGGCATGAGGGGTTCCACCTCAGAGAAACAACCACCCTTCTTTGATGTCCCCATTTGGAATCAGGCTGTCACATGTACCATGGGCTACCCTAGGAGCCAGAACGCTGTTGAAGGATGGCACCGTAGGCTGAGGTCTCTATTGGGGAAAAAGGACCTGTACATCACAGATGTACTGCATGCCATTTGTTTGGAGCAGAATCATTTAGAGGATGTTAAACAAAAGTTCCTATGTTGTGTCCCAGCATCTCCAAAGAAATGTAGGTTTTCTGACAAAGAACATATGATACAACGCCTGCTGGCTAAACGGGATGATCTAACACCATTAGGCTTTGTACAATTCATGGCACACCACTGCTCTTTTTGATATACATGCTAATACCGTTAATGTGTGCTACATCTCAGTGAAATTGCATTAGTACCTTTGCAGATGTCATAACACTTTGGTTATTGGGATGTGGATTGCATCTGTAATTACAGAGCACATGCACATGTTTGGAATTCACTATTTCAGGAAGAGATACATGCTTAATGTGGATTTTTACTGCACTTAGCTATGGAAACACTTATGGAAACACATTTCACAGCAGGATTGCACTTTTTCGGTGTTTTGCCGCAAAATGGACGGGAATGTCATGATTCGACATTTTCGACATTTGTGTACATTTTATGGCATTGTTTACAATCGGTATTATGTGTTTTCGGAGCTTCATTTTGGTAATTAATACCTTTTTTATTTTAACTTTCAACTTTTTAATAGTAAACCTATGTGTAAATATGTAAATAAATAAATAAATATATATATATATATATATATATATATATATATATATATATATATATATATACATGTGTGTGTGTGTGTATATATATATATATATATATATATATATATATGTGTGTGTGTGTGTGTGTGTGTGTCTGTGTGTATAAATATGTATATATATATATATATATATATATGTATATACATATATATATATGTGTGTGTGTGTGTGTGTGTATAAACACACACACACATATATATATATATATATATATATATATATATATAGATATATATATATATATATTTATGTATTTATATATATATATATATATATATATATATATATATATATAAATACATAAATATATATATATATATATATATATATATATATATATATATATATATATATATACATATGTGTGTGTGTGTGTGTGTGTGTGTGTGTGTGTGTGTGTGTGTGTGTGTATATATCTTAGCTGCTCTTTGTGGCCTAGCTGTGACTGATTCAATAGACGTCTGGACACAGAAAACCTATAAGTATATGTTTTGGCACTTAATCTGTTATCAGTGATAGTCAACAAATCTGTGCTGCATTTATTAATTTGCTAAGATTGCTTTTCTTGGTGTCTGCATTTTGTTTTAGCTAACAAAATGCTGCATTTATTAATTTGTTTGAGATTGCTTTTCTTGGTGTCTGCATTTTGCTATAGTCAACAAAACTGTGCTGCATTTATTAATTTGCTTGGGATTGCTTTTCTGGGTGTCTGCTTTTCATTTTAGTTAACAAAACTGCTGCATTTATTAATTTGCTTGAGATGGCTTTTCTTGGTGTCTGCATTTTGTTTTCTGTTTTACTAATAATTAACACAACTGTAGAGCTGTTATTTATTTGCTTGATATTTTTAGTCACTGTCTAGATCCCGTTTAGCTGGTTTCATAGCCGGGGTTGTCTACCTTCTTTTGAAGCCAGCCTATCCAAGGTGTGAGCACAGCTTTTTGTGTTATCTGATTGTCTGAGGTCTTATGTTTTCCTTTATACTACTATATAAGGAGTTACAATTCTGTGAGACAGTATCAGTATCTTAGCTGCCTAGCTGTGACTGATTCAATAGACATCTGGATACAGAAAACCTATAAGTATATTTTTTCACTTAATCTGTTATCAGTCATAGTCAACAAAACTGTGCTGCATTTATCAATTTGCTTGAGGTTGCTTGTCTTGGTGTCTGCATTTTGCAATAGTCAACAAAACTGTGCTGCATTTATCAATTTGCTTGAGGTTGCTTTTCTTGGTGTCTGCATTTTCCCACCCTCCCACTCTAGAGTTAGTGTTCTTAAATTTGGTGGCTTTGGAATCTCTCGCCCCTGCTGTAAATTTAATTTTGGACACTCCTCGCAGTCCATCTAATTTGCTTACTGTGCTGAGTACATGGTGATCATTTGGGTAGGACTACCCTCTTGCTTCTTTGATTTTGGACACTCCTCCCAGTCACATCTCATCAGCTCATTCTACTTTGTACAGAGAGAGCATTTGGGAAGGCCAACCACATTAGTTTCTTAATCTTGAATTATTTTCTGTTCCTTCCCTATCCACAAAAAATGTACACTTCATTTATTTATTGTGTTCTTCCTCCTTACTGTTAAGTGTTGAAGTGGTTTTATTCTGCTGTATTTATTACTTGTTAGCAGCCTGATTAAATTTGTCTGTTATTCTAACCCTCTTAATTTTGGTTTTAGCACTTGGGCTTCAGGCCAGTTATTTTACATTTAACAAGGTTTTTGTGGTCTGCACTATTGTGGACAAACCCTTATCAAAACCCTGTCTCCCCAAGTCCATCCAAGTTTCAGAACTCTATGTCTGGACAACTCTCATCAGTTTCTTCTCCCAGCCTGGTCGACATGGGGATTCTGAGACAGGTCTATATTATAACATTGAATTTTATAAAGTTCGAATGTTATAATATCGAACCAGTTTTGTCGAACGCTGAAAACAGCGAAGGTGCAGGACACCAAATTCTTTCCCAGGGAATGAATTCGGTGGGCCATTGCTGTGGCTTTGCTGTTTTCAGCGTTCGATATGTTGGAACGTTACGGGTCTGGTTCAGGTAAGTGTGCGATTGTGTGTAGGTTAGGGTTAGGGAGTGGGTTAGGTGAGTTAGGGTTAGGGCGCAGGTGAGGTGAGTGTGCGATAGTGACAGACCTTAGGATTAGGGTTGGGTTAAGGAAAGTGGATAGCTAGTAGTGTATTTAAACTTTAGTTTAGGTTTAGGTGTAGAATTTTAAGTGTATGTGTGTGGATTGCTGTTTTTTGTGTGTGTTTGTATTGTGTGTATGTTTCTCGGAATAGCGATTTTTTTTTTCCTTGGGGAAAAAAAAATCGCTATTCTGACTGTCTGATGTTTGCGGATTTCAGTGTTTAGGGTTCAATATTATAACATTTGATGTTTACGAACTTCGATTTTATAATATAGACCCTCTGAGACAGTGTAGCAACTGCCTCATGTTCAGTGACAACCCTCTTCTTCTAGCACATAATTCTTCTACTTGCCAGAGATGCATCTATATCAGTAACCTGGAATCCATGCTCTCTCACATCACAGTTAATACTCCAGACAAAGAGGAGATTGCCAGCACAAACATCACACCACCCATATCACATTGCCAAGCATAGCATACACCCACATATACAGAGGTTCTCAATAAAAACTTACCTAAACAGCAGAGACCTCCAAAACATACTCACAGACATTCCACATACAACACCAAACACATCACCGACAGCGGACAACACACCAGTGTTTCACAAACACAGACCGTAAGGCATAACAATAATCTCAACCCATAAAGCACAACATTAAACCAAACATACTAGTCATTGGTGACTCACTTTTGAGACACATCGATGTCCCCCTCACCAGGTTCGACAAGGAGAAAATCAAGGTCAGTTGTCTGTCAGGTGCCAGAATCCACCACATCATGCACACACTTAAGTCTCTCCACAACAGGTACAAGTATGATTCTATCATTGTTCATGTTGGCGTGAATGGCATGAGACGTACCTCCCTGGACTATATGAAGAGAGACATGATTGAGCTGCCAGAGTATGTGTCCCAGACAGCTATGACCCTAGCCCTAAGCAGCATCCTATCTTCAGCAAGAATTATACCACAATACCAACAAAAAATAATTGACTTCGACAATTGGATTAGTTTTTGGTGTCATTCCAAGGGGATCCAGTATCTGTCTTCCTGGGATGACATGGTTGACAGACCTTGATGCTTTGCCAGAGATGGCCTCCACTTGTCACCCCTGGGATTCAGTATTCTAGCCAAGGCTCTTGCCTCCTCCATTTTGCCTTTTTTAGGCAATGTCCCACAGACAAATCTTCCAACATAAAAGATCTGTCAAAAAGCAAATTGAAGGTCATGCTTCTTAATGCTAGGAGCCTTAACCTGAAAATGCATTCACTGGAGATGATCCTCGCACTGGTAGGTGCTGACATCTGTGCAGTCATGGAAACTTGGTCCAAGGCTGCTGAGAGCACCCATGCCTTACCATGCTATATCTCATTCCACACATTCCAACCCCAAAATGAGGTTGGGAAGACTAAGGTGGTGGAGTTTCTATTTTCATTAAAGACAAGCACACCTCCAGATTGGTTTGCCAGCATCATGCACTAGAACTTCTCTAGGTGCAACTGACAATTGGAAAGACACCCATTCAAGTTATAGCCAGCTATAGACCCCTCTCCGTGACTTTGAACGCCCATTCCTCCTATCTGGACCTACTAGAGTCCATCAAGGTACCCCCAATACCCTGATCCTTGGTGACTTCAACTACCTCACCACAAACTGGGTGAACTATTCCTGCTCTAGTGCGTTTACCCAACAATTCCTTGATTTCATCAGTTATAATGCACTCAACCAGCTTGTCTCATCACCCACAAGACTTGGTTCTCACCAACATGGGTGATTGCTGCACCACCCATATAGTAAGTTCTTTACTGGTGAGATCAGACCATCGGTCTCTGTCATTGGAAGTGTCTATCCTGTCCAACCCCTCCCCCCAGCCGTAACCAGGCTAAAAAACTTCTCACAAACTGACTACAACCTTCTAAGGGAGGGTATCAGTAGTTTCACGCCACCGCCCCCTCAGAGGATGCAGACAAATATGCTGAACAGAATGCCAGTGCGGTATACAAGCACCTGTACAACTGCATGGACTCAGCTATACCCAACAGAAGGAAAATCTGCACCTCAAGGGAACACAAACCTATGTGGTGGACATCCTCTATCAACAGGCTTTACAGAAAAAGGAAGAAACTGTTGTCCAAGGTTAAAAAGGCACAAATTCCTAATTGGAAAAACTCCCTCCTTAGCCTCAACAAGCAAATTAGATCACTAGTGAAAACCTCCAAAGCCAATTATGAATCGAAACCAGCCTCAAAACAAAGGATAACCACAAAGCCTTTTTCAGTTACTTCAGAAACTTCCATGGCAAAGCCTGGGTCTGTTCCGAATTAGTTCCTATTGATGTCACTTACACTGATCCTGTTGACTTAGACAACATTCTAGCAGATAGGTTCAGTGCAAACATCACCCCCCTGTCCCCCCTAAAGGCCCATTTGACATCCCCGATATTTGCCCCGCACCTTACATCTCCGTAGATAATGTGTTAAAGGCACTATCCAAGGCAAAGAACACAACTTTCATGGGACCTGATAGTATTCCAGGCTGCATTCTGCAATATCTCCCTCAAGAACTAGCCTCACCATTGAGCACCCTATTCAACCATAGCGTAAGTACAGGTTTCATTCCAGCAGAGTGGAGAATTGCCATTGTCATCCCTTTGCACAAAGGTGGTGCCAATACTGACCTTGGTAACTATCACCCCATTAACTTGACAAGTCTGATCTCTAAGGCCATGGAGCATATTATTATGGACCTCATAAACAAGGACATAGGCAATCTCCAAGCATTTGACCCCACCCACTTCAGATTCATCAAGGGCCGAACTTGCCTATTGAACTTGATTGACTTTTTTGAGACTGTCACCAAGGCACTGGATGAGGTAAAGTCAGTACACACAACTTACCTTGACTTGGCCAAAGCCTTTGACACAATCTCCCACTGGGGCATTGTGAAGACTGGGGAAAAAGGGGTGAAGGCTGCCAGCCTAGTCAAACAGAATTTGATACATAATTCTATCATTTGCAAATATAAACGTAAAATACAGTCTTGTTTCTTAAATGAAAGAAAACATTGTAAAATGTGAACTTCAAGATTGTAGCAACATTACCATCTGCTGTAAGGAAAACTAAGCCAAGCATTTCATATCTGTTCTTTTGAAGTTAAAATTATGTCTTGTATACCCTTTGATCTAGATAGGGGTGCCAAAGAGACTAGCTGCACACATGCTTTCTATTGTTTTAACTTAAGGAATAATTACTAGAGTGTACATGTGAAATGTATTTTATTGTTGTAGTTTTCTGAGCAGGTGTTAGATTGTTAAATAATGTAGGCTGTTGGGCTAGGAACTCCAGACTAAGTGTCAAAATGATTTAATGGGCATACTGGGAAAACCTAAGTGTCAAAATGATGTAATCTGGGAGGGCCCAGCAGAGATGTTGTTAGTGAGTTTAAAAACTATTGCTGAGAGAGAGAGAGACTGTAAGCATTTTGATCTTGATATCCAACTCTCAGCACTGTCTTATGCCCTTTTTATGTAAGTAGTATCTTAGAAGTATGTTTTCTTGTCGAAATAGCTAGGACTATAAAGATTAGACTTGTGTTTTTCTGTTATAGCAGAGCTTTCCTACTGTATTGTTTTAAGTTTCTGTGTGATCTCTCAACTCTTGAATAGCACTATGGTGTAGTAGTATTGTCTTGTGTTTTTAATTATTTATTATTATTATTGTAAGCTCTAAAGTACATTGCATACTGATAGAGTTTATTGCACAAGGCCACTCTAATAAGCCTTAGACTGATTAGTCACACTTACCAATTGGATAATAATATTGGATAGTAATAATTGGACACCCTTTTAAGGGTCTTTGTGTAGCTGATAAGTATTAGCTGGTGGTGGCAGTAATTACTTCTGTATCGTCTGGATAAAGGAGCACAGCTGAAGAATCTGTGTCAGCCTTTCCCAGGAGTGTCTGTGAAGTTGTATAAATACTTATCTCAAAGTGTGTGTGGTGTGTCAGCTACCTGGGCAGGGACATGAAGCACTGGTGGGACAGAGATGGTACTGGAGGTTTGCTTGCCAGCTAGGCTGAGATCTGGACCCTATAGCTGTGCCAGTGGGGAGTCTTATTGGCGACCTGGGGAGCAAGGGAGCAACCAGCCCCAAACTTACTATGATCTCTGTGTGCACTTAAGGGAAATTGTACTTACTGTGTGTATTTGTTATCCTTTCCTCTTATATGAGATGCACTACCTGTTGTTAGTGGTAAGGATTGAGGCTCCTTGATTGCTGGGCCAGGGCACAGCCATCACATTGTGGTGGCAGTGGTTGGGATAAGATATCCTCACTTGTGGTTTGCAGTGGTGGGATCCACTTCACATACTAATTGACATGTAGTGGTGTGGGTAGAGTGAATCCTGTAGCTTATGTACCGTGATTTCTGAAGGTGTTTTGTACTCTAAAACAGCAATGCAGTGAATACTCAGAGTGCAGATCACAATTGTTTTATTTCTTTTGTTAGCTAAGTTAGTCAAGGTGAGCAGGCAGCATGTCAGCACAGGAGTTTAGGAAGCTGACAAGGAGCTGTTTGGGAAGCTGACAAGGAGCCAGCTGGTGGAGATGTGCCAGACTAGGGGACTGGTTTATGGAAACCTGACTAAGACGGACCTGACTGCAGCCTTGGTTACAGCTGCATCAGAAAACAGCATCCAGGAGGAAAATCAGACTGGCAGTGGAGATACAAAATCCTCAGAGAATCGAAAGCTCAACCTTTCTGCATTGGACTTAAAAATCTAGTTGGAGCTAAAGAGACTTGAGTTGGAGGCCAGGCATTTGGAGATAGAAGCTGAAGAAAAGAAGCATCAGAGGAAGCATGAGAGGGAAATGCTGACTCTTTGCCAGAGTCATGGACGTAATAGGAAAGGGAGTAACTGGACCCCAGAAGCACAACAGGTCAGTAAATTTCTTCCGCAATTTAAAGAGGGGATAATTTTGATAGTTTCATTCATATGTTTGAGAGGGTATGCAAACAGTATAGTGTTGACCAAAGGCTCTGGGTACGGTTCCTGACCCCCTTATTCCATGGGAAAGCTGTAACTTGTATATCACAAATGCCTAACTCTGTCTGTTTTGATTATACTGCTGTAAAAAAATGTCTGTTAGAATGTTTTAAGCTAGCACCTGAAATGTATAGGAAAAAGTTTTGTGAGCATAGACGCAAGGCAGCTGAAAGTGTGTGCGTGAATATGTTGCTGAACTGAGGACTTATTTTCATAGCTGGGTGAGTGATGTCAGGTCACCACTTTTGAAGGGCTGGCAGACCTTTTGGTGAGGGAACAAGCCCTTAGCACTTTGCCTGAGGACACGAGGATCTGGTTAGCTGATAGACAATGTGTTACTTCAGATGAGTTGGGGAAGAAGGGAGACCTATACCTGGCCAGCAGGGCAGCTCTGCACAGGAAGGGGACCCCCAGTACTGCTCATGGGTCTAAAGGAACCCATGGTGGGAAGCACAGACTGCCCTAACAGAATCTGCCAGTAACAGGGGAAGCCACTAGTCCAGGTACACGTCCAGGAGCTAGGGTTAAATGTATTGAATGCAACCAGTGAGGTCATGTGGCATACAGGTGTTCACGGAGATAAGGTGGAGAACCAAAGGTGAGGGAGCCAGTAAGTGGGAAAGACAAAATGCCAATAGTAGGTTATCTTGAGACAACAGGGGTATGGATCTACCATCCTGCAGATGCCCTGAGAGGGAAGGATTTGGATGAGGCAGTACCATGTACTTATGAAGTTGCACGAAGTGAGGCTAGAAGACAAGCATGTGGATCTGGTAGCCTGGAGGAGACCCAGACAGACTGCATACTTGCAGCCAGGACTGGTGAGGTGGTTACTTCAGGAAGGGAGTTACGCTGTAGCCATGAAACTGAATGTGAACCACAGTTGCTTGTGGGTACTGATGTTCCCTTGGACAGAGTGACTGCAAAGGTAGAGATGAGTAGTAGTACCCAGGCTGACAATGACATACTACTGTCAGAGGATGCCAGACTTCCTGTGGAAGGGGAGCTGGGAAGGGTCACAGGAGAGAGTTGAGACAGACTCAGTTCTCAGACCCTACATTGCAAGGCATGAGGCAGGTAGCTATGGAGGCACCTGATTCTCAAGGGAAGGGGGAATCTGTATACTGGGACAAAGGGTTACTATACAGAGAGTGGACCCTGAGGGAGGGCTAGAAGGTGAGAGAGTACAGCAGTTGGGAGTGCCTAGAGCCTACCATCTGGCGATTCTAGCCATAGCCCATGATATTCCCTTTGCAGGTCATATGGGCATAAAACATACAAAGAGGTGTATTATGCAGAACTTCTAATGGCCTGGAATTTCCAGAGATGTAACAGGGTACTGGAGGACCTTTGAGCAGTGCCAAAAGGTAGGCAAGGCAGGAGACAAGGTGAGAGCTTCTTTGATGCTTTTGCCCGTGATTGAGGAGCCATTTCAGAGGATAGCTATGGATATTTTGGGTCTTCTAAGTACCTCAAGTTCCACAGGGAAAAAGTATATCCTAGTGGTAGTGGATTATGCTACACGATACCCTGAGGCAGTGGTGTTGTCCCCCATTGAAGCAGATAAGGTGGCAAATGCTTTGTTAGAAATTTTCAGCAGGGTGTGTTTCCCAAAATAAATACTGACTGCCTGAGGTGCCAATTTCATGTCAGACCTGCTGGCTTGTCTGTGGAAGTCCTGTGGGGTGAAGCACATGAAGACAACCCCCTAACATCCCCAGACTAATGGTCTTGTTGAGAGGTTAAACTCTACAGTCAAGTCCATGCTATGGGCATTTGCAGATCAGTTTAAGAGGGAATGGGACAAATATTTACCCCATCTGTTTTTGCTTACAGAGAGGTTCCCCAAGAATCCACAGGTTTTTCACCCTTTGAGTTGCTGTATGGGCTTAGGGTGAGGGGACCTCTAGATTTAATTCGAGATGAGTGGGAAGGTGAGTGTGAACCTCACAAGGAGTCTGTTGTGGCATACATCCTAAACCTCAGGACAAGGCTCAGGGAACTCATGGGCTTGGGCCCGGAGAACCTGGCAGAAGCCCAACAACAGAAAAGGTGTGGTATGACAGGAATGCTTGAGCTAGAGAGTAGGCTGTGGGGCAGAAGTTAATGGTTCTCATTCCTGTCAGACAAAACAAGCTGCAAGCAGCTTGGAAGGGACCCTATATGGTGGTAAGAAAGGTAAGTGATGTTAACTAGATTGTGGAAGTGCTAGGCAGATGGCAGGGGTACAAATTGGACCATGTTAACATGATGAAACCTTACCATGATAGGGAGGCCCTTGTGCTGAACATTTGCAGTGGATTATAGGAGGAGTCTGAGGGAGATCTGGGGACTGATATCCTCAGTGAGGCTTGGGCTGACACCTCGGTGGAAGGGGTAGCAATGTCCCAGCAGCTATCTCCTACCCAGGTTCAAGAAATCCGAGCAGTATTGCAGGAATGTAGGGACATGTTCACTGGGAAACCAGGATGCACCCACCTGGTGCAGCACCAGATGGATACAGGGCCCCAAAGGCCTATTAAGCAAGCCCCATACAGGGTGCCTGAGCGTGTCAGTCAGACTCTGAGGGAGGAGGTACAGGAGATGTTGGAACTATGGGGGATTCAAGAGTCCAACAGTCCCTGGGCTTCCCCAGTGGTGCTTTTGCCAAAGAAGGATGGCAGCACTAGGTTCTGTGTGGACTACAGAAAATTAAATAGTCACACAGAGTCGGATGCTTACCCCATGCCTAGGACAGATGAGGTCCTAGAGCAGGTGGGTGGGGCTAAGTATCTTACAACCACTGATCATACCAAGGGTTACTGGCAGGTGCCCTTGACTCCCAGTGCTAGAGAGAAGTCAACCTTTGTGACTCCTTGTGGCTTGTATGAGTTCACAAAGATGCGCTTTGTGATGAAGAATGCCACAGTGACTTTCCAGAGGCTGGTAGATCATATCCTGGCAGGCGAGTTTGCCCTTGATTACCTAGATGATATTGCCATCTACTGCCATTCCTGGCCAGAGCACCTTCAGCATATTCGGTTTGACGATTAAGCCGAGCAAATGTCAGGTGGGTATGGCAGAGGTCTCTTACCTAGGACATAGAGTGGGGAGTGGTAAGATAAGGCCAGAACCTGCCAAAGTGGAAGCCATTCAGTCATGGCCTGCACCTGTTACCAAAAAGCAGGTGAGTGTCTTCTTAGGGACAGCAGGGTACTACAGAAAGTTCATCCCCAGTTATAGTACCATAGCTGTGCCCCTCACAGACCTGACAAGGAAAAACAAGCCAGATAAGGTAGTGTAAAACCCAGCATGTGAGCGGGCATTACAGAAGTTTAAAGAAGCTTTGGGAGGACCCCCCTGTGTTAGCCAGTCCAGATTACAGCAAAGAATTTGTTGTGCAAGTGGATGCTTCGAACTATGGGGTAGGGGCTGTACTTAGCCAGATTTCTTCAGAAGAGCACCCAGTGGTTTATCTCAGTCATAGGTGCCAACCCAGGGAGGAGTGCTATGCAGCTGTAGAAAAAGAATGTCTAGCCATAGTGTGGGCACTGCAGAAATGTCAGCCTTATCTGTATGGAAGGAAATTCACTGTTATGACAGATCACAACCCCCTAACATGGTTAAACAGAGCCAACCAGCAAAATGCCAAGTTACTAAGATGGAGCCTGGGGTTGCAAGAATATAATATGTCAATGCAGCACTGCAGTGGGATTAGCAATGCCAATGCATATGAGGTCTCAAGACAGGGAATGGGGTGAGGTACACCCAGATAGACCTAACCCTCTCAAGCACTGTTTATCAAGGGTCACTTGAAAAACTAGCTTGAGTTCTCCATGGGGGGAGAGATGTGAAGATTGGGGAAGAAGGGGTGATGGCTGCCAACCTAGTCAAACAGAATTTGATACATAATTCTATCATTTGTAAATATAAATGTAAAATACAGGCTTGTTTCTTAAATGAAAGAAAACACTGTAAAATGTGAACTTCAAGATTATAGCAACATTGCCATCTGCTGTAACAAAAACTAAGCCAAGCATTTCACATCTGTTCTTTTGAAGTTAAAATTATGTCTTGTATACCCTTTGATCTAGATAGTGGTGCTGAAGAGGCTAGCCGAACACATTATTTCTATTGTTTTAACTTAAAGAATAATTACTACAGTGTACATGTGAAATGTCTTTTATTGTTGTAGTTTCCTGAGCAGGTGTTTGATTGTTAAATAATGTAGCCTGTTGGCCTACGAACTCCAGACGAAGTGTCAAAATGATGTAATGTGTATACTGGGAAAATCCAAGTGTCAAAATGATGTAATCTGGGAGGGCCCAGCAGAGATGTTGTTAGTGAGTTTAAAAACTATTGCTGAGAGAGAGAGAGACTGTAAGCATTATGATCTTGATATCCAACTCTCAGCACTGCCTTATGCTCTGTTTATATAAGTAGTATCTTAGAAGTATGTTTTCTTGTAGAAATAGCTAGGACTATAAAGATTAGACTTAAGTGTTTTTCTGTTATAGCAGGACTTTTCTACTGTATTGTTTTAAGTTTCTGTGTGATCTCTGAACTCTTGGATAGCACTGTGGTGTAGTAGTATTGTCTTGTGTTTTTAATTATTTATTATTAAATATTTTAAAAACTTTTTACCTGTGGCTGGTTTCTGTAGAGTTAAGTTAAGCTCTAGAGTACATTGCATATTTATAGAGTTTATTGTACAAGGCCACTCTAATAAGCCTTAGCCTGATTAGTAACACTTACCAATTGGATAATAATATTTCACAGTAATAATTGGACACCCTTTTAAGGGCCTTTGGGTAGCTGATAAGTATTAGCTGGTGGTGGCAGTAATTACTACTGTATAGTCTCGGAAAAGGAGCACAGATGGAAAATCTGTGTCAGCCTTTCCCAGGAGTGTCTTTGAAGTTGTAGAAATACTTATCTCAAAGTGTGTGTGGTGTGTCAGCTACCTGGGCAGGAACACTAAGCACTGTAGGGACAGAGAGCATACTGGAGGATAGCTTGCCAGCTAGGCTGAGATCTGGACCCTATAGCTGTGCCAGTGGGGAGTCTTATTGGGAACCTGGGGAGCAAGGGAGCAACCAGCCCCAGACTGACTGTGATTGCTGTGTGCACTTAAGGGAAATTGTACTTTACTGTGTATATTTGTTATCCTTTCCTCTTATATGAGATGTCCTCCCTGGTGTTAGTGGTAAGGATTGAGGCTCCTTGATTGCTGAGCCAGGGTGCGGCCATCACAGGCATCATCAAAAAGCTAACAGAACTTGGTGTAAGTTACTATCTCATCAGGTGGGTGGCCAACTGGCTCACTGATAGGACCCACAAGGTCAAATTAGGCACCACTACATCCAGTAGCAGACCTGTCAAAAGTGGTGTCCCCCAGAGATCTGTCCTGGAACCCCTATTGTTTGGCATCTACTTCTCAGAGGTCCAGGAAAAGACAAAAGGCCTGTGGCTGACCAAGTTTGTAGACAACTGTAAGTTGGGTGCTGTCACTGACTCCCCAAATGATATTAACATACTTCAAGAGGGTCTCACAGCAACAAATGACTGGTGCCAAAGTTATGGCCTTATGTTAAATGCAAAAAAATTATTATCATACCTTTTGGCAAAAACATGGCCCCTACTGATTACCACATTAGTGGCAACCCTCTAAACACACAACCTGTGGTGAGAGACCTGGTACACAAGTTGACAACAATCTCACATTTGATCATCATGTAACAGCAGTGGTCAGAAAAGCCTTTTACTTGGCTCATCTAATAAGTAAAGGGATTGAATCCAGAAAAAAGGAGGTTATTACCTCTCTGTACTCTTCCCTCATTAGGCCAATAACTGAGTACAACAACCCATTTGGTATGTACCTCTCCAAACACCTGCAACAACTGGAAAGACCACAGAAATACCTCACAAAGAGAATTTATGGCCTCCAACACCTGTCCTACGTGGCCAGGCTCAAATCACTATCACTCTACTCTGTATCATACAGATTGCTCAGAGGTGACCTGTGTTTCACCTACAAAGCAATCTCAGATCCTGCTCTACTACAGATACTATATATCCATAAGTCTAACTCCTTGCATAGTACCAGATCAAAAGGCTTAAATCTAACTTATTTATTTTATTACTTATCTAACATTTGTTAATCGGGAAAGTCCAACTTGGAACAAAGTCAATTTTCAGCAGATGCCCAGGGGGAAATGCTCCAGATTTTATATGACATTAACAAAACCTGCTGGAGAAACAGGTTTGTCTCCCAGAGGCTGCCCTGTCTCTGGAATAGCCTCCCCATACATGTCAAGCAAGTACGTCATTGACCCTCTTCAAGTGCAACCTTGATGAGTGGATGGGCAACCACAAATTTGTCCCAGGGGTTCCACCTGTGTCTCTCATTGACAGGGGCAACAGGTGCTGAATGCAGTTTCTTTTCTGGTGATAAACTCTTGGGTAGGCTTGTAAGGGCCCCAGAGCCATTAGCTTAGTAATCTCCTATGATCCTATATATATTTATGTGAGTACATAACAATATATATATATATATATATATATATATATATATATATATATATATATTTATTTATTTATTTGCAGTTGGTTTACTAGGATAGTCCATTGGGCCAAGAAGAACCCGTTTTCAATGGAGTCCTGGGGAGTAAAGCTCCAGACATTTTAGGTTACAATAGGTTCTTTGACATGTTTAGACATTGTAAAAAAAAATTGAGTAGACAATACAGATAATAAACAAACAATTACAATTAATTCAACAAGAGTTAAAACTTATATGAGAAGCAGATTAAACAGGATTTTACAATTAAAAATAAGAAGTCATTACATATTAAGAGTCCTACACTTATGAGGTATAGTGTAGTATATTCTTGCAGGTACTACAGTAATAATAATATAAGAGTTAGGAGAAATGTTAGAGTGAAATCAAAGGTATAAGCAGGAGAAAGGAAAGGAAAAGGAAATACCCAGTATTAGTTATGAGGGGTGGGAGCAAGAGCATTCCCACTGAGACAGAAGATGTGAGTGAAGAGATTTTGTGAAAATAAAATGGTTAGAGGTGATACGGATAGATGGAGGTAGAGAGTTCCAGAGTAGAGCTAGGCCATGTGATAGAAGATTTTTGCCAGGGGGATGGGTTGGTTTATACACTTCTAATAGATTTTGGTTGTTAGACCTTAATATTCTGTCAGGTATGTGCATTTTAAATATAGAAGACAGGGAGGGACAGAGGGAGGGGTTGAGAATAAGCTTATGTGCGGGGGTTAGTTGAGTATAGGTGAGATGACTGGGTAGTTCTAGCCATTTTAATTGTTGGAGAGAGGAACAGTGGTGGGTTGAGGACTTTTGGCTGGTAGCGAATTTTGCAATTTTGTTGTAGCAGGAGGAAAGTTGTGTTTTCAGGGAGGTTTGTAGATTAGTTAGAAGTGGAGCTCCATAGAGAAGGGATGGAATTAGAAAGGAAGTAGAGAGAGTGATTTTAGTGGCAGTTGTAAGATAGTGATTTTGTCGATAGAGCATCCCTAGTTTTTGATGGTTTTTTTTGATATTTATTTGTAGATGGGAGTTGAATTTTAGTTGGTTATCAATTTGGACTCCTAGCAATTTTGTCTCTGTCACCAGTTCAAGCTGAGTGTTATTTTGACTGTTGATAGAGAATGTCTTTGTATTAAGAGAGTTGACTTTAGTGGGGGTGAATATCATTAATTTGGTTTTAGAGGCGTTGAGTGCTAGGTGATTTGTTTTCATCCATCGTTCAGTGGTTGAAAAAACATCCTGAGTTAGCGTTAGGAGTGTTGGGATAGATGTAGCAGTGCAGATAATGGTAGAATCATCTGCATATTGAATGATGTTGGAAAGAGGGATTGCCTTGTGGAAATCATTTATGAATATGTTGAAGAGGAGTGGACCTAATATGGAGCCTTGGGGGACTCCAGTTGGGGTGTTAAGGAATGAGGAGGTTGCCTTTTTCCATTTTACTGCTTGATATCTGTTGGATAAGTAGCTGGAGAACCAGTTCATTGATGGGGGAGATACGTTAAGTTTTGAGAGTTTGGTTAGAAGCAGGTTATGTGATATAGTATCAAAGGCTTTAGAGAGGTCGAGTAGAAGGGTAGAGACAATAAGGCCAGAGTCCCGGGCTTTATTTACAGTTTCGAGGAAGGAGAGGAGAGCTGTCATAGTGCTGTGATTAGGTCTGAATCTGTGTTGTGTGGGAGATAGTAGGTGATTATCTATGAGATAGGGTAGGAGTTGAAGTTGGATACACTTTTCAAGGAGTTTAGAGATGGGGGACTGGATAGCAATGGGGCAGAAGTTAGTAACACTGTTATTATTGCCACCTTTATGTAAAGGTATGATAAAGGCTTTTTTCCAGATTTGGGGAACTATGCTTTCTTGGACTGAGCAATTAATTAGTATACTAATGGGGTAAGCAATTGCTTCAGCAGTTATGCTAAGAAAGTAGGAAGGAATATCATCAGGGGCATTGGTACATGGTTTTAGTTTCTAGAGGAGTTTTTGTATGGTAGAAGTGGGTACAGGTTTTAATGAGAATGGAGGAGAGTGTGGAGAGGGGGTTTTATGGGGTGAAGATGATGAGGAGGAAGAGGTAGTAGAAGAGTGGGTGGTTGGTAAAGGGGGTGAGGAAGATGAGGAGGAAATGAGAGTAGGAGAGGAGGTAGATGGCAAAGATTTAGTAGATATGAGTGGGGGAGAGGTAGTAGTGCTGGGTGGAGTGTTGGTGGGGGGGGGAGGAGAGTTTGAGAGTGTGTTGTTAGAGAAGGAAGAAGTTAATTTGGAGATAGATTCAATGAAAAAAGAGTTGAATTGAGTAGCTAAGTCGATATCTGGGGCATTAGGGTCTGGGGTGGGGGAAACAGTCTTACTGGGATTAAGAAGGGTGGAGATGCTTTTCCAGAATTTCTGAGGATTTGTTTTGTTATTGCTTTGGAGAATAGAGAAGTAATTTTGTCGATCAGAGATGATCAGCTTTTTTACCCTGTTTCTAAGTGTTTTATATTCATTGTGAATGAGGGGGGTCTTATTTTTCTGGTACTTTGTCCAGGCTTTATCTCTTTGCTTCATTGTTGCTAGTGTATTTTTGGTAAGCCAAGGGGTGGTTTTGGTTTTTATTCTCTTCTTTCTTAGAGGAGCATGGACGTCTAGTAGTTCTAAGAATGTGGTGTTGAAGCGGGCAACAGCATTATCTAAGGGTAGTATTTTTAGACAATTCCAGTTTATTGCTTTTAGGGAGTTATTAAAGGTAGATGGGTTAAAGTTTTTATGATTACGGATTGTAATATAGTTGTGGGTGCGGTGTGGGAGTAGGGGGAGCCGGTGAGTGAAAGTGGATATGTGGTCACCAAGTGGATCTGGAAGAGTTCCACTGCTGGCGAAATAGTGGGGATGTGAGACTAAGATCCAGTCCAGGATACTGCCACTGGAGAGGTTTTTTGGTTTGGTGTGTTATAGAGGTGATTAGTTGTGCAAAATTATGTAGGTTAATGTTAAGTGGGTTAGTGGGAGACTGAATGGTGGCCCAGTTAATATTCATGCCCTCTAAGATTACTGTTTCATAGCTAATGTTGTTGGTAAGCCAGGAGAGTATGTCTTCGAGTGTGGAAATATTATCTCCTGGGGGGATGTAGAGTGTGGCTATACATATGTATTTGTGTTTGTTAACTTGAAGTAGTGTTAAGAGTAGTTCAGCATTATTAAATTGAGGAGTAGGTTTGTTATAGGGAGTGATTGACAGGGAGGTTGAGTAGAGGAGAGCTACTTCCCCCTTCTTTTGTGAGACTTATCTCTTCTGATAATAGAATAGTTTGGTGGGAGTATTTCTGAGTCTTTTATATGGGGTTTTAACTATGTTTCTGATATGGATAGGATGTCAAGTTTATGGTGTGTTAGCCAGGCATGGAGGTTTGGGATTTTGTTAACTATACTTTGAGAGTTTAGGGCGGTGAGTAGCATGGATTTGTCTTTAATTGTTGAGGTGGAGGGGCCAGGGTTAGGATGGATATCGCCTGATAGAAGATTGGTAATGGAATATATATTTGAGTTGGTGAAGTATATGCACAGTCTTGAGAATAGATTTAGTTCTATGGTGTTTTTATAGGATTTAGAGATGGTTAAATGAGTAGACTGTTTCTGGGTGGGTATGAGTTGAAACAGGAAAAGTAGAAGGTTTATTATAGGGCAAAGATGAGGCGAGATTGGGATGTATGAGTGTGTTAGTGAAGGGGTAAGATGGTTAGTTACATGGAAGGATTGGGAGTGGTAGGAATAACTGGGCTGTGTGAGGAGGTAGAGATAGGTTAAGGTAAGTTGTAGATTTAGTAAGAAGGAGGAGAAGAAGAATGTGGGTTTTGAAGGCATGATGAAGTGGAGCTAAGTGTAGTTATTAAGTAGTTGATTAAATTGTATGTGGAGGTGAGAGAGAAATTGTATGTGAGAGCTATTCGTGTCTAAATGGAGGTTATATTGAAAGAGTTATGAAGGATAGTTGGTGAAGTGTTATGGGAGTGGGAGTGTGATAGTAAAGGAATATAAGTGGTTTGGTGATAAGTCTATGGAATGTAAATGAAATTAGTGTTGGAGGGAAGAGGAGATGGTGTTTCCAGAGTATTGAAGAATGATTATTCTAAAATGGGCGGGAGCAGGAATGGGTGTTTGTAGAGTATTGGAGAATGATAGGTTAGTAATATGGGGGTGTGGTTATGGGGAGATAAAGGTAGAGGTGCTGGGGGGGTCGGGTGAAATTTGGAGGCAGGGTAGGGGAGCGGAGTGAGCCCGCAGGACGAATGGAGCGGGTAGAACCAAAGGGATCAGGAGAGGATCGAAAACCTATCAGTGGTGTGTTGAAAAGCAGAAAGGTAAGTAGAGGGGACATGGAGTTAGTGGGTAGAATGGACTAAAATGCAATAAGAGAGATAGAGGGAAGAAAGAAAAGAGAGAGCTTAAAGAGTTTTAAGTGGGTAGAATGGACTAGAATGTAATAAGAGAGAAAGAGGGAAGAAAGAAAAGAGAGAGTTTAAAGAGTTTTAAGTGGGTAGAATGGACTAGAATGTAATAAGAGAGAAAGAGGGAAGAAAGAAAAGTGAGAGTTTAAAGAGAATGTTAGAGTAAGAGTATTGAAGTAGATATTAGTAGGGAGAGGATGCCATCCAGTGGACAAATGCAGAACTGCACCATAGTGCACCAGGGCAGTCCCAGGTCAGGCGTAGACCGAAGGGAGAGGGGAGCTCAAGAAGTCAGGGAACTAGGTGAGGGGGAAGAATGGAGATAGGAAGTTAAGAGGGGTTAGGCTGCTGGCTTTCCTGGCTGGGAGCAAACAGAACACCTAGCAGGGCTACGGACTATGGAATATCGGCTAGGCAGCAAGTACACATACTTCCTTGAATTCTTCTAAGGAGAATCTTGGTAGAGTCAGCAGAGATTGTTGAAATGCTTTGAACAATTGGCTGAGGATGTAGAGTAATAGTTTGGGTGAAGGAGTCCACTGAGGCGTAATCACAAGGGGAAAGTCAGGGTGAAAGCTGGAGAGCAAGAGAAAAGTGAGAAATAAGTTGTAGTGGTAATTAACACCGTATCCCTAGTGCACAAGCAGAAGAATCAACAATTATTAGTAGCACTGAAACACAGTAAATCACACTGGGAAATAGATTGAGATGAAAACAGTTGTAGGGAGTAAAACAGTACACACGTCTACACTGCACAGTATTACAATTTGCTATCCTTAAATGGCCTTGAACAGCCTTAAAGTGAGCATTTTAACAGAGTGGGGCACTTTTTTAAATTCCAACATATAATGGTTACCATTGGCAGAGTACATTTAAGGTAGATCAGAAGCATATATGAGCCTCCATTTTGTACACAGGTTCTTCTATAGCTGGGCAATGTCACTGTGTTTAAAGCAGTTAAAGACACCATCAGGAGTAATTATATAATTGAACAGTTTCAGACCTCTAAAAGCTAGAAGCATTATATAAATGCTCCGCTGTATACAAAGGTACTTCTAAACAGTATTACAACCTCTAAAGGCTAGAAGCGTTGTACGAACGGTCTGGTACACCCAAGTTACTTTTAAGCAGTAACAAGCCTCTAGAGAGCTAGAAGCATTAGACGAACACTCCGTTTCACACAAAGGTTCTATTTTAAAAAGGCGGGCAATGTCGCAGTGTTTAACACATTTTTAAAACAGCATCTTAAGTATTATGCAGTAAAACAGTATCCAAACATAAAAACATTCAGTTGTACAAATAAACACTGGTACTGAGGCAGGGCAGTATCCTATGGTTCAAAGCAGTAAGCTAGTGAAACACTTATGCATATAAACAGAATCGAAGCTCTAAATTATCCGTTTAACAAGTAGGCACAACTAAATAGGTGAGGAACAGTCGCAGTAAACCAAACTGTTTTGTGCTTCAACACTATTCATAGTTTAAAATGTACACCGCTAATTATATATGTGAGTGTGTGTGTGTGTGTGTGTGTATAAGTATATTTATTTATTTATTTTACATTTGTTGACCGGGTATGTCCAACAGAGCTGAAGAGCCCTTTTTCAGAGGAGGCCAGGGAAGAAATGTTCCATACATTAGACAGTTTTACATTTAACAACAATTTATAACAATAACATAGTTTATACAATAAAAAAACACACATTTTCAGAAATGTATAGAATGAGAAATAATTAGTATGAACTTAGGACATTACTAAGTGAAAGAGAGATCATGTTAAAACATCTTTTTAAGAAAATCTTCGGAAATGTAGCTACTAAGAGAATAAGATGTATAAGCTTAGGACTATACGTAGTATATTAGGGAACATAATTAGAAGTTTTGTTAGACAGTATGTATCTCTCTCTCTCTCTATATATATATATATATATATATATATATATATATATGTATATATATATATATATATAGATATATATATATACAGATATATATATATATACATACACACACACACACACACACACACACACACACACACACACACACACACACACACACATATAATATTTACACACACACACATATATATATATATATATATATATATATATATATATATATATATATATATATATATATATATATATATATATATATATATATATATATGTGTGTGTGTGTGTGTGTGTGTATATATATATATATATATATATATATATATATATATATATATATATATATATATATATATATATATATATATATATATATATATATATTTACACATCATGGACAATAATCAGCAGAGCTATCACAGTTCAACAAACTGCACATTTTGAATTATAAAGGGGCAGTGAAGCTAGCATGGAAACATTCTAAGTGTAATATTCAATTTGATTAACCAAGAAAAACCCACTGCTTTGAAAATCAAGTCCAGCTGTGCAATTCCTGTAAATACCAGCATTACTGACTATCCGAACTTGCCACCCTTAGACCCATGTAACCAACACCCTAATAATTGGCGATTTCAACTACCCCACCATTAACTGGGAAAACTACTCATGTGCCAACTCTTTTGCTCAACGTTTTCTGGAATTCATAAATTCCAGCGCCTTAGATCAACTTATCCACACCCCCACCTGGGGCAGCAATATCCTATACTTGGTCATTGCCAACATGGCTGATCAGTGTTTCACACCAGAGGTCAATTCCTGGTTGGTCAGATCCGACCACAAGCTAATCACCTTAGACATCCATGTCCCCCCCTCCCCCCATCAGGGAGACCACCATAAAATAATTCTCCAAAGCCAGCTTCATGCTTCTTAAGACAGAAGTGGCAAACTTCATGACACCCATGCAGACAGACAATAGAGGTACGACTGCTGAATATTACACAAATGCACTTTATAAGCACTTACACGAGTGCATGGATCATGCTATCCCTTACAGAGCCAAGATGCTATCCTCCAAAAAAGGGAAGCCAATCTGGTGGCCCCTGCCATAAACAAACTCGACAACAGAAGAAATTAAGTTTTGCAAAAAAAGAGTAAAATCCCATGATTGGAGGAACTCCCTGGTCAGCCTCAGTAAGAAGCTAAGATCCCTCATAAAATTATCCAAAGCTAGTTACGAAAACAAAATCACCACTGATTCTAAAGATAACTACAAAGCATTCTCTAGCTATGTCAAGAATCTCAGTGGCAATACTCAGATCTGCTCTGAATTACAGCACAATGGCATTAAATACACAGAAACAACTGATATTGCCAACATCCTGGCAGATAGGCCCAATGTTAACTTTGCCCTCCTCTTACCCACTAAAGGGCTCATCTCTATACTTGAAGAATGCAAGTTTCCTGCAATCATGGCTGCACAGGTAAAGACCACACTCACCAAAAACATAGCATCCATGGGACCTGACAAAATCCCTGGCTGCATTCTACACAAACTACAGAATGAAGTGGCACCCCACCTAAGCACCACGTTCAATCATACCCTCACCTCAGGCTTTGTGTCCACTGAATGGCACACAGTGACAGTTATCCCACTCCACAAAGGGGGAGCCACCACAGACCCCGGGAACTACTGCCCCATTAGCCTAATGAGCCTGGTCTGCAAGGCCATGAAATGTATCATCATGGAACTTATAAACAAAGACGCTGATATTCTCAAAACTCTGGACCCCACCCAGTTCAGGTTTGTAAAAGACAGATCATGTCTCCTAAACCTGATAGATTTCTTTGAAGCAGTCACCAAAGCCGTAGACGAGGGTAAGGTGGTTCACACAGCATATCTAGATCTCGCCAAGGCTTTTGACACCATCCACCACTCTGGAATTATAGATTAACTCACTAAACTAGATATAAATCCCTGTGTCACAAGATGGGTTGCCAACTGGCTCACTGACAGAACCCACACTGTGAAAGTAGCAGACTCCAAATCTGACTTCAGACCAGTGACAACTGGAGTACCACAGGGTTCAATTCTGGGTCCTCTCCTGTTTGGTTTCTACTTTTCTGAAGTACAGACTAACACAGAAGGTTTTTGGCTAACAAAGTTTGCAGATGACTGCAAACTAGGAGCAATAATCGAAACTCCTAACAACTTGGACATCCTACAAAAGGACATCACTGAGACAGATGCCTGATCACAAAACCATGGCTTCAAGCTCAATGCCAAAAAGTGTATTGTCATTCACTTTGGTAAAAACTCTGTACCCATGAGCTACCACATAGGTGGTAGTCTACGTAACACCGAAAGTGGGATAAGAGACCTTGGGACACAGGTAGACAATAGTCTCTCCATTGATAATCACATCGCCACAGTAGTCAGGAAATCCTTCTACATGACACACCTCATCACAAAAGTTTCTCATACAGGAAAAAAGAGGTCATTGTTCCCCTCTACTCGTCACTCATTAGACCCATTATAGAGTACAATGTCCCTTTTGGTATGTACCTCACAAGACATCTACAACAACTGGAAAGGCTGCAGAAATACCTCACAAAGAGGATTACTAGCCTCAAACAGATGCCCTACACATAGCTTTACTCTTTTGCATATCACTAACTCAGAGTAATCTCTGCCTAACATACAAAGCTATGTCAAACCCAGAGCTGTTGGACATGTTCCACTTAAAGAAATCATAATCCCTCCAAGCTACATACTCTAGGGACCTAAACCTTGTCACCACAATAAACAGAACATGCTGGAGGGATAGATTCCTATCCTAGAGACTTCCCATACTCTGGAACAAACTACCTATCTATATCAAACAAAGCTCCTCATAAGCACGCTTCAAGAAAAATCTTGATGATTGGATGGGAAATAGGAAATTCACCCCAGGATCACCACTGTGGCTCTGCTCGACAGGGGCACAGGAAAATAATTTTCTTGGCTAGGCTTATATAGGCCCTAGGGCCAATAGCCTAGTATTTACCTGTGAATCTATGAGCCTAAGCAGTATGGTTCAATATGCTAATAAGCATCTAAAATAAACTGACATTCTGTTATGGCATCACATTTGCTGCAGTGGAGAAAATACTGTTGTTGTAAACAGGAGGGCACAATATAATTTATGTCCATATTAGAAATAGAGTTAATGATGAAAACTTTTAATCAATCATCTATTCATTCTTCTTGGGATGCGGCTTTGGAACTAATTTGATTGGCAAGAAAAGTCTGTACCCCAGCAAGGTTAAAGTGGAGGTGTCATTGGTTTGTGGGAGAATAAAAGCTTTGAGACAATGACATTTTACACACATGCACAAGCTGATCAGTTTGGTCTTGCATCTTCATAGATTCATAGATATGTACTAGGCTAATGTATTGAATAAAAGTATTTCCTGCACAATCTGAACAGAGGGGAGCTGTACAGAGCTCAAAGAACCCACAATAGTCAACATTTAGCAATAGAAAAGCAAAGGTTTAGTTTTAGATCATGCATACTTCTGAACTAATTTGAATAGCTGCCATGTATTCTGCATTATAGAATAGCATAACTCTCCTTGCAGATGTATTTCTACACCCCATTTTGTTTAGGATACACAGGTAAGGCATCATGATCTAAGATACATTTTCACAAGTTTATATGCAGAATGTACCTTGATGCATTTTGCCAGCTAGTTAACAATGTTTTGTATCAGCCTATACTGAAAAACATTCTTACAGCCTTTAAGCCCTTATAAATTCCATCACATATTTGAGCCTGAATTTGATGCCGTGGTCTTTATTAACAGAACTTCCAAAATCATGCTCCAAGTAGCACAAGTGTAACACTACAAACCACAAACATACTTTAATTTTCACATCATTTGGATTTATTCAAATTGTAATTTTCCATTGACTTTCAGAATTAAGTTTTTGAATAAATTGACATAATTTAATTGCTTTCCTGTCTTCATATGCAGGGACAGAATGAGAACTTCTATAAATGTTGTGGGAGATTCATTCGGGGCCGGAATCGTATACCACCTTTCAAAAGCAGAGCTTGCTGCGTTTGATGCACTACATAGTAACAAAACTGACCTGGAGATGGTAAAAATTCACCTGGACCATGAAGGCATAAAGAACCATATAACCGATAGTCTGAATGTCCTTCCCTTTTCAGGTTACTCCTCAGTTCCTACAGATGACTATGAGGTAAATCACAAATTATTTCCTCCCTGTTATGTTATAATTTATAAATGCCTACATAATACAGCAGTGCTTTGTTTAGACATTTAAAACAATGCCTAATGTCATATAATACTATCTGATAACTTCAGCTAATGCTCTACATTTATTTAATAAATGATTCTAGACTTTCTTCTTGATTACTGTTTCTGTAGTAAAATGTGCTTTTTTATTTTATGTTATGCAGGAAATGGTAATATTGTGCAGATGGACACATTAAAATCTGTAATTTGCACATATCCAAAGTACATTATGTAATTCTGTAATATCTAAATGTTAGAAAAGAGAGCAGAATGGCGTTTCTCCTTGCCCTTAGCTGTCCATGGGAAGAGATAGTAGGATCATATTTCTACCATTGTATATCTAAACATGGTACTGTTGACAGCATAACCTTCAAAGCTGAAGACTATGGTATTTAGTCCAATGTGAGTATTGAAGGCATGTCTGAAATGTGCAGCACAAGAGGTTGGGCCATTTTTAAGGTGAAACATTAACTCAAAAAACAGTCTGTCATTTTATTGATGTTGTCCTTTTGGTTGATGTCATGCTATATTTTTAAATTCAATACACTTGCATCAATTAATACATGATGACACACATGTATAATCATATACCACCTTTCAAAGGTAAAGCTTGCTGCCTTTGATGCATCTTGCAGTAATAGAACTGACCTGGGGATAGTAAAAGTCCAGCTGGGCTATATGGGCTTAAAGAGCTATATAAACAACAGTTGAAAAGTCCTCCTCTTTTTCAGGCTACTCAGTTCCTATAGATGAAGATGCATCTACCAACTAATAAGTATTTGTGAGTGGATACAATTTCTTGATCTGCACCATCAAATTATAAGTGATGGGTATTGCCTTGACTTATGACCAACATCTGGCACACTCAGATAAACCTCTTTTTGAACAACTACAGAGCAGATTTATAATCACTGGCTTCCTATGACTTCACATACTTTGCTCTCACCTTAATGCCTTTCAATACCTTACCACCAGTGTCTGAAACTAGAGCCAAGATAACTTTTCAGACATATACAAACACACCACACACATATACACACTCTGTTTCAAATGAGGAGCTAATGATACCTTTCTAGTGCCAGTATCCATTCTGTTGTCTTTATGGTAATGATGCCATCAGCTAAACTAATCTAGCACATCAAAAATCCAATTACTGTTCAATCATAAAATACATCCAACATAATATTTTTCTTCTCCTCTAACTTCTTTTTAAGACTACATCTGAACCTAGTTTATTTCTGAGTTTGTTGTTATTCTGTTCTGGTTAGCATTGTGCATATGGCCATTGCAAATGCAGACACAATTGGAAGTGCTGGCCATCACACCTTCAGCCAGTACTCTACATGCATCATAAAAAAGAACCGCATGCTGTCATATATCACACATGGATACATATCATCCAGCTTTTCCAGCATCAGGTACATGATGATGTCACACACTCCTGTTTAATTATCCTCCTTTATCTGCAAAAACTGTCAAACTGTCACAGCTCTGCACTAGTATTTTTCAGTTAATTTTTGCTTGCAACCCCAATAATGCCTGTCAGTAGCTTTTTTTCTATAACATACAAATAGCTATCAATAAAGAACATTGCTTTTCCTCTATGACTACATACTTTATTGTAGAATTCTCCAACAAAACCAGGAGCACTTGTCAGTCAAGACTCAGCACCCATTTGATATCAGTCATTGGAGGAATTCTACTATACATGTGCTACAGAGATGTGCATTAGCTACACCTGTAAAAAGGCAAAACAACCAATCAGGGACATGAACTGAACATTATCCTTGTCAAAAAGGAAGTGTCAGTAGTAGCACAGTATACATAAGAAAATACATGGAGAAATGATATGCTTTTTTGCAGTAGAGCATATCTCACAGAGGTATGTGTGTGAGGAATGATTAACGCATGTTTTCATAATGTTGTAGTACCAACACAGTGTTGTTACTGCTTTAGAAAACGTGGCTAAAGAATATATCAATTTAGAGAACATTTAATCTGATCAGTATTGATTCAGCATACAGACTGAGTACTGATATGCACATATTCACTGTTCAGCCATGAAGTACTGTAATCACCTGGTTAGTAAATGTTTTATGGCTACACTTTACAAGTTTTACAGTTGTTGCATATCACTGTTACACTATACTGTATACTGTGTCAATGTGCAGCTTTGACCACACATAACACATTTTGACAAGGTTCATAAACACGTCCCTTCATAAGCAGTTTACACTTGCTGGAAGTGTTTGATGACTATTTACCAACCTGTCTGTAACATTGCTACTACACTACACACATGCAGGTACAAGCACTTCCCTGTAATACTATACTATGCATGTGCAGGTACAATCACTTCCCTGTAACACTATACTACACACGTACAAGTACAAGCACTTGCCTGTAGTACTACACTACACATGTACAGGTATAAGCACTTCCCTGTAATACTACACTACACACATGCAGGTACAAGCACTTCCCTGTAATACTACACTACACATGCAGGTACAAGCACTTCCCTGTAATATTACATTACACACGTACAGGTGCAAGCATTTCCCTGTAATACTACACTACACACATACAGGTACAAGCACTTCCCTGTAATACTACACTACACACATGTAGGTACAAGGACTTCCCTGTAATACTACACTACGCATGTAAAGGTACAAGCAATTCCCTGTAATACTACACTACACACATGCAGGTACAAGCACTTCCCTGTAATGCTACACAACACACATGCAGGTACAAGAACTTCCCTGTAATACTACACTACACACATGCAGGTACAAACACTTCCCTGTAATATTACACTACACAAGTACAGGTACAAGCACTTCCCTGTAATACTACACTACACACGTACAGGTACAAGCACTTCACTGTAATACTACACTACACACATACAGGTACAAGCACTTCCCTGTAATACGACACTACACACATGCAGGTACAAGCACTTCCCTGTAATACTACACTACACATATACAGGTACAAGCACATCCCTATAATACTACACTACACATATGCAGGTACAAGCACTTCCCTGTGATACTACACTACACACATGCAGGTACAAGCACTTCCCTGTAATACTACACTACACATATGCAGGTACAAGCACTTCCCTGTAATACTACACTACACATATGCAGGTACAAGCACTTCCCTGTAATATTACACTACACATGTACAGGTACAAGCACTTCCCTGTAATACTACACTACACACATACAGGTACAAGCACTTCCCTGTAATACTACACTACACACATGCAGGTACAAGCATTTCCCTGTAATACTACACTACACATATGCAGGTGCAAGCACTTCCCTGTAATACTACACTACACATCTACAGGTACAAGCACTTCCCTACAATACTACACTACACACGTGCAGGTACAAGCACTTCCCTGTAATACTACACTACACACGTACCAGTACAAGCACTTCCCTGTAATACTACACTACACGTGCAGGTACAAGCACTTCCCTGTAATACTATACTACACATGTACAGGTACAAGCACTTCCCTGTAATACTATACTACACATGTACAGGTACAAGCACTTCCCTGTAATACTACACTACACATGTACAGGTACAAGCACTTCCCTGTAATACTACACTATACACGTACAGGTACAAGCACTTCCCTGTAATACTACACTACACACATACATGTACAAGCACTTCCCTGTAATACTACACTACACATGTACAGGTACAAGCACTTCCATGTAAACAAGCTGCACTGATCATGCAGTACATGTGTACCTTCAAGGTCATGGATAATCTGTTGCATGTTTATTGTGTTTTCTAACATTACATTTTAAGAAGGTGTACTGTCTCCGTTCTCAGTAGTGAATACATTGGGAAGTATGCAGTTGTTAATGAAATAGATTCTGCACTTTTATCAGTGCTGCTGTATTACCACCTGTTAAACAGCATTTCAAATGCCAACTGAGTATTCAAGTACTGTTGTCATCTGTTTTCATATCCCAGTACTGTTTTCATATTCCAGTACTGTGTAACTGTAATGTGTTGTAGTCCTTCTTTGTGCAGAGCAATGCTATATGACATTACAATTTCACTGTAGTGGAAGGAACAATACACACCAAATCTCTCTATTGTCCCTGATTATGCAGAATGTTCTGGATTTTGCCTCATAATTTTGAGTTGTTCATGAAATATTTGCTTTTTTGGGAATTCGGGGTTGATTACAGTCACCCAATAATGCTGATCAGTGCAGTTTCATACTTCTTATTTTTCATGTGATGCTTGTTCACAGAACATCTTGTACCTCTATTAACTTTGTCAGCGAAGTACAGCTATTGTCACAGTTTGTTCTTGTTTGTCTATTTTTGTGGATTTATACACAAAAATGTTCCAGCAACTCTGATGTATGGAAATGCAACATATGCAGCTAAATCAACAGGTCTAAACTTTAAACCTTTCATCGCCACATTTTCTACAACATATTTCTTATCCAGAACGTCATTTAAATTGTTGACGTTCTGCATGTAAACATTGAGGGGATTTAAAAAAGCCTACCTGGTCTTTCTTACCATGTAGGCCTCGTGCCATGCTGCTTACATGAAAATAAGCAGATTTGTGATCCAGAAAGCACTGTTGGGTAGCGCGCATACATGTGCCAGCATGGGAAGTCCTGTGGCATGCATATCACCTCATAATAATTATTTCTGCTCAGCACTTGTTCAGAACTTGTAAGCACTAAATAAGCTACTAATTACTATAGCACTCAATCTTCCTCATTATCTAGAGGAAAACAGTTTTTGTACTTACTTTTCTCACTTGCTTAGAGAAAAACAGCTCTTGTACTCACTTTCCTCACTTATCTAGAGGAAAATAATTTTTTATTCAGGCATGTCCAAGGGTCAGTTCCCAGTGTTTTCTCCTGTCTGTCTGATGAATCTGGGCATCTTGAGGCAATGTAGAAATTGCCTCATGTACACAGACAACCCTCTCCTCCTACCACCCAGCACTACAGCCTGTGAGAGATGCACTTATCTAGCCAAACAGGAGGTAAAGCTCTCTCCAACCAAGACTGAACTTGACAGTCATGAGGAGATGGTAAACATTTGCACCACACCACACTCATCACATAGTCTCACTAAATCTACATCACCAAAATCCACACATAGTAACACAAAAACATTCGCGGAGGCTCTCAATAATAATCTGTCTAAGCAACAGAGACCTCCAAAGCAGAAAAGCAAGCAACCTCCATCCCTCAACACAACCCAAATGACACATAGCCCACAGACTCAGTGTGCCACTCAACCACAGCCAATAAGGCAAAACAAGGTACCCAACACACCAGTCATAGGTGACTCTATAGTCAGGCACACTGATGTCCCACTCACCAGGCTAAACAAGGAGAAGGTTACTGTCAGCTGCCTGTCGGGTGCCAGGATCTGCCACATAACCCACGCACTCAGGTCAAGCCACAACAAGTACAGATATGATTCTGTCATTGTCCATGTTGGTGTGAATGACCTGAGACGTACCTCCCTGGACTACATGAAAAGAGACATGAAGGAGCTCTCCGATCTTGCAGCCCAGGCAGGTATGACCATAGCCCTGAGTAGCATTCTGCCATCACACAAAATGATACCACAGTACAAGGACAAAATGATTGACTTCAACAATTGGCTAAGCTTCTGGTGTCATTCTAAGGGGATCCAGTATATGTCTGCTTGGGATGACATAGTTGACAGACCACGATGCTTTGCCACAGATGGACTGCACCTGTCACCCCTGGGATTCTGGATACTGGCTAAGGCTCTTGCTGCCCCTGTAGTGCCTTTTTCAGGCAAGATTCAAATAACAAATTCATCACCGTAACAGGAACAGGCAAGCAAAAACTGAGGGTAATGCTACTTAATGTTAGAAGTCTAAATCTCAAAATGCACTCACTTGAGGCACTCCATAAAATGGAGAACATCGATATCTGTGCAGTGACTGAGACCTGGTTCAAGGCTCCAGAGAGCATCCCTGCACAACCAGGCTATAACTCATACCACACTTTTCGACCATGTAACCTGGACCGAAGCACCAAAGGCGGAGGTGTGTCCATATTCATTAAGGATATCCACACCTCCAGGCTAGTTGCTCAGCATAATGCATCCAAGGTTATCCAAATGCAACTAACTCTGGGAAAAACTGCAATCCAAATTGTAGCTTGCTACAGATCCCCCACCATGCCCCAGGATTCCCACTACTCTTTTCTTGATGTACTGGAATATATTAGGGTTCAATAGAACACCCTAATAATGGGCAACTTAAATTACCCCACCATTAACTGGGAAAACTACTCGTGTACCAACTCCTTAGCTCAACGCTTTCTGGAATTCATAAACTCCAATGCCCTGGATCAACTTATCCACACCCCCACCAGGGGCAACAATATCCTAGACCTAGTCATTACCAAGATGACTGACCGGTGTTCCACACCTGAAGTCAACTCCTCATTGGTCCGATCCGATCATAAGCTAATTACTCTTGATATCCACATCCCGCCCCCACCCCCCATTAAGGAAACCATGGTAAAAAAAAATTCCAAAGCCAGCTTCATGCTTCTTAAGACAGAAGTGGTGAACTTCATGACACCCATGTGGATGGACAATATAGTTACAACTGCTGAATCCTACATAAATGCCCTCTATAAGCACTTACATGAGTGCATGGACCGTGCTATCCCAAACAGAACCAAGACACTATCCTCCAAAAAAAGGAAGCTAATCTGGTGGTCCCCTGCCATAAACAAAATGTACAACAGAAGAAAGAAACTGTTGCAAAAGAGAGTAAAATCCCATGAGTGGAGGAGCTCCCTGGTCAGCCTCAGTAAGAAGCTGATATCCCTTATAAGATCCTCCAAAGCTAGCTACGAAAACAAAATCACCACTAATTCTAAGAACAACCGCAAAGCATTCTATAGCTATGTTAAGAATCTCGATGGCAACACACAAATCTGCTCTGAGTTACAGCACAACGGCACGAAAATTACAGAACCAACTGATATTGCCAACATCCCGGCAGATAGGTTCAGTGCTAACTTTACCCCCCCCCTCACTGCCTAAAGGGCCCATATCTATACAGGAGGAATGCAGAGTCCCTGGAATCACAGCTACACAGCTAAAAGCTGCACTCTCTAAAGCCAAAAGCACAGCATCCACGGGACAACATCCCAGGCTGCGTTTTACACAAACTTCAGAACAAACTGGCTCCCCACTTAAGCACCATGTTCAATAATAGCCTTGCATCAGGCTTTGTGCCCACTGAATGGCGCACAGCAACAGTTTTCCCACTCCGCAAAGGGGGAGCCACCACTGATCCCGGGACCTATCGACTTATTAGCCTGATGAGCCTGATCTGCAAGGCCATGGAACGTATCATCATGGAACTCATAAACAAAGACATTGGTAACCTCCAAACTCTAGATCCCACCCATTTTGGGTTTGTGAAAGGCAGATCATGCCTCCTGAACCTGATTGACTTCTTTGAGGCAGTCACCAAAGCCGTAGATGAGTGTAAGTTGGTTCACACAGCCTATCTTGACCTCACCAAGGCTTTCAACACCATCCCCCATTCTGGAATTATAGTTATACTCACTAAACTAGGTATAAATCCCTACGTCACAAGATTGGTTGCCAACTGGCTTACTGACAGAACCCACACTGTAAAAGTTGCAGACTCCAAATCTGACCTCAAAGCAGTGACAAGTGGAGTACCACAGGGTTCCATCCTAGGACCTCTCCTGTTTGGTATGTACTTCTCTGAAGTACAGGCTAACACAGAAGGCCTCTGGCTAATGAAGTTTGCAGATGACTGCAAACTAGGAGCCATAGTCAAGTCCCCAAATGATGTGGACATCCTACAGAAGGGCCTCACTGAGACAGATGCCTGGTGTCAGAGCCATGGCCTCAAGCTCAATGCCAAAAAGTGCAGTGTCATCCCCTTTGCTAAAAACTCTGTACCCATGAACTACCACATAGGCAGCAATCTACTTAACACTGAATGTGCAATAAGAGACCTTAGGACCCAGGTGGACAGTAGTCTGTCCTTTAATAGTCACATCGCTACAGTAGTCAGGAAGTCCTTCAACGTGGCACACCTCATCATAAAAGGGTTCTCATCCAGGAAAAAAGAGGTCATTGTTTCCCTCTACTCGACACTCATTAGACCCATTATAGAGTACAACACCCCTTTTGGAATGTACCTCACAAGACATCTGCAGCAGCTGGAAAGGCCACAGAAGTACCTCACAAAGAGGATTACTGGCCTCAAACAAATGCCCTACACTGACTGCCTCAAAAAACTCCAGCTTTACTCCGTAGCATATCACCTACTCTGAGGTGATCTCTGCCTAACATACAAAGCTGTGTCAAACCCAGAGCTGTTGGACATGCTACACCTAAAGAAATCCCAATCCCTCCGAGCTACATGCTCTAGGGACCTAAACCTTGTCACCAGAATAAACAGGACATGCTGGAGGGATAGATCCCTGTCCCAGAGATTTCCCATACTCTGGAACAGGCTACCCATCTATGTCAAGCAAAGTTCTTCATTAGCACTCTTCAAGAAAAATCTTGATGAGTGGATGGGAAACAGGTAATACACCCCGGGAATCACTTCTGTGGCTCTGCTTGACAGTGGCACAGGAAAATAACTTTCTTGGGTGGCGTAAGACAGGGAATCTTGTTGGCTAGGCTTACATAGGCCCTTGGGCCGATAGCCTAGCACCTACCTATGAACCTATGAACCTATAAGCAGATGAATCTCATGCAAATGAGGCAGGGAGACTGATCTAGCAAGCAGAAAGGCAGCCCTGCAGACCCTGTGTCAGTGTCTGTAGTCTACACAGAAAAATTCCGTGTACAGGAATGTAGACAGACAAAAGGGGCTGTGAAAATGTAGATAGATGGACAGAAATGGCATACCATAGACAGATATGAGTGAAATATCCTCTGTGTGTCTTAAAAGTTACAGAAAATATGTTAAAATATTTTTTTAATAACCTGGGCATGCTTGCATGGTACGGCACAGTGCACAGACATGCCTTATAATAAAAAACCCGGGAAAATCAAATATTAATATCATGAGACAGAAATGCATTACAGGACCCTGTGTGTGGTATCTATAATGGTGCAGGACATTGTGTGTAGTATCTACAATGGTGCAGGACATTGTGAGTAGTATCTACAATGGTGCACTGGTGCTGTTGCTATTGTAGAAGGGCTTGGAACAGGTGGTATCCATGAGCATGGATCCCTATACTAATGAGGTGGAGATACCGAATAGCATAATGGGGTAACCATGCCCATATATCCTCTCATCGTAGGCAGAGAACCATGTTGGTGTCCACAAAGGAGGTAGCTGACATCAAGAGATGATGTGTTCAATATTGTCTTAGCTGACTGGAGCTTAGCTGCACCTGTTTGTGTAGTGCACTGCTGTGCTGAGAATGGCAGTTTGGATGTGTGTGCACTGACTGCTAAGCTTTGTTTACCTGCGGGGCACATGTTTTTGTGTATTTGCTCAGTGTACCACTGCACTGAGTGTGGAAGTCTGATGGGTGTGTCCACTGACTGCTAAGCTTTGATCACTTATGGGGTGCGTGTTTGCACAGCACCTGCATTGCTGAGAGTATCGAAAAGGCAAGGATGCATTAATTAGTTTTGACCCTTGTTTAACTTAAACTAGGGCCATTAAATGATGTTAATAATATACTAGGCAGGTCCAATGCATCATAGGTAGCCAATAAAACAGGCAGCACCTACAGTAGAACACTATAAAGTATGCATACACCCTACAATCTGATTTTCCCCCATGCTCTGCACCATTGGAGTACAGACTTGGGATTTTTAACTGAAAGAATGCTAGGAGCTGCAGGTCTGCTACATCTGTATGTGCTAGATGCCAAAGTCAGTGCTGTTCCTTACAGTAGACCTAGGCAGAGTAGGAGAAGAGTGTTCATGCCCTGTGTAATTTTCTAGGAGCTACATGAGATGGAGATTGTAGACAGCTACAGGGTAGACAGGGACATACTACAAGAACTCACTGAACTGTGCCGCCCTCAACTCAGACCCAGAGCCAACAGAGGGGAACCCATCTCAGTAGAAACAAAGATATGTGTATCCCTTAGGATAATAGCCACATGTACCATCCAAAGACCAACTGGGGTCATGATGGGGGGTCTCACAGGCATCAGCAGCTAGAGTACTCCACCAATTCCTGGATGCCATGCTACCACTTGCCAGTAAGCACATTTATTTTCCCCTCATCCCTGAGGTGAGGGCCAGCAATATGCAACACTTCTACCATGTAGTACAGTACCCTGATGTACTGGATGACATAGATTGCCCTCAGGTACACATCAAGTCACCACCCAGTGAGGAGGGTCGAATCTACATCAACCGCAAGGGGTACCACTCTATCAACTGCCAGATCATGTGCAGTGCCCAAGCCATTATCATGAATGTGTGTGCTGGCAGCCCTGGCAGTTATCGTGACTTCCATATCTGGGATGCATCACAACTGTACCAGGTGTTTGCTGGAGAGACATCTCACATGGCAGTTTACTGGGGGATGCTGGCTACTCACTGGAACCATGGAGGATGAGACCCATCAGAAATGCACACACAACCAAGGAAAAACACCATAATGAGGCACACGCACAAACTAGGAACACCATAGATCATGTGTTTGGGCTGCTGAAGTCATGGTTCTGGTGCCTCAATATATCTGGTAGAGCCCTGCAGTACTCTCCAGCCACATGTCCACATATGTTTACATTATGTGCCATGTTACACAATATGATCCAGTGGAAACAGCTGCAGCAGGATCAGCAAAGGGAAGGGATACACAACCCCATACCAGTGCTTAGGTCACCACAGCCACACTTACATTAGGACTTGGAGGAAGAGATCCCTAATGATGTCCCTTTAGGCAGACGTAGGTGTGCCCAGTATGCCCTGGCATTGGCTAAGAGACAATGCATAGCACATTCTGTAATGACCTAGTGCCTTAGGGACTGACACCTGACACTTTACTCATACTTACATACATATAACAGAAACGATGATGCCAGGCAACCCACATGACCTAAACCTAACCATGTATTGGCTGTGGACTGCTTGCATCACACAGAGTCAGCCCTGAACTACAGGTCTGTCAACTGCTGCATTCGCAAGGTAAGTCTTCAATCTGCACACTACTTGTAAGGATTACTATAATATGGTATTGTACTTATAGATCTGCTGCATTTATACAAGGAAATATAGTGGGCTATCTGTACAAAAGTAACATCCACATGGGACAACTGATACCCAGACCAATAAAATGTGTTCCTTAATTTTCCCTAGGCCTCATGGTTGGAATATTCACATCAGTCAAGGGAGATGTTAAACAGTGGGCACACATGATATGTGGACAACTGTCTACCCAAGCTTCTCATATGCTGTTGTTCCCCCACCCCAACACAGCAGTGTACCCATATAACTGCTTTAACAGAAAATCAGCTATGGTATATCAGTGGACCAGGCAATCTCAAGGCTGTAACATAGATATCGTGCACACATTGCTTGTCTCTGTTTATGGAGGATAACAATGTACATATTTATGCTGTTGACTGTGTGATGAATGACTCCTCTGGTGACCTGTGTGGCTCAGTGGACTAGGGAAGCTAGAATGGGTGAGGGTGTTGATGGGTTCTAATCTGGAATTACTCACATCTTTTGCATGTGAGGTAGTACTATGTTGATGTTTTCACAGACTGTCATACCTCTCAACCTCTTAATGCAAGAAGTCTGGACAAAACCAGAAAGATTGGGGGGACAAAGGCCCAAACATAGGGACAGAGTTTAAATATTGTTCCCATAAACTTAGAAAGTTGCTGAAATTAAAGGTGTTGCATTATTACATATTTTCTGAAGTATATAAAATCTGAAACACAAACGTTTGTCTGTATTTAGTATAAAGTAGTGACATCAATATTCAATAATTCACCAGAAGACCACAAATGTATGAAGAACAGGCCAAACATATGAGGCAAAACTCTGGATATTCTGTGAAAATCAGGACAGTTGAGCAGTATACAGACTGTCAGTCTGTTGGTGGTGTAACATTACCAACTTCACTCACATATTAAGTACAGCACACAGCTGGGGAATGCTGTGGACATTTTGACTGAAGTGTAGTACTGCAGAAACAGGGGTGGATGTTAATGTCTGTAACATACAAAATCTAGGACTGGAGTACAGGTATGTGTGGTGGCCTGGAATCACTTATGAGTGCAGACAGTCTCACTGGGCATACCCAGACACTTAATTAAAATGAGCACAATTTTGTTGCCCTTTCATTAAAATGATCTGTTATTTATAAATGTCTATACATACAGACATATATGTTTACATATCCGTCTGTCACTATCTCTCTCTTACATGCATAGTATATCTATCGCTATGTAGTGTCAAATACATAAATACTGATATATATATATATATATATATATATATATATATATATATATATATATATATATATATATATACATAGCTATATATATTAAAATGATACGTACACTCCCCTATATATCTACATAATACATATACATAGCAAACAAACACAGCTACATTTATATATGCATCCCTGTTATATACATAAATTTGTGTGTGGATGTCTGTATTGTCCTACATACCTTAATAATGGTGAGTAAATCTGCACTATCACACAGCCATACTGTTGAATGAAGGATCCAAATTAAGGGTACAACAGTGCATAATCCACTTATCTACAGACCCCTATGCCTGCTGGATGTCATCACATAGACAGACACAGGTGAGCAGGTGGTGTAATGTATAACCTTGTCAATGCATGTATGGACAAAGAATATTGTCCCTGCCCACAGGTTTGCCTATGTATCTGCAAACAGCCACATGTGGCCATACTGGTAACTGTACACATATAGGATAAAAACAGTTATCTCACTGCTAGGATACCAGATGCAGATAACATTATGAAGCAATATCACTCTGCAGGCCACAGATGCTGCTCAACACAAGCCTAGTTTGTGTAATGCACAAGTACAGTGCCTGCAATCACATATACAACAGATATAAGCTGTGGCACATACGATAAGTATTGTGATGTGTAATACATAACACTAGATAGGCAGGGGTTCTAATCTCACTCCAGCCCACTTGTTACATGTCTGTATCTGTCCGTGTATATATGTATGTAGATGTATATATATATATATATATATATATATATATATATATATATATATATATATATATATTCCCTTGCAAAACAATGGACATCACCTCATGGGCTATCCACTTGCAATGATTATGCACTCTTTGGGCCTGTAACTTTTTGCTGGCTTTCAAACTGCCCTCTTTTAGAAGGCCTGATGATGTCAGCCACCTTAAGACTACCAGGTGACCATGCAGTATTAGACATAAGCCGTGGTGCATGTGATAAGTACTGTGATCTGTAGTGTATAAGACTAGATAAGTAAGGGTTCTAATTTCACTCCAGCCCATTTGGTGCATGTGTATATATCCATATGGCATAACCTTCCTGACATAGGTAGGGTTTTGCAGTGCTTTATTTGTACTGGGTGATGCCCCCCCCAAAGGACTGACCACAGCAAGGCCTGCTTATGTCATCAAGCATAATATGTCCTAAACTGATAGTACAAGCAGACTTGAGGTGTGTTGCATGCAACATGTACTGTGATCTGTAGTATGTACCATTACATAGGCAAGTGTTCACCTCTACATACAGCCAACTTGCAATATGTGTGTGCCATGGCATGTCCTGTATGCAATGATTGGAAGTGGTGCTTGCCTCAATGTAGCTATGTCTGTGTGTGAACCTGTTAGAGCATTGTATTTTGCTATGGAACCCTGAGATGTTCTGAACTAGGATAATGGCCATACAGCCCTCCCGATCATAGACATTGTCATACCAGTAGTTACAGAATCAGCACATATTGCCCTAGTCCAAGAGGGACACAGGCAGGTGCCCTGTGTTGAGATGATGGTAACCAAGCCAGTCAGACAGATGGCATTTGCTAAAGTGCATTGAGGTGCTCTGTGTGCCATTAGGCAGGATTCTGTTCCAAGGGTGTGTTTCAGTCTGCTAGGCAAATCTCTCCCACAATCATGTTGCACTAAAGTCACATGCAGAGTTAATGTCCTTACAGTGAGTCACCCATCTACTATGCTATACAGCAAATACAACATCATACAACATAAAGTACACAAATGTATGTGGTGTACTCATGACAAAAGCCAGCATACAGTATCTGCTGGTAACCACTAGAAGTGGCATGGTGAACTGACACTGCATTACACAAGTACATGTTAATTAATATAATTACTCTGTGCATCAGACACATAGCTTAATTTCCCTGCACTGATGATGAGGATGACAGGGATGTGGCACAAGTATCATCACTTGCATAGGGTGTTGTGTGGGGGTGCAGGAGGCCTAAGCTGGTGCAAATGGTAGACAGCATGTGTGTGAGTCAGGAGGCGAGCATGTAAGGTACACCAGGGAGAGGTGCTGTGTGTGTCTGCAGGTGACCTGCATTTGACAGCGGTATGTGAGTGCATACAGGTACACAGTCAAGCTCAGTGCTAGCCCTACATGTGTGTATGTTGGACAGCTTTGGACCATACATGGTAGAGATGACGGTTGACTGTCTCTGTCCCAAAACATGAGAACTGGCTATGCCAGGAGTTCCACTGGCACGTCTATGCCCTAGGTCAGAAGCGGTGCTAGTACCTGATTGTGACTGCTGTCTGCTAGGACCATGTCCCCCAAGGGACCACCCAGGACCAAGAGCCCATGGCCACCATGTCATGGTGTGAACAGCACAGTCCCCTCTGTAGCACTGGATGTACTGCTACTACAGGAGTGTGAGTGTGCACAGCCACATGGACTCTCAGCAGATGGGGTTACTCAACTACATCCACAGGTCCAATGCTCAACCCCAACCACATGTTCCTGCACAGACAATGTGCAGTCCAAGACAAACACTGTCTCAGCCCACCATCTGTCCACTGTATCAGTGAACCGATCCAGGGTGCCAGGGTGTCCCCAATGCGGTGGAGCCAGTCATGGATGATAGACTGCGCTGCACTCAAAACCATAAATCATACATCTGGTATTCTGTTTAGAATCTGCTTGCGCCTCCAAGATAGCCTGAAACATGCACCAAGTGAGCCATGATGTGACACCTACAACAGCTGGTAGACAGACAACAGGCCTCCTACAAGCACCCCTGTCAAGCCACCTGTGTGGGACCTCACCAGCTCTCTTGCTATGGCCAGTGTCTACACTGAGCCATAGTTGCCATACTTTCCTGTTCAATGTGCTCACCCTCTGACTGTCCAATATCGGTGGCCTCCGGGGACAGGGTATTTTTGGGCATACTGACTGTGTGTGGTGACCATGGGGGCAAAAGAGGGGTGTCTACCTCTGTAGCAGATTCAGCCCCCGACACCCCCACCTGTGCCTAACTGTGGCCACCATCATCATCAGAGTCCAAAAAGACACTGACATCAGGTTGTGTAGACACAGACACCAAAGGGTCTATGTTAAAATCACTGAATGCTTAAAAAAGTGAACGATGATTTATTGAACCCATGTAAGCAAAACCTTACAATCTTGAATGCATAGAACAGCGATTTTTTTTCCAAGGGAAAAAAGTCGCTGTTCCACAAAGCAAAAACAAAAAAAAAAACAAAAAAAAAATTTTTAAAACATTACATAAAATGGCACGATGGGGGAGGGGGTTGTGCCCCCACAACCCCCCTACTTAAATATAGCAACTCCAAGATTGCACTACAGTCATGAAAGCAGCAAAGTAATGGAAGCAGCTAAGTGATTTCTTTCCCAGGGAAAGAATTTGCTTATATGCCATTTCGCTATTTTGCTTTTTCATGCTTTCAAGTTCAATCAATATGCATTCGAAAGAATGCATCTTCGATCATTTAATATGAGCCCAACACCAACGGCCATGGTCACCTGCAATATGAAAGAGAAAAGTAGTACATTAATACCTGTACTATTGTGTACAAAAAGCCTTCAAAACGCATAACAATGAAGACCCACAACTGGATTAGCGGTCAAACAACTTTCTTCTCCACTTTCATCCACAAAACACTTCCTCAGAACAAAATACAAATTTAACTCAGGACCTTTATAACAATCAAGTAAAATATAACCAGTAATATTTACCTTTTAATTAATCAGTATGACACTATTCTTGAAAAAACAACACATAAAAACACAGTACAACTCTCTCTTAACAAATATATGGAAATACACATTTCACTGCCTCATGTATTTACCTTCAACCTGTTGTATTTTAAAAGACATTGTAGATTCCTTTCCTTATTTCAACCAGGTGCGTTATCTGCTCTTAACAGTAACTGCCAAAGTGTATCTGTTTGTTGAACTACACTCCTGTGACTACCCCTTCTAGAACCTTAGGTACCTGTTCCAGACTGGAATTTAAAAACATCCTATGCTGTTTACACACATAGTTATGTTTACATAGGGCATTATTCTGGCCCTTAACCGTACTAGAATATAATTGTTCCTTAACAAAACAAGTGTCATGCTTACCAGGAACAATACCTGACAGACCTGTGAAAAGTTGAGAGTGGGGTAATGTCAGTACCACTGCATGTTGCAACACAACAAGGTAATATGTCCATATATCTCACATTTACAGTAGCTATTGGATTACTTGCTGTATTGGTCACAATCTGACTAGAAGTGTATAACTGAGGTCACCCCCCCCCAAGAACAAAGACCTGACACCCACATAAAAGTATATACAGCCTGCCACACTGACTGCTACAATATTACAATTCTGATCACAGTAAGTTTACCTGCATGCTCCTCAGCTGTAGAAACTGTGGCACCCACCTCCACAATGTACGGTGTGATGGATGTCTGACAGCTGTTGTGTGCGCCTAAGTATGCCAGGAGTTCCTCAGTGGCTGAGAGTAGCTGTTCCACTGCAGGACCTCCACAGGTGACAGCACGATCCCTGGCTACATCTGCTGCCCTTCATCGTGCAGCATTTATTATGTCAGTTACCTGGTGTCAAGTCTGCTCTTATGTCCTGCTCTGCTGGCCCATGCAATTCACATCACAGACATCTGCCCACAATGCAGTCTGCTGTTCCCTGCTTTGTCTCCCCCTGGATAGTAGGATTTGATGATGTTGCCTTAGTGCTTGCAGTATAATTTCATTCTCTGCATCTGAGAAGAGTGCATGGCATCTACGGTACATATTGCTGGCAATAACCACTGCTTGCTCACACATGTCATACTCCACAGTGTGCAAACAAGCAAAGTGTATGGATACAACTGAGATAGTAGCAATAGTCAGGTATTCCCATGTGTGCCATGGCAGCTAGTGCTGTATTATCATACACCCAATACTCAAGTCTAATGTGGTGTGTCAACCCTTCAATAATATGGCATATGAAGAATGCCACACAAATAGCAGTGTGCTATTACATCCACTATAAAGGGACAGTACAATGAGACCAGTGCACCACAATGACAAAAGACAATGCACCCTTGATGTTTTGTATGTCCTGTGTAAGTGTAAGACAGCAGGAGGTCACCGACATGTCACTATCACAGGTCTAAGACAGGCTTAATGCTGTACTCACTATTCTACATAAGTCTATTCACCCATCTGCAACCTGTTGTACACAAAAACATTTACATACCTGATGGAGTGCAGTACTCCTCTATTGATATGTGGTGATAGTAATAGTTGTCACAGTGGTGTGCTCTGTGTGAGGAAGGTCTCATACAAAATGGTTCCCCATAGCCAGCTGCTTGCCTTTTAAACATGCTTCCCAGCAGCAGGCGATTACCTCTAAACCAATCTGTGGTTCATGCTAATTGCAGCCAAAACAACTGATTTGCACTATCATCATCCAATGGCATGCAACCACTGTAGAATATATAAGACCTTCATGTAGATTAGGGCCCCTTTCTGATATGTTGTGCTGCACATTACTAGGGTGAGGAGATTACATTGTTGCAGAGGGTAAGTCTGAAGCAGACACCTTTACATAGAGATGTGTGTGCTACAGGCTGCAGCTGCTACGGCTGCAGGTAATAGACATAGGCAGAAAGTGTAAAGACTTTGGAGGACAACAAGCTGTAGGAGTAACTGTGTGAGCAGTGTCAGCCTTGTTGTAGAGCCAGGCTCAGAATGAGAGTACCTTCTACACTCCACTGAAGGTATTTGCTTAAGGTAAGTATGTTAGGAAATGGTATCAATAACAGAGGACTAGGCAACATGTTTGGTGTGTCCTTGAGCAAGATGAGGTATAAATACAGTGTATGTATGTATGTATGTTTATGAGGCATTTAACAGACTGAGCTACTGAGTCACTGCTGCAGCATATGTATTTGCAAGACATACGTGCACACCTACAAGCTGTGACAATCATGCTCTACATCCATAAGTATGTGCAAGGGTTTATATGGATGTATTTCTGCACCAGGATCCCAGTTGCACATGTATTTTACATTAATGCCTTAGCAGCTGTCTTTCTACATGTTGCTGATAAAAGGGCATATGTACCTGCTATCAGGTGCCTCCCTTATATCCATTATTATGTCTTTGGCTGTGTAGTGGTATACTATTGCACCAGAGTCCCAGGAACACTCCCATGTTTTCCATTAAGTTTTACTCAGGTTTGCACAGCGAGCTGTGCCATGCAGCTGTCCTAAAATGTGCTTAGTGACTGTAACTGGCAATTACTATGTTTTTTTAAAGCACCTGTTTTAAGTAAGAGTTATGTAATGTGGCAGGTTAATGCACTGTTTTGCAAGTGCAATGGTCTCAGTTTGAAACATGGGACAGGTGTTCATTTTGTAAATGTGTACTAGAATTTTAAGGACATGTAATCAGTATAGATCTATTAAGCTGTGCTTAGCGAAGCTGTGCAACGTGAGGCACCGTGCAGCATCTCACTAAAACAACATAAAGAAAAGAAAAATGGGGAGACAGGAAAGTGATGAAATGGGGTCCAAGCAGGGGGAAAACATAATGGAAGGCAGGTAGGGATGTGCAGGAAGGGTGTAAGAAAGTGTCATAACTATCCATTTCTTGTACAGCAACAACAGAGCACTTTGACAGAATATATACATGGATTTGAACTCTCACCCACAGAGAGAGGGGTGAGAACAACATAACTGCATTGTCAAGCCAATTGGACCAAATTACTAGTGTCCAGTGGACATGTGGGCAAAATGGAAAGCTATGTATGGGGCAATATATTTTTGGGGACAGGTGCCCATTTTTTTTCAAGGTGTGAGTGGAATGTTGGGGAAGGGAGATAAGTATGTGTAGGAGAGGTAAGTTGGGTAGGTTAGGATGCATTTGTAGACAGACAAGACAGCAAGACAGCAGACAAGGGTGGTGTGTGACACATGAGGGGGTTGAACACCTTGGAGAGGGAGGGTGTTGTAGAATTCAAGTCCCATGTGCCTCCAGATGGCAGCCGCATGACCCACATCCCCACCCATGGGACTGTTGACACTGATTCTTCACTGCCCTGAGGGTGGCAATGCTGCAGGCTGGGCACCGGGATGAGGTTGCCCCACCAGGTTGGCCAGCATGCCTTCAATCCGGCTCAGGTAGTTGTCAAACTCACAGTAGAATTCCTTGTGCACCAAGACCAACAGCTTGTCCCAGGTGAGACCACCCCCTCCACCACTGCACCAAGAGGGGGGCCGGGCCCCTTCCTGTGGGGCAGTACTATTCAATACCACAGGTAGTGCAGGTTCAGCAGAGAGGACACCACCAATTTGAGACCCGGATGTGCTGGAACCCGTGCCATGGCTGGTTGAGGCAAGGTAGAAGGATCAGCCAGAACTGGCCTACCTAGAAGTGCTATGGTGGTAAAGGTATAGCAATAGGTTAAGGTTAGTAATAACCAAACCATTGTTAGTGTTAACAAAATGGAATAACATTTTAATTCATACAAATACATATTAATGTATAGTATGCATAACTCAACAGTAAATAACATAACAGTCAGTATGGTAATTGCATGCCAGTAAGAAAAAAAAAAATTGTGTTTTGCTTTTTTTAAATTGTCTCATGATGTATATTATGCTTGCTATTTTTTTTTTGAATGTATGAATCTTACTCTTATCTCATTCATTATGTAACCTTTTTTGTATTTTGTAACCTTTATTGTACTGTATTGCACATGGAGTTTTTCTCCCTGGGCCTCCACTGAAAATGGGCACTTCTTGGCCCAGTGGACTTCCCCGGTAATCAAACTGAAAATAAATAAATAAATAAATAAATAAATAAGCCATAAGGGCAACAAAATAGTTAGTTTAACAAAGCATGTTAATAGTGAATCATAACACATAATATTACATTTTGCAAAAATATAGTTAGTTTAACAACATATGTTAATATTAAATCATAGTAATAAATAACAATGGTAAATAAATGAAGATAAGGGGTGGGGACAGAGAGAAAAACATTCCATTAGTGGCATCGCAGATTATATCCCTGAAAACACTGATAATAAATAGGTGTGTAATGTCAGTTTTGGTACAGTGACTACAATTCTCCTATAGCTGATGTAGCATGTACATACCTCTCAAGCTGTTAGCATGAGTCAGCATGGGCCAAGCAGTGACAAATGCAGGTACACAACTACATAGAACAGTTTCACATAGTGTGGACCTATATAACTACCAAGATGTTCTGTAAGCAGATTTGGTAATACATTGCATTCCAGGTAGTCTTTCTCTGGTAATCCTGTGACAGATGGATTAGGCAGTTTTAATTACATTGTGAGAAATCCCAACACTTGAGAGGCATGTTTGTGCACAGTACATAAACTAGACAGCTGTCATGGCTTAGTTGGGAGGCATGGGGATAGAACCCAATAGCTGTGACTGCAGGGGACATGTGCAAATAATGTAATAATTGACTGCACCAACTTAGTACAGACATACAAGGAATGCAACCATACTGCAAATAAACAGATTTATTTTTGGATCAGCAATGCTGGTGAACACTTTCTTGCTATTGATTTTAAAATTCTGTGAAATCTAAACACAATATCTGCTTATAATATGAGCTACCTCCCCCATATACATTTTATTCCTTGGGGAAAAATAAAATATGAGCATTGTGTGACTGATACTGAAAATTTAGTACTACACACCACTGGATTTGAACCCAGAACTGTGTGTGGAAACATGTACTGTGTATAAGGAATTTAACAGACTGACCCACTGAATCACCTGCTGACAACTGAGTGACTGATACTGGTCTAGAGATAACCTGGAACCATACTGTGAGCTGAGCAATACAAGTTGCAGGACATTCTTCTTGCATTCTAGAACTATTACAATGTTATAATTGACTGCAGTGACTGTAGAACACAAACACATGGAATACAGCCATACTGCATGCATTAGTACAGTTACTTTAGAATCAACAATGTTGGTGAACACTTTTTATTGGTATTGCTTTGAAATATCTGGGAAGTCCACAAACGATATCTGCCCATAGAGTGGGTTACCTCACCCATATACCTTTTTTACCTGAAGTAGGAGGAACAGAGGGTATTATGTGACAGATACAGGCCTAGAGACAGCCTTGGGCAGTACTATGAGTTAAGCAATACAGTTTGCAGGCTATTAGTTTTGCATTCTACAGCTATTACAGTGTTACACTTGACTGCAGCAACCTTACCGTTGGCAATCAATGCATACAGCTCTACTGCAATGGTTATGACAACGCAATCCTGCCATACACCATTTTGCTTCTGTTACTGGTATTGTTTACTGTTTATTGCAATACAGTTGTTATTGTTCATTTATTGTACTACAGCTGTATGTGCCCATTTATTGCACTAAAGTTTTTTTGTGCATACTTTATTGCAGTAAATGCTTTACTCTTTTTTGCTTATTGCACTACAGTTACCATAATACATCTATACTTACCACACTCACAGCGCAACCTGGCCAGACACCTGGCATAGGACTCAGCATTGCGAGCCCTCTCGGATGCAGCTATTGGGAGAGAAGCACACCATTATGCATGTCAGTTTTTCAGAGATTCAGCTTGCATACTGGTAAAACAGAGGAAAAATTACTTACATATTTGTGGGGCATTCCCTGCTCTAGCTTCTTAGACCCGGGTGTCCAAGCTTCCCCTCTTTCTCCTCTTCAGGTTGTCATAATGGTGACAACACTGGCCACCTGTGCAGGGGATACCAGTAACACTAGTGAGGTCCATGGCTAAATGGTCCCAGGCCTCCACCTTACATGATGAGCCCTGGAAACCACCCTGCAGTAGCCTAGGTTCATGTTTTTTTGCTTGTTTTACCAGTAGCCCAACCATGACTCTGGACTCCTGAATACCCCACTTCTGTGCCTGCAAGCATGCATCTTCACCAGCACCACCTGTCATATCAGCAGTCGATTGAACTCCAATGAATGGTGCAGAATTCTAGCCTAGTACGCTTAATATAAGCTGTTTTCTCGCCCTTACAAGTATTGAGCAACATTCCAAAAGGTGCCACGCCACTTAGCAGTACATAAACCAGCTAAGCAGAACTGAGCAGTGAGAAAAATCTCACAACTGTGGTTTTAGCAAAGCTTAGCACTGCGCAAACCTTGGTAGCCATTAGCATGTTTAGGCAGTGGTTAGTATGGTTGAGCAACAGCAGTGCCGTATTTTGCAATTTTGTTATTAAATCAAACAAAAATTTTACATTAAATTACAAACAGGTTCTGCCTGCTCTGTACTCGAACACAGGTCCTACTACACATAAGGCTGCAACTGTAGCATTTAGCTACTTGGATATTATGAAAACTAATATACCTTCACAAATACTACAAGGCTATCTGTTAGTGTTGCTGAGCACTGTGCCACACCATGCAATCACATGCAAACAAACCTATAAATAAATAATTAATTACATTCTGTTTCTATTTTCAGATGTCTGGCATGTGTCAGCTATGTATGTATAAGTGGTGCTCAGCTCTGGGGCGCTCTGTGCTATGCTGCACAAATGGCAATTACAAAAAAAAATTACAATTGAAAAATAAAATAATTCATTATGATAATTGATTACATCCAGTTTCTATTTTTACATGTGTAGCAGGTGTCAGCTGTCTATATGTAAGTGAGGCTTGGCATTGTTGCACTCCCCAACATGCCACACAAACATGCAGAAAAATAATAAAATAAATAAATAAATGAAGCCATATAACTTATATATTACACACTTAACACAATTCACAGCATTTCAACAGTGGTGGGGTGCATTACCGGAGTCGCACCCTGTACATAACATCTGACCAGGCATCCACAACCATGGGTAGCCTCTATACTTCTCCCTGCATAGATTCAATATCCCTGTGCCTGTGCTCTTCCTCAGCAGCATGCCATCATTAATATGGATGGAACGCTGCATGGCCATGTACATGGATACATTCCGTGTAGGCTCTACACGATGCCTACACAGAGTTTAAAAAATCCTGGGGATTATTTATCCAGCTAGATGTGTACAAATTTTACTCTACCAGGGTTCTATCACAAGTACCATGTAAAGCATAATATTGCATATTTTAACATCGTTATTGAATTATCACTTAAGACATAGGCAAGCATACCTTTATATAAAAGAAAACAATCCATATCAGCATGTTCACAGTTACGAATACTATACATGACATACATGCTTTTATGGAATTGTCATCAATTCAACATTACATAAATTGCTCAATTCATGCCTTCCCTTAAACCTCACGTGTCCTGTAAAACAATCTGCATGTGTTGTTCCCACATTTTCCATTGTTTCTATGTAATTTGCTCTTACCCTTACTAAAGATCCCATTTCCAGTTTTTTATCACAGTTATAATAGTCAATATTTCAAATACAGTTGGTTTGGACTTTTGATTTCCATTTTCTAGTAATTGCTTTTTAGAAGCTACCAGAATTAAACTTAAAGTCAAAGTAAACTTCATTGTCATTTAGTTCATCTGGATAGCTGTTTACAGCTTCTTCCTTTTTTTCCAGTAATTTGTTTTTTGACTTGATATACTCCTTTAATGTTTCATTTATTTTAATCAGCTCTGAGCATATTTGTCTTATTTTTTCCTCTAGATTACTAGAAGCCATGTTTTGCCCCAAAACTGGAGCTTGAACTGCTTTTTGCTGAACAACTGCAGAATTCTTTCCAAACAGTATTTTCTCTTCACCTTTTTTTAGCTGATCTTCTTTCAGGCTCTCTAAGTTTCTTCTTTGCTGGCATCCAGATATTTACTACCCAATAATTGAATTTACTAAAACTTATCACTTGTGCACCTCTTCACCCATTAAAAGTATACTGAGACACTGAAGAATACAACACTTTATATTAGAATCTATGTTCCTAAGTGCTCTCAAAATAAATTATATATCCTCCTGCCCAGACTTTTTTCAATACTAATATTCATCCTTCTCATAGTCTACATTATTATTTTGCGTGTAATAGCTCTTTCTTTTTCTTTTTATACTTTTTGTAACACTTATCGCAGTATACCTTGTTTTTTATGCCATGTGTGCCTTTGCACCGTATCAGAGCTATATACCCAACTAATACATTTAACTATTGCACATATTAAATGTGGAGTCACTTCTGAACTCAGTCATGGATACAATCCTGCTTACATTAATAAGCCATAAATAATGTACTTTTAAAGAGAATTATTCAAAGATTTAGATAAACTTCCTCACAATCACTCCCAATACCATATTCAGAATGCAAAGAAAAGAGACCCTTTTCTATCTTTTACTGTACAATCATGTGCCACTTGACTCCATTAGCAGATAACATATTATGTACTCCTGTCAGTGTTGTTTCCTGTGATTGATTATTCAACTTTCTATCATCAACTCACTTTATCCTCAGAAACATGATGAACGTTTGAGAAGGATCATTCCTTCCCTGAAATAGTTTATTTTTGTTAATTTCTGCCTAGAATTCTGCACAACAGGATACCATACCAGTTTACTGCCCTTTGACTGAACAGCAGTAGACTGAAAATGAAATGGTTGAAAGACTTTGATTGAAGACCAATTGACTGAAAGCCCATCTGACTGAAGACTAGTCCCACCTGACTGAAAAGCAATCAACTGAAAACCCATTTCACTGAATCACAAATCACTGAAAATATTCAACACTATAAGAAAATGCTACATAAAATAATGTTTTGCAGGGAGGACCCACACACATCCCGCTTAATTGTATATAATAATTCCACAGCTGCACAACCTCTTGAGAAAAGAAAAAACACCATACATAGTGAATCAATGTTGGCACATAAGCAGTGATTAACTATTTATAGTGTTTTTCTCTTCTCAAGTGGTTATGCAAATGTAAATTTATTGGGTGGGAGTACAGGGAGAGGGCCTTTCCTCCTGCAAAAACACCATTTTATGTTGTAATTTCTTATATTTAATATTTTAAGTAATTTGTGATTCAGTGAAATGGGCTTCAATCAAATAGGTTTTCAGTCAATTGTTTTTCAGTCAAGTGGACATTCAGTCAAATTTTTTCATGCTATTTCATTTTCAGACAAGTACTGTTCATTCAAATAATAATAAATCCAACATACCCCATACAGATGCAAAAAGTTTTCCATTGAGAACCAGACATCTCTAAAACCTTATACCCAGTAAATATTAGTATTAGAACAGCCTCTTAAATGTTTCAGGATGTTCTGAAAGCATTTAACATTTTCTTAGCACCCTTCATAAAACATTCAGCATCGATATCTTATCTTATTCTCCCACATGGTAGAAATATATTAATTAACTAACTAAAACTGATCTAATCACTATGCAGGAACAAACATCCAGCTCTGCTGCCCTAACTACAAAGAAACTATGGTCAATCTAAGCTATTAGACATGACTTTATAAATAATTTTAATTTAGTGTTGAAATAAATCCATATGGGAGATGCATTAATATAGTAAGAAAAAACATTCACAATTTATCAGTCTCAGTTTATGGGAAGGTCTTACAAAAGCAATCCATATTGCAGGAAAACATACCCAGTTTACAGGGTTAAACTAAAGATTATGTACAACCTGATCTGTATGAAAAGATTATTTAGAAAATTGTATGATCTGAATATAATTTCTCCATAGTTTTTCCCACTTAAGCTGGTGATTTGTTCCTTCAGTACAGCTATTCCTGATATCAGAACGGATAGTTATCATTAAACAATGTATTGTTATATGTCTTGCATACATCTGATAATGGATGTGGTCTAGTCAATGTACTCCAAAGGTGTTGAAAATATGCATATTTAACATGGACATAAATATAATTAATAGCTTAGATTAAGTAGCATTTATTACATTAAGCATTAAGGTGTCAATAGAGAGAAGAATAAACTCCGAACTTAAGTGACAACAGGAGACATTTGAAAGTCTATAAAAGTCTATTCTGACTATTCATAAACATAGTGCAGAGATGTATACAACCATCCTGTGTACTCTGCTAATATGCTGGGATTTTGCTTAGCAATTCAAAGACTTAAGAACTGGCTACAATTGCAGTGTAATAGATGCCATCAATCTTCAGGAGTTACACATACTGCACATAGTACACTATTGTGTATTTTGTGGACCAGTGTTCAATTCTTTCCACTCTCCTGATATCGTCCTTAAACATGCTTTTCTTCACAGGTGCCTCTATAGATGAACACTGCTATATTCCTACTATAGACAGGGTGATACTACTGTTGGAATTGGGTTCAGCTGCCCTCTGTAGAAAATGGATCACCACTGGTTAATGGCAGCACACATTACTGTGTCTTGTGCCTTGGTCATTTATAATTAGCTGGTTATGATAATACAATGAGGCATCAGAGATTTAATGACTGTACACCCTGACAGAAACCTGGCTGCTGCTTGCTTATAGAATGTCATTACATTCTGATGAGATGTCATTTACCAGCTATGGCTATCTGTCTGAGACCACTCTGTACAACAAAGAGATCTGCCAGGAACAGCCCATAATACAGCACAAAAGTGGTACAGTTCCCAGGTATACCAATGCGATGGTTATTGTTACTAAACGCCAGTGGTACAGTTCCCAGGTATACCAATGCGACGGTTATTGCTACTAAACGCCAGTGGTACAGTTCCCAGGTATACCAATGTGATGGTTATTGTTACTAAATGCCAGTGGTACAGTTCCCAGGTATACGGTTATTGCTACTAAACGCCAGTGGTACAGTTCCCAGGTATACCAATGCGATGGTTATTGTTACTAAACGCCAGTGGTACAGTTCCCAGGTATACCAATGCGATGGTTATTGCTACTAAACGCCAGTGGTACAGTTCCCAGGTATACATGGTTATTGTTACTAATGGTTATTGCTACTAAACGCCAGTGGTACAGTTCCCAGGTATACCAATGCGATGGTTATTGCTACTAAACGCCAGTGGTACAGTTCCCAGGTATACCAATGCGATGGTTATTGTTACTAAACGCCAGTGGTACAGTTCCCGATGGTTATTGAGTGGCACAGTTCCCAGGTAAGGGGCACAGTCCCCAGGTATACCGATGCGATGGTTATTGCTACTAAACGCCAGTGGTACAGTTCCCAGGTATACCAATGCGATGGTTATTGCTACTAAACGCCAGTGGTACAGTTCCCAGGTATACCAATGCGATGGTTATTGTTACTAAACGCCAGTGGTACAGTTCCCAGGTATACCAATGCGATGGTTATTGTTACTAAACGCCAGTGGTACAGTTCCCAGGTATACCAATGCGATGGTTATTGTTACTAAACGCCAGTGGTACAGTTCCCAGGTATACCAATGCGATGGTTATTGCTACTAAACGCCAGTGGTACAGTTCCCAGGTATACCAATGCGATGGTTATTGTTACTAAACGCCAGTGGTACAGTTCCCAGGTGTACCAATGCGATGGTTATTGTTACTAAACGCCAGTGGTACAGTTCCCAGGTATACCGATGCGATGGTTATTGCTACTAAACGCCAGTGGTACAGTTCCCAGGTATAGCAATGCGATGGTTATTGTTACTAAACGCCAGTGGTACAGTTCCCAGGTATACCAATGCGATGGTTATTGCTACTAAACGCCAGTGGTACAGTTCCCAGGTGTACCAATGCGATGGTTATTGTTACTAAACGCCAGTGGTACAGTTCCCAGGTGTACCAATGCGATGGTTATTGTTACTAAATGCCAGTGGTACAGTTCCCAGGTATAGCAATGCGATGGTTATTGTTACTAAACGCCAGTGGTACAGTTCCCAGGTATAGCAATGTGATGGTTATTGCTACTAAACGCCAGTGGTACAGTTCCCAGGTATAGCAATGCGATGGTTATTGTTACTAAACGCCAGTGGTACAGTTCCCAGGTATACCAATGCGATGGTTATTGTTACTAAATGCCAGTGGTACAGTTCCCAGGTATACCAATGCGATGGTTATTGTTACTAAACGCCAGTGGTACAGTTCCCAGGTATACCGATGCGATGGTTATTGTTACTAAATGCCAGTGGTACAGTTCCCAGGTATACCGATGCGATGGTTATTGTTACTAAACGCCAGTGGCACAGTTCCCAGGTATACCAATGCGATGGTTATTGCTACTAAACGCCAGTGGTACAGTTCCCAGGTATACCGATGCGATGGTTATTGCTACTAAACGCCAGTGGTACAGTTCCCAGGTATACCAATGCGATGGTTATTGCTACTAAACGCCAGTGGTACAGTTCCCAGGTATACCAATGCGATGGTTATTGCTACTAAACGCCAGTGGTACAGTTCCCAGGTATACCAATGCGATGGTTATTGTTACTAAATGCCAGTGGTACAGTTCCCAGGTATACCGATGCGATGGTTATTGCTACTAAACGCCAGTGGTACAGTTCCCAGGTATACCAATGTGATGGTTATTGTTACTAAACGCCAGTGACTTGTTATTGCTGGTGCCAGTGACATAAATGTAAGCAGTTAAGGAATGTGCGTTATGCAGTGCATTACAAGAATCTACATTGTAAAGCTGGAACTATGCTGCATTATTGTATACATATGAACAACCACATATGCTATAAGACTACAAAAGACTAGGGGAGCAGATCCTACAGCCCAAGATAATTTGAACATTCTCCCTGTGTTTCACTGTCGGCATTTTTTTTTTTTGCCTGCTTTTAATTTTTTTTTTTTTCACATAGGTTCATAGGTGTATACTAGGCTAACAAACAAGGGGACTCTTTAAGCCTAGCTATGCATCTCAAATATATCCAACAAGTTTAGAACCTTAAAATTTTCTTAAGGGGTATATGTAGGTTAGGCTGCGTTAGTCAACCATTTACAGGCTGCCACTGTCTATTAGTGATATATGTTCCAGACCTGAAGTGAATTTCTGATTCCCCATCCAATGGTCCACTTCATAGGTTCATAGGTAGATACTAGGCTATTGGCCCTAGGGCCTATATAATCCCAGCCAAAAAGGTACCCTGGCTTTCGCCACCCAAGAAAATTATTTTCCTGTGCCCCTGTCAAGCAGAGCCACAGAGGTGATCCCCAGGGTGAATTTCTTATTTCCCATCCAGTCATCAAGATTTTTATTGAAGAGTGCTAATGAGGAGATTTGTTTGATATAGATAGGCAGTTTGTTCCAGAGTATGGGAAGTCTCTGGGACAGGAATCCATCCCTCCAGCATGTTCTATTTATTGTGGTGACAAGGTTTAGGTCCCTAGAGCATGTAGCTCAGAGGGATTTGGATTTCTTTAAGTGGAGCATGTCCAACAACTCTGGGTTTGACATAGCTTTGTATGTGCAGAGATCGCCTCTGAGTAGGTGATATGCGATGGAGTAAAGCTGGAGTTTTTTGAGACAGTCTGCATAGGGCATCTGCTTGAAGCTGGTAATCCTCTTTGTGAGGTATTTCTGTGGACTTTCCAGGTGTTGTAGATATCTTGTGAGATAAATACCAAAAAGGGCATTGTACTCTATAATGGGTTTAATGAGTGATGAGTAGAGGGGGACAATGACCTCTTTTTTCCTGGATGAGAAACCTTTTGTGATGAGGTGTGCCATGTAGAAGGATTTCCTGACAACTGTGGTGATGTGATTATCAAAGGAGAGACTACTGTCCACCTGTGTCCCGAGGTCTCATCACACTTTCGGTGTTAAGTAGACTACCACCTATGTGGTACCTCATGGGTACAGAGTTTTTACCAAAGAGGATGACAATGCACTTTTTGGCATTGAGCTTCAGGCCATGGCTTTGATAGCAGGCATTTGTCTCAGTGAGGCCCTTTTGTAGGATGTCCACATCTTTAGGAGTTTTGATTATGGCTCCTAGTTTGCAGTAATCTGTGAACTTCATTAGCCAAAGACCTTCTGTGTTAGCCTGTACTTCCGAAAAGTAGATACCAAACAGGAGAGGACCCAGGACTAAACCCTGTAGTACTCCACTTGTCACTGGTCTGAACTCGGATTTGGAGTCTGCTACTTTCACCGTGTGGGTTCTGTCAATGAGCCAGTTGGCAACCCATCTTGTGACATAGGGATTTATATCTAGTTTATCTAGTTTAGTGCGTTTATCTATAATTCCAGAGTGGGGATGGTGTCAAAAGCCTTGGCAAGATCTGGATAGGCTGTGTGAACCACCTTACCCTTATCTACGTCTTTGGTGACTGCTTCAAAAAAGTCTATCAGGTTTAAGAGACATGATCTGCCTTTTATAAACCTGAACTGGGTGGGGTCCAGAGTTTGGAGATTATCAATGTCTTTGTTTATAAGTTCCATAATGATACATTCCAGTGCCTTGCAGACCTGGCTCATTAAGCTAATGGGGTGGTAGTTCCTGGTATCCGTGGTGGCTTCCCCTTTGTGGAGTGGGATAACCATCGCTGTTTGCCATTCAGTGGGCACAAAGTCAGAGGTGAGGCTATGACTGAACATGGTGCTTAGGTGGGGTGCCAGTTCTTTCTGTAGTTTGTTTAGAATGCAGCCTGGTATGTTGTCAGGTCCCATGGATGCTGTGTTATTGGCTTTGAAGAGTGTGTTTTTTACCTGTGCAGCTGTGATTACAGGAATGTTGCATTCTTCTGGTATAGAGATGGACCCTTTAGGGGGTGAGAGGGAGGTAAAGTTAGCACTGAAGCTATCTGCCAGGATGTTGGCAATATCAGTTGGTTCTGTATATTTAGTTCCATTGTGCTGTAACTCAGAGCAGATCTGAGTGTTGTCATTGAGATTCTTGACAAAGCTATAGAATGCTTTGTGGTTGTCTTTAGAATCAGTGGCGATTTTGTTTTCGTAACTAGCTTTGGAGTATTTTATGAGGGATTTCAGCTTCTTAGTGAGGCTGACCAGAGAGTTCCTCCAATCAAGGGATTTTACTCTTTTTTGAAACAGTTTCTTTCTTCTGTTGTAGAGTTTGTTTATGGCAGGGGACCACCAGATTGGCTTCCTTTTCTTGGAGGATAGCATCTTGGTTCTGTTAGGGACAGCATGATCCATGCACTTGTGTAAGTGCTTATAAAGTGCATTTGTGTAGGATTCAGCAGTCGTACCTCTATTGTCCGTCTGCATGGCTGTCGTGATGTTTGCCACTTCTGTCTTAAGAAGCGTGAAGTTGGCTTTGGATAACTATTTTTATGGTGGTTTCCCTAATGGAGGGTGGGGGCGCAATGTGGATGACTAGGGTGATTAGCTTGTGGACAGATCTGACCAATGAGGAATTGACCTCTGGTGTGGAACACCGGTCGCCCATGTTGGTAATGACCAGGTCTATGATATTGCTGGTGGGGGTGTGGATATGTTGATCCAAGGCATTGGAATTTATGAATTCCAGAAAACATTGAGCAAAAGAGTTGGTACATGAGTAGTTTTCCCAGCTAATGGTGGGGTAGTTGAAATTGCCCATTATTAGGGTGTTGGGTTATACCCTAATATTTTCCAGTGTATCAAGAAATGAGGAGTGGGAATCCTGGGCCATGGTGGGGGATTTATAGCAAGTTACAATTAGGATTGCAGTCTTGCACAGAGTTAGTTGCAGTGGGACAATCTTGGATGCATTATGGTGAGCAACTAGCCTGGAGGTGTGGATATCCTTAATGAACCTGGACACGCCTCCGCCTTTAGTGTATTGGTCCAGGTTAGGTGGCCGAAAGGTGTGGTATGAATTATAACCTGGTAATGCAAGGATGCTCTCTGGATCCTTGAACCAGGTCTCTGTCATTGCACAGATGTTGATGTTCTCCATTTTAAGGAGTGCCTTGAATGAATGCATTTTGAGGTTTAGACTTCTAGCATTGAGTAGCATTACACTCAGATTTTGCTTGCTTGTACCTGTTACGGTGGTGAAGTTGTCATTTGAACCTTGCTTAAAAAAAGCACTATAGGGGTGGCAAGAACCTTAGCCAGTATCTGGAATCCCAAGGGTGACAGGTGCAGGCCATCTCTGGCAAAGCATCGGGGTCTGTTGATCATGTCATCCCAGGCAGACAGATACTGGATCTCCTTAGAATGACACCAGAAGCTTAGCCAATTGTTGAAGTCAATCATTTTGTCCTTGTACTGTGGTATAATTCTGGGTGATGGCAGACTGCTACTCAGGGCTAGGGTCATACCTGCCTGGGCTACAAGATCGGAGAGCTCCTCCCTGTCTCTTTTCATGTAGTCCAGGGAGGTACGTCTCAGGTTATTCATACCAACATGGACAATGACAGAGTCATATTTGTACGTGTTGTGGAGTGACCTGAGTGCATGCATTATGTGGTGGATCCCGGCACCCGACAGGCAGCTGACAGTAACTTTCTCCTTGTTTAGCCTGGTGAGTGGAACATCAGTGTGCCTTACTATAAAATCACCTATGACTAGAGTGTTGAGTACGTTGTTATGCCTTATGGGCTGTGATTGAGTGGCACACTGAGTTTGTGGGCTATGTGTCATTTGGGTTGTGTTGGGGGGTGGAGGTTGCTTGCATCTCTGCTTTGGAGGTCTCTGTTGCTTGAGCAGATTTTTATTGAGACCCTCTGTGAATGTAGGTGTGAGTTTTGTGTTTCTATGTGTATGTTTTGGTGGTGTAGGTTTTGAGGGACTATGTGATGAGTGTGGTGTGGTGCAAGTGTTTACCTTCTCCTCTTAACTGTCTAGCCCAGTCTTGGGTGAAGAGAACTTTGCTTCCGGTTTGGCTATATAAGTGCATCTCTCACAGGTTGTAGTGTTGGGTGGTAGGAGGAGAGGGTTGTTTGTGTACATGAGGCAATTGATGCATTGCCCGAAGATGCCCAGATTCATTAGATAGACAGGAGAAAACACCCGGAGCTGACTCTTAGACATGCCTGGATTAGTTTAGGGAAGAACTCTGCTTCACATAGATGGGAAGCCTATTGCAGGGAATGGGTAGTCTCTGAGGCACATACTGTCCCTTCAATGTGCCTGTTTATGTCAGAGGCAAGGTTTCAGTCTTTAGGTTGGTTAATTCTGATGATATTTGTTTTGTGGATATGCAAAAGATTCATTGGTGTAGGATCCAAGAATAGCTTCTATGCCAGTCATAGATCACCCCTCAAGACCCAAGTGCAGAGATATGGCTTTGAACCACATAGGACATATTATGTCCAAGCATGTCAAGGAGAAGGCTTGCAGCAAGTTGTTTATGTCCAGTATCCTTTTTGTAAGGTACCTCTGTGGACATTCTAGTTGTTGCATTTCCTGATCAGGTACATACAGAAGGAGGCACTGTACTCAGTGATTGGACTGATGAGGGAAGAATACAGAGGACTGATGACTTCCTTAGAACTAGATCCCATACCCTTGCTTATAAGTTGAGCAATATAGAATGGTTTCCTTACTACCATAACTACATGATGGTCAAAGGCCAGGTTACTGGCTACACGCGCCTCCAAATCCCTGATTACTGAGTCTAGTCTTAGCGTGTGTTATCAATAAGATACTATTATGGCTTTCTTTCCATGGAGTTTTAGACCATCCTGGGATATTAACAGCATTCATCAATGCAGTATTCTTGGCCACGCAGAGTACATCAAGTACCTATTGCCTAGTTATAGGTTATATTTGATGGTATTTTCTGAGCAGTGGTTATGGGTAGAGGTAAACTTTGAGCTGAATTTGTCAGACAGTAGATTTGCTGCATCTGTTGGCTTTGTTTAATTTCTCCAAGTCTTTTGTGTTTCTAATGCCACGACATGAATGGATCTCATTCATAAGTCAGGGTGTACTAAGAGCTGATGAAATCGGTATTGTTCCAGTCTTTGGTGTTTGCAAAGAGTGCCCTTCTCAACACCAGCAATGTACCCAGAATTGCCCTTCTTCTTTACTTCATACAGGGCTACATGTACTGGTAGCATATTTAATTCCAATAAGTATTTTTTTTGTTAGCCCTATTGCTCTCACTACTACTGGAATATCTTGGTATCTTTCTTTCACACTGCTCCTGTTTCAGCCTGCAAATCCTGATATTATGAACTGGTGTCTCTCTGTATGTAAGATATTGCAATCAATGGGTGTAACAATGTTAATGATCAGTGTTATTTCTCTTTTCATCATGGACTGCTATATCTGGTTTTCAGACCCCTGTTGAAATGTTGGCACTCAAAATGTTAAGTGCTGAAAACCTGAAAAAAAATCGAAAAGCCAAACTACACTGAATCACAAAAATAGCTCTTCTCTTTAAAACTTATTTTTGAAGGAGAGGGGGGCAAGCCTTCCTGCATAACTCCATGTGGGGGCAAGCCCTCCCACAGCCTCTGAACTTATATATACCAACTCCAAAATCTCCATACCACAGAGAAAAGGGAATATCCCAAGAAAAAACATCTCATACTTAATATATGTAAGTCCAGTCTTTTGGTCATCTACTGTCTGCATTTTGGGACTCACTGTATTAGGTTCCAACATTTCAAATGATTACCCTGGTTTTCTCACATCTAGTTTTTGAACTGCTAGTAATAGGTGATCCCATGTGATATAAACGTCATCTTTCTTTATAATGTTTTGTGGTTCATGTTTCCAATGCTTCACTGTTGGTATTGGGTGATCCCATGTCATATAAACTTCATCTTTCTCTGTAATGTTTTGTGGTTCATGTCTCCAATGCTTCACTGTGAGTAACGGGTGATCCCATGTGATATAAACTTCATCATTCTCTATAATGTTTTGCAGTTCATGTTTTCAATTCTTCTCAGCTACTCCTATAGTGTACTGTTTTAACAATCCCCAATGCAACAATCTTGCCACTCACTATATAGGGCCTCTGCATATATTCCAATCACCAAGATACGTGACTTTTTCCAGTTATTTTTTTACTGCACTTGCATTTGTCTGTTTCTCCCATCTTTCCAATAGATTTTATAACAATATGTACATAGTCCACTATCCTGGACTGCCATTACTAGCTTTTCATCTTTTGGGTTCAGTTCACCTCTCCTTAACCATTCCTTTGTCAAATCTTGATCAACATGTGCTTGTCTTCTTTCATTCTCTGCACATCCAGTTTCTGTTTGATTTTTGTCTATTAATGGTTTGATTTCCATTACTGTCTGACACTGAAATGTTTATGCTAAACTGAGAAAAGATGTAATTTTAGATTTCTTCTCCTCATATTTTAAAACTTTCACCATGTTTGGATTCGATCAGGTCAGCTGATAAGTACGTAGTTCCACAACTGCAGAACAGTACATGTAATCAGTTTCAAGGAGGCCCATACCCCCTTTAGAGTGTGGAATATATAATCTTGGTATACAGTGATTTTTATATATTATTTGATAAGCATGAAGCATTGTTCTTTTTTTCGTGTGAAATAGAGCCGATACTTTTTTGGGCCAGTCAGTTACCCCAAAACTGTAAGTTAAAACAGGATGAGCTAATGGTTTTATAACTTGGACTTTATTCCTAGATTTCAGCGCAGTTTTCAATACCAGTTTTAGTCTTCTGAAGTATTCCTTAATTAGCTTTATTCACATTTGCTCATGTTTTATTATTAATCCTTTATTTATTCCTAAATGTTTATACTCCCCAACCAGGTTTCTTTTTATTACATTCCTGCCCCAACTTAATATTTTCTAGGTGCTACAGCTTTCCTGTTCTAAATGCTGCTCTTGCACATTTGTCAAGAACAAATGTCATTCTTACATCATCTGAAAAAGTTTTACCCATTTCTAGTTGTGCTTTCAACTCCTTATGTGATGAACTAAGCAATTTTATGTGATCCACAAAAAGGCAGATGAGAAATTTTTAAGCACATTTTTTTTCATGGAGCCAAATTGTAACCATGACCTGGTCTGTTAAGTAAACAGTTTAGTGGGATAAGGGCAAGGCAAAACAGCAGTGGTGACAAAGAATCAGACTGTAATATCCACCTTTAAATGTTCATACTTGGGATAATAATTTGCCCTTTGTCATAGCTCATGTGCAAAGTGGTTTAGCACTGTTTCCTGGTCACTGTAATGTAACTGATCAATGTAGGGTGTATCTTATACATCTGTAGCACTTATTTATCCATGAATGCAGGATGCTATCCACTGGTTTTTGTAATCTATGCTATACTTAGATATTCCATTTTTACTATTTCCTTACAACTTTATTCAGCGACAAACGATCTTCTGTTCCATATGACTTTCTTTTGTTACACTTTTGTTCTATTCCTGCAACCGAGTTTTTTTTCCCTTAATGATTATAAACTCTGTCTCCATTAATTGAGGTGTATAGTTTGTATATTGTCGGAAGGCAAGTTATTGGTCTACAGTACTTGGGACAGCTTGTAGGCTCACTGTTAAGGAGTAATATTGTTTTTTCCAGTTGTTAACCAGGTCAGTTTCTGTTTGGGATGTGCATATAAGTAATTCTTGCTCAGAGCTAAATCATTGTGTAAAGCTATTAATCCTTTTAGCCAGAAGATAGGTACTGCATCTGGGCCTGTGGGTTTCCATTTAGGAGATTTTCTTAATTTTGTCTCAGTTTCTCTGACCATTACTTCATCTCATTTCATTCCCTCTAAATTGTTTTAATTCTTCTATCTCTTCAGCATCTTTGTATTGCTCAACAGGGTTCTTATAAATATTTCTCCAAAATTTGCCTATATCTTCTTTTTTGGTGGTGTTTCAGTTCCTTTTGTTTTGTTTCCCAGTTCTTTTTAAAAATCTTTTGGTGTCATCAGTGAAGTGCTTATTTTGTACTTTTACTTTATATTGTCTACATACATTACATTTTTTTTCTGTTCGTGCTGACATTTTTTAGTTTATTATTGCCAATAGTATATGATATATCTTGATCTGTTTTGCTTCTGTGTGCCACTTTTACTACATCTATCTTTCTAAGTATTGTTTTGATCGGTTCCTTTTTCTATATTCTTCTATCAGTGATACTTCTTACCTGTGTTCTGTTTGATGCTACTTGTTGCATTTTACTTCTTTCTTTCCTTTCCTTTGTTCCTCTATATTTTTGTGGTAAAATCTTATTTGTTATTAATTTGGCTGCACAGTAATATAGTCTATTTATTTCTGTTACGTCATATGAATTTCTCTTAATAGTCATGATTGCTAAGATCATCTGTTTTCCCAGTCGTCTCGCATTCTAGGTCTTATTTACTTTCTGTTATCCAGTTCTTTCATGTCTATATATATTTTTAGGTCAAGCCAGTCTTTTCTTAAATTATTTTCTTCTGGACTGAGAGCATCTTATTTGCTGTCAGTTTGCTGTGAGTAATTTATAGAAAGTTCCAGGAAATCTTGTGACGTATCCTCTTCAAATATACTCTGCTTCTCTGTTTCATCTGCTGCTCCTTTGTATGGGAACTCTTTGGCTCATCACTCCACCATTACCTTTGTGAGAGTTGTCACTGTTTCCTGTTCTTACCCTTGCTGTGCAACCTCAACTGGGATTTTGTACTTGGCTCCTACAGAAGGCATCAGTGCATCACCAGAACAGGCCAGGTTGCCTCAGCCCTCTTCCCCACTCCAGCCAGTAAAGAGCAGTCATGCGCCTACTTAATGTAAACTCACAAAGACAAAGCTCAAAGGTGAAGAACTAAACTATAAACAACTCATTAAACCAGGAAACACTCTCATAAAAATGACTCAGCAGTGCAGTAGCCTGCAATATGTTCTGCAAAATGCAAAGGCACTGTACAATGATAAAATGGAAAAAAATATAATAAATAATGTGACAGTATAGCACCATCACAGTCAAAGTAAATTATACAAGTGTAAAAACCACCAGAATTACTTATCATGTGCTTGGATTACTCTGGATTCAAGCCAAACTCTCTGGAAACAGCATAGTGGGTCACAAAATATCCGTGAGCTCTGTGGAAGTGAGCCACGCTGTGCAAGCATGCCGACTTTATACATGCAAAGAAAAATGACTAAACTCACAAAATAGTCTTGTGGACAATTGGCCGATCAGATGATCACTCTCAAACTTTTTTCTATGTGATTCCCATCTCAGAACAGACCAGGCTGACTCCTTAATGTAAAACTGCAGAGAAAAAGTCCAAAAGGTGAGGAATATTATTGAGGATGCATGCCACCAATGTGAATGATTGTGATTCTTAAAAAAATAAGATCAATCGTGTCTTGTCTGTGACATTACTGGGGTTTGATTAGTAGCCCTGGCTGTGGGGAACTCAGTAAGGGAGAGAGAAAATAAAGGAGTACGGCCCACAATACTCTCCTGCAAAGAGAGATGGGAGAAAGGGGAGGAAGTGCTCAGTTTGGTGTGATTTTCCCAGTGGAGACTAGGGAAACCATCACTTATGCTTGTGGATGGAGGGGGAAGCTGTTTACTAAGATTGCTTGTCATAGGAATGGGTAACAACAAGCATGTTCAGCTCATTGCATAGCCCCTTCTCTTGCAAAGCTGATAATGCAGAAGGGGATAAGGCTCAGGTAAAAACCTACACCACCCCTGGTAGTGTTTCAAATGATGGCTCCTCCTGATTGACATCTGCCGTTGTCATTGGGATAGGTGCAGCTGGAAGTAGGGGCTGAAATATGGCAAAATAAAAAGCAATTAACATTTCATGAGCATGTATGTAGGTGTTGCATGAATTTATTTATTATTATTATTATTGTTATTATTATTATTATTATTATTATTATTATTTGTCTACGGGTATATTCCTGATATATTTTAGTTGCACTCATCATCATCCCCGTTGTGTTCAACAGACACCTTTTCCCATTTTGACATGGAGTCAGGGTGCCACATTAGCCTTAGTTAATGCAATTAAATCACCTAGAGCCATATTTATACCACTATATATATTAATAAATTATTTATTTAGAGGTATTCAGAGAGATTGATAACATGATCCCACTGTGATAAATAGCACAATCAGAAATGTGCAATATGGTCCAATGAGAATTATGTATGTGCAAATGCTGACATGGCATATGTCTGCTGGGGACAGTACTACATAATAAGCTATACAATCATCAAAACAGAGGTCACCACTCATTTGGTAGACAGTGCTATGTCATCACCACTCATTTGGTAGACAGTGCTATGACAGATCTCATGACCTTGGGCCATCAGTATGCATGCTGTGTTTGCTGCAATACACAATCACATTTGCATTGAAGCACCACACATATGCAACCATAAACATAATTGAGAGCCCAAAGAGGGGCTACACAGTAAGCAACTATGTTTATTTTCTAAACGAGAATGAAATGGGGAGAAAGAACAGGTAGAAAGGGGGAAGCAGGCAGTGCAATACGCAGAAGGGAATAGTAGGGAAAACGTAATTAGAGTTAAGGAAAGAGGGTATTTTTTTGTGGGATTGGCACCTGTTTTATTAGAGAAGCATAGAAGAAGAGGAAAGCAGGCGGATGATATAAGTAAGAATAATGGCATTGAGATGGAAGACAGTTAACTGTGTAACAAAGATATCAATTGTCAAGGGAGGCGCTGATATAAAAAAGTGTAAAAGCCACAATGGGGATACACAGACATGGGACAGACAACTGATGATGGGCGGTTTGGATAATAAACAGGGACGATGAGTGATACACAATGAAGGGGAACACCATGATGGAGAATAGAGTGGAGTAAGGACCACTGACTTAAGGAAAAGTAATAAAAGGAAGACGTTAAAGGTAAAGAGAACAGGACAAAAGCAGTGAGTATAATGTGGAGCACTTTCATATGTCAAGAACTGGACGAAGAAAAAAAATAATTCATGAAAAGAATGGTGATATAAATGGTAACACTGGGGATATGAGGAATAGGGTAACACTGGGGGATATGAGGAATAGGGTAACACTGGAGAATATGAGGAATAGGGTAACACTGGGGATATGAGGAATATGGTAACACTGGGGATATGAGGAATAGGGTAACACTGGGGAATATGTGGATATAAGGTAACACTGGGGAATATGAGGAATAGGGTAACACTGGGGCATATGAGGAATAGGGTAACACTGGAGAATATGAGGAATAGGGTAACACTGGGGATATGAGGAATAGGGTAACACTGGGGAATATGTGGAAATAAGGTAACACTGGGGAATATGAGGAATAGGGTAACACTGGAGAATATGAGAAATAGGGTAACACTGGGGATATGAGGAATAGGGTAACACTGGGGATATGAGGAATAGGGTAACACTGGAGAATATGAGGAATAGGGTAACACTGGGGATATGAGGAATAGGGTAACACTGGAGAATATGAGGAATAGGGTAACACTGAGGATATGAGGAATAGGGTAACACTGGGGAATATGTGGAAATAAGGTAACTGGGGAATATGAGGAATAGGGTAACACTGGAGAATATGAGGAATAGGGTAACACTGGGGATATGAGGAATAGGGTAACACTGGAGAATATGAGGAATAGGGTAACACTGGGGATATGAGGAATAGGGTAACACTGGAGAATATGAGGAATAGGGTAACACTGGGGATATGAGGAATAGGGTAACACTGGGGATATGACGAATAGCGTAACACTGGAGAATATGAGGAATAGGGTAACACTGGGGATATGAGGAATAGGGTAACACTGGGTAATATGAAGAATAGGGTAACACTGGGGATATGAGGAATAGGGTAACACTGGGGATATGAGGAATGGGGTAACACTGGGGAATATGAGGAATAGGGTAACACTAGAGAATATGAGGAATAGGGTAACACTGGAGAATATGATAGGCTGTGACCTATGTGTGAATATGAGGAATAGGGTAACACTGGGGATTATGAGGAATAGGGTAACACTGGGTAATATGAAGAATAGGGTAACACTGGGGATATGAGGAATAGGGTAACACTGGAGAATATGAGGAATAGGGTAACACTGGGGAATATGAGGAATAGGGTAACACTGGAGAATATGAGGAATAGGGTAACACTGGGGATATGAGGAATAGGGTAATACTGGGGATATGAGGAATAGGGTAACACTGGGGATATGAGGAATAGGGTAACACTGGAGAATATGAGGAATACGGTAACACTGGCGATATGAGGAATAGGGTAACACTGGGGATATGAGGAATAGGGTAACACTGGAGAATATGAGGAATAGGGTAACACTGGGGATATGAGGAATAGGGTAACACTGGGGATATGAGGAATGGGGTAACACTGGAGAATATGAGGAATAGGGTAACACTGGAGAATATGAGGAATAGGGTAACACTGGGGATTATGAGGAATAGGGTAACACTGGGTAATATGAAGAATAGGGTAACACTGGGGATATGAGGAATAGGGTAACACTGGAGAATATGAGGAATAGGGTAACACTGGGGAATATGAGGAATAGGGTAACACTGGAGAATATGAGGAATAGGGTAACACTGGGGATATGAGGAATAGGGTAATACTGGGGATATGAGGAATAGGGTAACACTGGGGATATGAGGAATAGGGTAACACTGGAGAATATGAGGAATACGGTAACACTGGCGATATGAGGAATAAGGTAACACTGGGGATATGAGGAATAGGGTAACACTGGAGAATATGAGGAATAGGGTAACACTGGGGATATGAGGAATAGGGTAACACTGGGGATATGAGGAATGGGGTAACACTGGAGAATATGAGGAATAGGGTAACACTGGAGAATATGAGGAATAGGGTAACACTGGGGATATGAGGAATAGGGTAACACTGGGGGATATGAGGAATAGGGTAACACTGGGGAATATGAGGAATAGGATTACACTGTTGATATGAGGAATAGGGTAACACTGGGGAATATGTGGAAATAAGGTAACACTGGGGAATATGAGGAATAGGGTAACACTGGGGCATATGAGGAATAGGGTAACACTGGGGAATATGAGGAATAGGGTAACACTAGAGAATATGAGGAATAGGGTAACACTGGGGGATTTGAGGAAAAGGGTAACACTAGGTACTATGAGGAAATAGAGTCACACTGGGGAATATGAGGAATATGGTAACACTGGGTAATATGAGGAATAGGGTAACACTGGGGGATATGAGGAATCGGGTAACACTGGGGGATATGAGGAATAGGTTAACACTGGTGAATATGAGGAATAGGGTAACACTCGGGGATATGAGGATTAGGGTAACACTGGGGAATATGAGGAATAGGGTAACTCTGGGGGATATGAGGAAATAAGGTAACACTGGGGAATATGAGGAATAGGGTAACACTGGGGGAATTGAGGAATAGGGTAACACTAGGTAATATGAGGAAATAGGGTAAAACTGGGGGATATGAGGAATAAAGTAACACTGGGGAATATGAGGAATAGGGTAACACTGGGGAATATGAGGAATAGGGTAACTCTGGGGGATATGAGGATTAGGGTAACACTGGGGAATATGAGGAATAGGGTAACACTGGGGTATATGGAGAATAGGGCAACACTGGAGAATATGAGGGATAATGTAACACTGGGTAATATGAGGAATAGGGTAACACTGGGGAAGATGAGGAATAGGGCAACACTGGGAAATATGAGGAATAGGGTAACACTGGGGAATATGATAGGCTGTGACCTGTGTGTGAATATGAGGAATAGGGTAACACTGGGGAATATGAGGAATAGGGTAACACTGGGGAAGATGAGGAATAGGGTAACACTGGGAAATATGAGGAATAGGGTAACACTGGGGAATATGATAGGCTGTGACCTGTGTGTGTGTGTGTGTGTGTGTGTGTGTGTGTGTGTGTGTGTGTGTGTGTGTGTGTGTGTGTGAATGTGTGCGTGTGTACGTGTGTATGTGTGTGCATGTGTGATGTGTGCATGTGTGGGTGTGTGTCGGTGTATGCGTGTGTACGTGTGCACGTGCCTGCGTGTGTGTGCGTGTGTGTGTGTGTGTGTGTGTGTGTGTGTGTGTGTGTGTGTGTGTGTGTGTGTGCAATGGACAATGAACTATGGGAGAAATTATTAAACTGTACAAAATACACAACCCTGTGGAAAACAAGTGTATGTGGTGATGTTAGTAGCATAGCAAGGGTGGTGTGACGGGGGCGATTACCAATACAGTGGGGGTATATTAGTAAAGAGGTAGCTAAGGGTTATGTGAAGGGTGGGTATGTTATTTGGCGATTAATTTATTTACTTACTGTCAACCTCTGTCCATCAGAGACATGGGGGTCATACCAGGGGTGAATTTGCGATTTCCCATCCAATGATCAAGGTTTTATTTGAATGGGGTCAGGGATGAACTCTGCTTCACGTAGATGGGGAGCTTATTCCATAGTGCAGGGATCCTTAAACACACATCTGTCTCTCTAGTATGTACTATTTATGTCACAGGCGAAGTTCAGATTCTTTGATCTAGTGATTCTCGTGCCGTTTGTTTTGTGGATGTGCAAGAGATTCATCAGAGCTGGATCTGAGAAGCCATATATACCAGTCATAGATTGCCTCTCAGTAACCTGTAGGAGGCTGAATATGGAAATAGGGCTTTAAGATGATCTCTGTAGGACAGGGTATTCATACCCTTGATTCTTCTGCTGAGGATCCTGAGGGCATTCCGACTGTTGCAAGAGTCTGGTTAAGTGCATACCAAAGGGACATTATACTGAGCAATGAGTCTGAAAAGGGTTGTGTAGAATGGTACCATAACTACCTTGGACCTGGATCCTATCCCCTTGCTTATGAGTCGGATGACATAGAATGATATTCTTAGTATCTTGGCTTCATGTTGGTTGAAGGCCAGATTCCTGTCTCCCAGATCCCTATCAGGTCAACTCTTAAGAGTATTTTGTCAATGGAGTAATTAGCTTGGGTGGATGATTTCCCAAAGGGCACTATAATGCATTTCTTCTCACTCAATTTTAAAGTGTCTTTCCCACCAGTCAGTTGTTTGTGTTAGACCCTTTTGTAGAAAGCTGATATCTTGGGAGGAATCTACGAGAGGTTCCAGTTTACAGTCATCTGTAAACTTTGTGAGCCAGAGGCCTTTGACATTAGCCTTGACTTCTAAGAAGTAGATGCCAAACAGCAGCAGGCCCAACACAGAGGACTGGGGTACTCTGCTGGTGATCGATCTCCTGGTCTAGGTAATGTCACCGATCCTTACTTTTTGTGTCAATCCATTAATTTATGTCAGGATTTCTGCTTAGTTCTGAGTGACTGTCAATAATACCTAAGTGGAGTGTTGAATCAAACATCTTGGCCAGGTCAAGACAGGTGGTATGCACCATTTTCCCCTCATCCATAGCCCTGGTGACCCTCTCAAAGAATTCTACCATGTTGAATAGGCAAGTCCTTCCCCTAAGAAAGCCAAACTGGAATGGGTCCAGTGTCTGTAGGTCAATGTATTTGTTGATCATTTCCATGATAATTCATTCCATGGCTTTGCATATTAGACTTTTCGGACTTATGGGCCTTTAGTTCTGGAGTCAGTTGATGGTCCATCCTTATAAAGAGGGATGATGATTGCAACCTTCCCTTCACCTGACATGCAACTTGTTTTGAGGCTGTAATTGAAGAATGCCTCATGTGGTCCTGCTAGGTCATGTTTTGTGTATTTAGAAGGCAACCAGGGATATTGTTGGGGCCCACTGAAGCAGTGTTTGTGGCCTTAGTTATTGCTGCCGGCACCTGGTCCCTGTTAATAGATATGAGGATATATGCTAGTAATGTTTACACAGGAGGTAGTGAGAGAGAGTGGGGAGTGAAGTCAGTGCTAAATTTATCAGCCAAAGATCTGCTCTGTCACTCTGGTTAGTGGAGGTTGTGCCATTTAGAACCAGTTCTACACAGTGCTAAATGTTACCTTTAAGGTTCCTGATATTGCCGATGCAGGCCTTGTGATTGTCCTTAGACTTGACTACTACCCTGACCTCGTAATATGCCTTGCTGAACTTTATTAGACTTCTTAGTTTCTTGTTTAGTTGACTCATAGAGCTGTTGTTTCTATGAGAGTTGCTCTTTCTGATTTTAACCATGACTTTTTTCTTTTGTTATATACCCTGTTAAGGTTAGATTTGGGCTTACTTCTAGTAGGTTCAGCAGCCTCAATGCAGCCATTTACATGTTTGTACAGGGGTTTCTGTGAATAATTCTGCATAGGTAGCTGTACTCTCGAGGTTCGGGGACCCATGAGTTTTGACAAACCAACACTTAATAGGCTGTAGTTTGCTTTAGAATAGTTCCTGACTGTTACAGATTTAGTTGAGTTTTCCTCACCAATGAGGACGTGACAAAGGGGAGGATGCAATGCTTTCCCATGTTGGAGGGTACCAGGTTCAGTATGTTTGACCATCTGGTTGGAGTGCACACTAGCTGGTCCAGAGTGTTTATGTTGATAAAGTCCAGGAAACATTGTGCCTGTGAGTTAAAGGAAGTGTATGCTTCCAGGAGTATAGCATTGTTGTTAAGGTCTCCCATGAATAGGGTATTTGGTTGGATGGTTACCTGTAGTAGTTCTAGGTAAGAGTTGTGAGCTTCATGGGTCATAGAGGGTGACATTTAGCTGGGTAGGACATGGTGTATGGAGATTTGGATGTAGATGAACTCCAGGCCATCATCCTGTTTAACCAAGCTGGAGTTGTATTTTTGCTAATGTAGATCAAGACACGTCCTCCTAAATGTGTGGTAGACACTGTAGACTTGCACTGTTGAAGTACCTTTTGTGGCTTTAAACCAAGTCTACATGATGTTGTTGTTACCATAGCTATTAACTAAAGAATATCCATGGCTGCAGTCCATTAAAGATGGATACTACTTGGACCATGCTTGAGGAGTTCAGTACACTATGGAACCTACTTGAAAACATCCATGACTTCCATGATCTTAGTTTCTTAATCTTGTAGTATTTTCTGTTTCCTCCCTCTCCAGTTAAAAAAATTACACTTTATTCATCTACTTTTACTGTAACCGTGTTCTTCCTACTTTATTACCTTATTTTTGCTGTGTGCTCTTTAGCATTCAAGTGCTTTTATTCTGCTGCATTTATTACTGCTTGTTATTACCCTGATTAAATTTAAATTAATGTCCCAAAAACAAATCTTCCAACATAAAAAATCTGTCAAATAGCAAATTGAAGGTCATGCTGCTTAACGCCAGAAGCCTTAACCTGAAAATGCACTCACTGGAGGTTCTCATTGCACTGGAAGATGCCGATGTCTGTGCAGCCACAGAAACTTGGTTTAGGGCTGCAGAGAGCACCCCTGTCCTACCAGGCTATACCTCATTCCACACATTCTGACCCCAAAATGAGGTCAGGAAGACTAAGGTTGGTGGAGTCTCTATCTTCATTAAGGACAGGCACACCTCCAGACTGGTTTGACAGCATGATGCACTGGAACTACTCCAGGTGCAACTGACAGTTGGCAAGGCACCCATCCAAGTTATAGCCAGCTATAGCCCCCCCCCCCATGACTCAGGATACCCATTTCTCTTAAGTGGATCTACTTGACTCCATTAAGGAACCCCTAACACCTTGATCCTTGGTGACTTCAACTACCCCACCATAGACCGGGAGAACTATTCCTGCACTAATGCACTCACTCAATGATTCCTTGACTTCATCAGTTCTAATGCACTAGCCCAGCTTGTCTCATCCCCCACAAGGTGAGATAACATTCTGGACTTGGTTCTCACCAACATGGGTGATCGCTGCAACACTCTCATAGTATGTTATTCCCTGGTGAGATCAGATCATCGGACTGTATCATTCAAAATTTCTATCCCACCCACCCACCCCCCCAACTGTAATCACACTAAAAAACTTCTCAAAAGCTGACTGCATCCTCCTAAGGGAGGGTGTCTGTAACTTCACAACACCGCCCCCCTCAGAGGATGCAGACAACTATGCTGTACAGTATGCCAATGCAGTATACAAGCACCTGTACAACTGCCTGGACTCAGCCATACCCAATAGATCTAAAACCTGCTTCTCAAGGAAACACAGGCCTGTTTGGCGGACATCCTCTATCAACACGCTTTACAACAAAAGGAAGAAACTGCTATCCAAGGGCAAAAAGGAACAAATTCCAAATTGGAAAACCTTCCTCCTTAGCCTCAACAAGCAAATTAGATCACTAGTGAAAGCCTCCAAAGCCAATTATGAATTGAAACTACCCACAGAAACAAAGGGAAACCACAAAGCCTTCTTCAGTTACATCAAGAATCTCCATGGCAAAGTCCAAGTTTGTTCTGAATTAGTACTTAACAGTATCACTTACACTGATCCTGTTGACTTAGCTAACCTGCTAGCAGATAGGTTCAGCACAAACTTCACCCCCTGTCCCCTTCAAAGGCCCTTTTGACATCCCCAATACTTGTCCCGCACATCACATCTCCATAGATCAAATGCTAAAGGCCCTATCCAAGGTAAAAAACACAGCCTCCATGGGACCCGATAGTATCCCAGGCTGTATTCTTCAGCATCTCCAGCAAAAATTGGCTTTGCCATTGAGTACCCTATTCAACCACAGCCTAAGTACAGGCTTCATTCCATCAGAGTCGAGAACTGCCATTGTCATCCCCTTGCACAAAGGTGGTGCCACTACTGACCCTGGAAACTATCACCCCATTAGCTTGATAAGTCTGAGCTGTAAAGCCATGGAGCATATTATTATGGATCTCATAAACAAGGACATAGGCAATCTCCAAGCAGTTTGGATTCATCAAGGGCAGATCTTGCCTGATGAACCTGGTTGACGTCTTGGAGACTGTCACCAAGTCCTTGGATGAGGGAAAGTCAGTGCCTACAGCTTACCTTGAACTGGCCAAGGCCTTTGACACAATCCCCCCACTTGGCCATCATCAAAAAGCTAACACAACTTGGTGTAAATCCCTATCTCATCAGGTGGCTGGCCAACTGGCTCACCAACAGGATCCTCAAAGTCAAAATAGACACCTCCACATCCGATAACAGACTTCTCACTAGTGGAGTTTCCCAGGGATCTGTCCTGGGACACATACTGTTTGGCATCTACTTCCCGGAGGTCCAGGCAACGACAAAAGGCCTGCGCCTGACCAAGTTTGTGGATGACTGTAAGTTGAGTGCTATTATTGACTCCCCAAATTATGTTAACATACTGCAAGATGGTCTCACAGCAACTAATGACTGGTGCCAAAGTCATGGCCTCAAGCTAAATGTAAAAAAAAAATGTATCATTGTACCATTCAGAAAAAACACAGTCTCTACCGATTACTACATCAACAGCAACCCCCCCTAAGCACGAAACCTGTGAAGAGAGACCTGGGCACTCAGGTTGATAACAACCACACATTCAACCATCATGTAGCGGCAATGGTCAGAAAAGCCTTTTACTTGGTTCATCTCATAAGTAAAGGAATTTCATCCAGAAAAAAGGAGGTTATTACCTCTCTATACTCGTCCCTCATTAGACGAATAATTGAGTATAACGCTCCATTTGGTATGTACCTCTCCAAACATCTGTACCAACTGGAAAGGTCACTGAAATACCTTACAAAGAGAATCCATGGCCTCCAACACCTGTCCTATGTGGACAGGCTCAAATCACTATCAAACTATTCGGTATTATACAGATTGCTCAGGTGTGATCTTGGTCTTGCCTACAAGGCAATCTTGGACCCTGCCCTACTAGAGATGTTCCATATCCATAAGTCTAATTCCTCATGCGTTACCCACTCAAAAGGCCTGAATCTAATATGCAATATCAACAAAATCTGCTAGATAGACAGGTTTGTCTCCCAGAGGCTGCCTCATCTCTGGAATAGACTTCCCATGCATGTCAAACAAGTGCAAACCTGATGAGTGGATGGAAAACCACAAATTTTTCCTAGATGTTCCACCTCTGTCCCTCACTGACAGGGGCAATGGATGCTGACTGAGGTTTCCTTTTGGGAGATAAATTCTTGGCTATGCTTATAAGGGCCCCAGGGCCATTAAACTAGTAACCTTCTATGATCTTATGATTACCTATTTTCGATGCAGGGAATGATAGCCCATTTGGCAGTTATTATTGGGCACCTGGGGCTGCTTGCAAAGGACAGGCTTAGTCAAAATAAGGTATGTTTGTACCCTGTAGGGTAGCATGGCCACTTTGCATGCATAGCTGCCTCCATAGCTGTCCCCAACCCTGGCCATGACCATTCATATTGGCATGGATGACATTCTTCTGGGTCCACCATTGCCCATGCACATTACAATCAGGGTCCCAAAATTGCACAGTGCCCCAGTCTCCTGATAGGTGCCCTACAAAAAGCACAGACCTCCCTCCAGCTGGTCACACCATAATGACAGCCGGTCACCCAATATGACCACACAGCAGACATCTTGGCTATAATACCACATATCAATTTCACATACTATGGAATCTCCTGAGAAACTTGCATCCACAACTGCCTCTGAATGAAAAGCTGGCAAACTTCAGTCTGGGAAGCTTCACACAAACCCCTGAGAATATGACACCCAAAAATAACCTAGTTATATGTGGTTTTATTTCCATCACCACTACAGCCAGTGACATTTCCAGGATAGTGGCAGTACTGTTGTGCAAGGAAGAAAGCACTTGGGAATTGGAGAATTCTGTTCACCTTCACTAAGGTGTGTGTGTGTGTGTGTGTGTGTGTGTGTGTGTGTGTGTGTGTGTGTGTGTGTGTGTGTGTGTGTGTGTGTGTGTGTGAACAGTATTTTGTGTTAAAGCAGTTACTGTGGCTAAAGGGGAAATGGAAAACATTGGTTTATGGAGAAGGCAGTGAGACAGGGGTGTGGTAATGCTTGCTCAAAACTCTTCTCTGTAAGTGGCTTTTCTGCATTAAAGTCTGGGTGTGGAAGTTGGAAGTCCATACCCAGAATGGCATTACAAATTTCCCTTTATACTCTTGGGGCCAGGTTGTGCTTCCTAAATTAGTCATTGAAACAGAGATGTGTGCACTTTCATGCTAGTGTTTCACCCTTTTTGGCAGTGTGTGTGGTATTCTGCTATTTGGACATTATATTGGTCATAATGGTGTATTTATACCATCACATTTTGGGACAGGGCTGCCAGTCCAGCTTCACGGTGCTCTATGTGTGTTACAAGTTTCAAAGCTGCAAAACTCTTCATACTCCTAAAGTTTATTTTTCTTATTTTATCCTAGCTACTATGTAATAAACTGGAGCAACTAAAGTTCTATGTGATACAAAAATTGTGAGAAAACCAATGTAAGTGGTAGCACATCTTGTAGGCAAAGCTCCATGAACTACAAAGAATTATGACTAGCCACTGAATTCAGAAAGAGTTATGGTAAGCAGTAAGCCCTACCACAAGCAACCAGCTGTTACAGTAAGCATTTCTGATTCAGAGACCACCTTTCCACACTGACTTTTGCCCATGTGTAAAATCACAGTGGACAGTGGTCCTGCCAGCAATAATGAGACAATCTGGGGACAGGCTAATGTTAATTAGTCATGCACTCTTTCCGGAAATGCCCCTGATAAGTGATTTATGTAGATGACAGATTCAGTCAATGGAAGAGACTGGATTTCGAGTAAGTTTACTGAAGTTCAGCAAAGAGGTAGTGGTGGGTGTGTGAGAAGGTGTGGATGTGAATGACTGTGTGTGTGTGTCTGCAGGGGTATAAATGGATGAAGATGACTGTGTGTGTGTGTGTGTGTGTGTGTGTGTGTGTGTGTGTGTGTGTGTGTGTGTGTGTGTGTGTGTGTGTGTGTGTCTGTTTTCATGAATGGGGAAATGACTGAGTGAATGAAATACTTGAGCTGACAGTGGTAATTACTACAAAACATGCCTTTTAGCATTGCTGGTAATTAGGGATGATTCAGAGAAATGCAAATTAGCCAAAAATGAGGTCTTCCACAAGCTCACTAAAGATATCCCTGAATCACTTTTAGCACAATCACATATGCTGGACTGGGTCTACTTTATTTACATGAAAGCTTAAAACAGTGAATGCATAGCATCGAACCATATGCATTGAAAGTGCGAACCATCGAAAACTGTAAACGGAAATCTCCGTAGGTGGAGATTTCCATTTACTTCAATGTAGTGCGATCTCAGAGTTGGTATATTTAAGTAGCGGGGGGTGTGGAGGGGGCTTGCCCCCCCGTCTACAGCTGTTACATGTCATGTTTGTTGTGTGGTTCCATTTTTATTGTGTTTCGATGGTTTCTCGGTTCGATGCATATGCATTCGCTGTTTTAAGCTTTCATGTAAATAAAGTAGACCCGCTGGACCTACCTGTGATAGGCAGTTTATGTGGCCATAGCCCATGTGCCTGAATCTCAGCAGCCATCTCTGTAACCATAACAAAGTAATTATATGTTCTCAAAATGGATATTAAGATTCACCTCCTGAACTTTGCTTCACTCTGTTCTCTAGGTGATTTTTTCACATCTATTTCTTGAATGTACAACAACTCTGTTATGACTGGGAACACAGTCATAATCCCCTATGTTATAACAGCTGACATTGATTAATACTACTGTTGCAAATGTATGTATTATGCAGCTAAGAATCCTGTTAATATTTTTGTTGTTGTTTATGATCTCAAAAGAAGAGTATGAATTGATATATGAGGAGATAAGTTGTGTGTGTGTGTGTGTGTATATATATATATATATATATATATATATATATATATATATATATATATATGGGTTCACTTTGTAAATTTAAAATACTAAAATCTCGAATTTCAGTATTTCGAACTTACAAAGCCGCAGACTCACATATCCGAAACCGGCAGAAGCAAGAAATTCAAAATACCGAAGCACGGATATTTTGAATTTCTGCTTCTGGTGGTGCGGTATTTGGATGTTTTGGTTTAGTTTTGGTAAGTGTGTGTGTAAGTATGTTGGTTAGGGGTTTAGTGAGTGTAAGTGTGTGTTGTGACTGTTATGTGTATGTTTGAGGGACTGTAAGATGTGAGTGTGTGAGTTTCGTTTGTGTTTCTGTTTGTGCAATCTCGGAGTTAGAATATATAAGTAGGGGGGTGTGGGTGGGCAGCCCTCCACATGGGTGGTTCAGGGGGGCTTCCCCCCTGCTTACATGTAATTTTGTTGTATTTGTTTGATTGTGGGGGGTAGTTTTGTGTAAGTTTATGTGTGTGTACTGCATGTGTAGAGTAGGTGCGGGATTTTGAATTTCGCAGTTGTGTGTTTTCGAGTTTATGAGTTGTGGTTGGGTTTTCCCCTTTGTGGTTTCAAAATACTGAAATTCGAGATTTCAGTATTTCAAAATTATAAAGTGGACCAATATATATATATATATATATATATATATATATATATATATATATATATATATATATATATATATATATATATATATAGATCCCATTTGATCCAGCAAATTTATGCTTCATTGAAATATAAATTCACAAACTCAATTACGCGAAAGTACATTTTTTCGAAAATGCACTTTCATGTAAGAACATAATTAAAAAAAAGAGAGAGAAATGAAATAAAAACATGCAGTTTGCATGTTAGTTTAGTTGTATATCAACGTTTAGTGTTGATGCACAACTAACCAAACTATTGTTGAGATTGTGGTACAGTGGGGATAAGGGAATATTCCCTTTTCCCCACTGTAGTGCGATCTCGGAGTGAGAATATTAAAGTAGAGGGGGTGTGGGGCACAGCCCTCCCACATGGGGGTGCAGGGGGGCTTGCTCCCTGCATAATTGTGTTTAGTGTGTTTTTTTTTTGTTTAGGTTTTACATGAAAGCGTATTTTCGAAAAAATTAGTGCTTATATTATATATATTTGATTGACACATAAAAGACAGATATGCAGCAATATGATTTGTTTCTATGGGGAAAAGCATAAACTTCTCTTGATTGAAACTGTTTATATATATGAATTTGTGACTTGGTACATTCATAATTATCTAGCAATGATATAAATTCTATAATACTTGGTTGTCTATCATAATTAAATGAAGAAAGTAGGAAGGAGTAAAACGGAACATTTGCCGAGTGTGATGATGTCACTGCGCATGCGCAAAGGAGCTGCAATGACGACAAGCACACTTCTCTCATTTTTAACATTTCTAACTTTACTTTTTACAACATAAGTATATCTTAAGTGGATTACACTTGCTGGACAAGTTTAACAGTTGAAAATGTGATGGGAAGAAGTTGAGTTTTAAAACAGAACTTGAATACATGGCACGGGTAACCTGTTTGCATTTTAAACTGCAGTTTTATTTACACTGTTAGAAGTAATAGGAATATATAGAAGGTTAGACCTAGAGCTGTTATTGTAATATTTTTAAATAACAGCATATCTATGAAATAAAGTAGATATCATAGTGCAATATGACTTTAGTAAAGAATATATAATGAAGAGAGACTTCAGTATCACTTCTGTTTAAATAATGATGTTTAGCATAATATATAGCATCTGACATGCTGCTGATAGAAGCAATGCTTTAAAATGTTTCTAAATGCTCTGAAATGTTTCTAAATATGAAATGCTTGCTGATGCCTATGAATGCTTTGATTGCTGAATAAGATTTTTAATGTGCTATAAAAAGTGGATTTTAAAAGTAATACTATGCAATATAGATGAAGAGATTGATGCTTTTAAAAAAGGGTGGGTCTAAAGTAACTTGAGTGACTGGGAGTGGTCTTTCAGGTTAATGAGGTATACAGGGTCAGCTTTAAAAACCTCTCTGTTTGTGTTTTTACATTTGTATATGGTCTGAAGAAGTCGTGGACAGTGGTGAAAGCGCTTACCGAATATTAAAGTTCTTGGTTTATTTTATGTGGTCTGGAGCTATACTTCGTACAACTGCTACCATATTTTTATTTGATATATATATATATATATATATATATATATATATATATATATATGTATTCAAGGTACATCACCAAGAACAAAAATGATGTATCCAGCATTAGTACAGATATCGCTAAAATCCATTGTAGTGCAGCATTTTATTATTATTTGTTTTATTTCATTTTACATTTGTTGACCAGGAAAGTCCGACTGGATACAGATCCGTTTTCAGCAGAGGCCCGGGGAGAAAAGCTTCAAAGCAAAATAAAAGCAATCAAAAAGTCCTTACATTACAGGCAAGGATTTAAACTAAACGGTTATAATCAATACATAAACTTACAGAAAGGTCACAAAAACACAAACAATGTATAAGCAATTCTTATTCAGTTTCTATGAGTAACACCTATAATTGTATCATAGTTATATAGTATTGTGCTACATAAGGAGTTATAGCTATCAAGTAAGAATGGCATAACTGTCATTGTGCATGGACTGGACAGCTTTATTTTAATATTTTAGGGAGCAGGGAATTTTACCTAAGGTGTTGGTAGGAGATATATATTCTATAGCATAGGAGATATATATTCTGTTGTGTAATTTTGCTGGGATGTAAATTAATAATATGCTACAGAAACTATTGTATAGTATTGCCCCTGGATGGCAATAGGAACTAACCTGTGGAGTAGCATAATGCAAAGAGAGTCCATCCCCATTATAAATAGTCTCAAAATACTAACTGTTGTCAGACAGAAAATCTGCATGCAAAAATCCCAGCCAGAAGCTTCCTTTTAAACAATCAGTATATTTAAGCATCATCATTGGGTTCCTTCTCATGCATTTATGAGGTGAAAACCTCGGCTGTTTGCTTCTCTCTTCAGCAGCACTGAATAGTGCTCTTTTGAAGTTTGTTTGATGCCTGTTTGACGCCTGCTGGTTTAAAACATAACCATTTGGTATAAGGATGTCATTTTAATGTGTTTTGTGCACTGGTGAGATTAAAACTGGGAAGTTTGAAAAGAAGATTCTGAACACATTATTTCATGCTGAATTAACTTCTTGAAAACAGTAAGTACTCAGGACTGTTTACATTTATTGGGAAGTTTAAAAGGACGTTTCTGGCTACATTTTTTTGCATGCAGATTTTCTGTTTGATAGTTAATATTTTGAGACTATTTATAATGGAAATAGACTTTCTTTGCATTATACTGTACTACAATGGATTTTAGAGATATTTATACTAGTGCCAGATGCATCTTTTTGTTGTTGGTGTTTTTATAATATATATATATATATATATATATATATATATATATATATATATATATATATATATATATATATATATATATATGTATATATATATATATATATATATATATATGGTTCCCATTCAGAAGCCTGAAACATCATAAGCCTGAAAATCAAAATCCTGAAACCAAAAGCCTGAAAATTCAGAATCCTGAAAACTCAAAATCCTGAAAGCCCAAAATCCTGAAAGACCAAAATCCTGAAACTCAAAATCCTGAAAACACAAATAATGCTAATATGTCACTATAAAGACACTAATATCTACCAACTGACCCTGACCCTAACCCTAACCCTAAGGTCCGTCACTATCGCACACTCACCTGACCCGCGCCTAAACCTAACTCACTTAAACCGCCTAACCCCAATATTTGTCACTATTGCATACATGCCTAACCTGCGCCCTAACCCTAACTCACTTAAACCGCCCCAACCCTAAAATAAAACCAACGCACACTTACCTGACCCCAACGCATGACCTAACACCACAGGGCTAACAATAGCAAAGCCACAATGACATCAGTATGTCTATTTTGTGTTTTCAGGATTTTGAGTTTCAGGATTTTGGTCTTTCAGGATTTTGGGCTTTCAGGATTTTGAGTTTTCAGGATTCTGAATTTTCAGGCTTTTGGTTTCAGGATTTTGATTTTCAGGCTTATGATGTTTCAGGCTTCTGAATGGGAACTATATATATATATATATATATATATATATATATATATATATATATATATATATATATATATATAAAAATATACACACACACACACACACATATATATATATATATATATATATATATATATATATATATATATATAATATATTATATATATTAATTTAGAAGTTAATAATGCTCATCACTATAGTTCCATAGTGCAGAGGGATGAAGACCAATGTTCTGTTAGTGGTTCATGCAGTGCTGCACTTAGCAGTAGAGGGTAAAAGTGAGCATCCAGTATCATCTTCCCTGAAAGAAGGTGGCAGTTCAGTTTTTGCAATGATGTCACCTACTGGAGAAGTAAGTATAAAGCATACAGTGAGTAGACTTGCATACATTTGACACTGTTGAGCTACATTTCTGCAATACTCTTTGGCAAGCATGTGAGGGAATGTGCACACTTCCACTTGAAAGTATCACAGGTCGTTGTACATGTGTTCATGCACACCAGCTGCCAAGAAAGGATATAACACTTACAGCCAAAAGCCCTGATGATTGCATCAACCAGGTCCCAATTTCAACATTAGTATTTGTGAAATGTAGTGAACAAGGATTATCACTTATCTGCTTACACAGTGCATATAATCGTATGCAGCACAAACACAGTTATAGCTTTCTATTTGTTTGTTTTAAGCTGTGGGCATTTACCTGTGAACATAGCAATGAATTAATACTTGTTCAGACATTTATTTATTTACTTTTTTGACTGGGTTTGTCACACTAGCCATAGCTGTTTTCATTGGAGAGCGAGGGTGGTATTTAAAGTGATACAGTCAACAAATTTTATAAGTTTCTTTTCATTATAAAATGCATAAACTTTAATGTTGCTGCTGACCTCAACAGACTTTAAAAAAAAAATGATTTCCCAAAGGAAAACTCATCCACACTTGTGATTTATGCATCTCACTAGTGACAAAAATTGCATGGCATTCCACCAAAAGGACTGATCTCAAGGTTCTACATAGCATTTTACTCTATAAATGCAGGTAGTGTCTTGAGCTTTGTCAGGCAAAAATGTGCAAGAGAGAATAGTTGACAAATTTATTTGTGCTAAGACCGAAGTTCTGTATCTTAAGGTTACTCAAGGACTGCTAAAATGAAAAGCTGAAATGCCTGAAACATGCATAAAGATAACAAATGCAGATATGGTTGATATTTAAATCTGATGGTGCTGGGAATTGTCATTGTGCATAATTTTATAGATTTTGTAGCCTGATTTCTATAGTATAGTGTACAATAGCTGTTTCTTTCCATACAGTATTTTACAGATCACCTGCTGATATTTTTCATGAAATCAGTTTTTTCTTAATGATTTGTATGCATGGTAGTACTGCTTTGAGATAATATTTTTTGCAAAGGTGCACAGTTAAGTGTCGATCTTTATTTCAGACCTTACAAAATATATATTGGCAGACCATTGCATTTTAGATGTGTTACTGGCATCTTCATTTAGAATAGCATGCAGATAACCATCACGCTAAAGGTATTTACCATCTGTGTAGCACAAAGTAGTCTCATTTTCCCGAGTTTAAACTGGGGCCATAGCCTGAAGGCACAGTGTAACATAAATGAAGGCATTTGGTGCATTGCATGCTAAAGTTTGAGGAATATTTCATTAAAGGTACAAAATATATAAAAATTTATCAAGTCTCCCCCCAAAACATCAACTAATTTAACAGCTGATATGTCATTAATTCCAGCACAGTTTCTGCATTATGGTGATCTAATTTTGCAATGCTTTATTCCCAAGAGCCTTAATCTTTTTTATGATTGTGGGAAAGGTGAACCCTATCCAGGCATTTAGTGGCACAAAGTAGCAAAATTAATCATGGAGAGGGCAACATCCAACCACAAGACTGATTTAGTAAGTTTAATTGGTAGCCCTGGCTTTATCGTGATATTAGTGCATCTGTAATGTTGATTCTTTGTGATACTTTCTGATTGGATACTCTTCAGCCTACTGTACTGTTGTGAAACTAGAACTAGAAACAAAATGGCAGTAGGTAGCTATGGTCACAATATTCAGCCTCAGCTAATTGTTTCTCTTTCAGTCACTAGAAAAGAAGAAACTTATGGATGATGAGGAGAAAGAGGAAGATGAACAATATGAAGATGAGGAAAATGAGAAGACATTAAAGAATGACACAGACAAAGAAGAATCAGTAGATGATAATTATGATGATGATGATCAGGAGGAGGAAAACAGCCTTGAAAATGGGAAGGAATAAGAGAATATATGGAACATGCTGGTTTGCTATTATTCATCAAATCATTTTAATTGGTCTGCTTTCTTTCTGCACCCTGCCTGGGATTCCTATATAAAAGTGATTTATGTACAGCTTCATACTTATGTAGTATGATAAATTAATCAGATTTAGAGGCTGCACCCCCTCCATATTGATAAATATTGAGACTGGATGTTTAACAAAATTATCTTCTGTTACAAAAAGCAAGTCAGATTAGGTCTTACATTTTCTTTTCTTTGTTCTACAATCAGTTTGTGTTTGTTTCAGATGCTTATACCACTTGAAGCAGATTTTTAGTGTGTCTTGTCAGTTTTATAATATGTCTCTGGTAGTCACTGTGAATACACAGCTTAGTACAAGTATTAGAAATGCGCTATGGCTAAGCTCATGCCTAGTAAAATAGATATCTATTTGTAAACTTTTGGAGCTTTGCTAAGGGGATTGCGATAAGAAATATTTTTATTTTGAGAAGTATTTACTTGTCATTTGTTTAATTTTATATTTATCCTTTTAGCAGTCATGTAGTTATATTACTATGTGGGATCATTCCTCAGACGTCTCCCTTGCCAGATGATAGCCATATTTTCTTTTGTAGTTAAATGGGTAACCGCATAAGATAATCAAACACAGAGCATGCACAGTATGTGTACGATGTTATCCTATGATGTTTCATATATATATATATATATATGTGTATATACTTTGTGAACTTCTAAATATAAAAAAAATAAATAAAATGAAAAGCGGCTGCAACAACAGATAAACTTTTAAATAAGAAAAAAAAAGTTTATCTGTTGTTGCAGCCACTTTTCATTTTATTTATTTTTTTTTTATATTTAGAAGTTCTATCTCTTCTATTTTTGCAGTTATATCACAATGTGTATTATATATATGGGTCTACTGTGAGCCATCAAAATTACATTTCAGTGAAATGAATTTCGCGAGGCCACTGTCCCAAAAGTGCATTTCAACGAAAATCCACATTTGCGAAAAAACAGTTCATCAAACACTAAAAAATACACTACACACATTTATGCATGTCAAGCCCCCCCCTGCACCCCCCATACCCTCGCTACTTATATACTGTAATTCTGAGATTGCACTGTAATGGAGAAAAGGGAATATTCCCTTATCCTCACTGTGCCATGATCTACAACAGCAAGCTCCCCTCCCATACACTGGTTCAGAAACACCGTACCTGCACCACCACAGGATCCCACAATCAGTGAACAATCTCCAGTGCACTTTTTTTTTGAGAAAGTGCATTTTCGGATAAATGCACTTTCGTGAAAACGGATTTGCGAAATTGAATTTCAGTGAAATGTAATTTTGAGGGATCAAAGTAGACACACACACACACACACACACACACACACACACACACATACACACACATATACGGATCAGTGTCATTTTGTCAAAAATCAATTTCGCCGAAAATTACTGACATAGGGTCCAAATTGCCAAAAAGCCATTTCGCCGAAAAAAGTACTGACTGTATACATGTCCTATTTCTCCACTGTAGTGTGATCTTGGAGTGAGAATATTAAAGTAAAGTGTGTGTTAGGGACGCAGCCCCCCACAATGGGGGTGTGGGAGGTGTAGCCCCCCACCCAGTACAGTTTAATATTGTCTAGTATTGTTTTAAATTGTTCAGTCTCTATTAAAAGGATAAGTAAGTAGTTTATAACCTAAGTAGGTGGGGGCTGTGCCCCCCCCACACCTCTCTACTTCAATATTCTCACTCCGAGATCGCATTACAGTGAGGGAAAAGGGCATATACACTGTCAGTACTATTTTCGGTGAAATGGATCTTCGGCAATTTGGACCTTATGTTAGTAATTTTTGGCAAAATGGATTTTCACCAAAATGTCCTAAACCCATATATATATATATATATATATATATATATATATATATATATACATATACTACACACACACACACACACACACACACACACACATATACATATGTATAATGTCAGTTTAACAGTATATTATTTAAGATTAGAATACAATGCACTGGATTCTTGAATAATCCTGTTCCACAGAGTTAAAAGGCATAGTCAGCAGTAAATTAATGTCGTATGCTTGTAAAGAGCTAATACGAAGCAGTAGATCCACTTCTATAACCCGAAAACTCACATTACCAAAGACCAGAAAACCAAGACAAAAAGTGCAAAATAACAATATACCGAAGGTACATGTCAAAAGAAAATTATACTTTAAAAATGATCAAAACACGGTAGGTTCAGGTTAAGGCACTTTAATCTTGCAGCAAGGAGACAAAAATGTGCTATTACAGAGTTTGTCTAACTAGAAACAGGAAATACTTTCATTTTTATACATTCACTAACTAGACATGGCCCACCAAGCTGAAGTAACAGGTTACCACCTTTTTCATCATAATCTGCTGACCATCATTCCCATGAATTTCTGCTGATTTATCAATTTTTATGTGAAACTTCCTGAGGAAAACAACATGGCCTTGATTACTACCAGTTAGATACATGCTATGTTACCATTCAAGGTACTATGGCTAATTCAAGCACAATGCTAACAGTTCATTTCTCAAATAATCCTTTGTTCACTTTATCTCTAAGCTACTGCAGCTGCAAATGTTCTCATGGTTCGAACAGAGCTGATTGTTTAAGATCATTACATTTACAGAATATAGTATTGTTCATTCATTTGTTCCTGACCTAGCAGATAAGCACCTGCTTCTCAAGTACATTTCCAAAAGGCATAAACATGAATATTGCTGTGCTAGCAGTTACAAGGTCAGAGGGCATCTTGCAAGTTTCAGAAAGCATACTGCAGTTTTCAAAAAGCATCTTTTTCAGTCTGATATGAAACTCAATTTATATATAACATAGTGCATGAAAAATAGAATGAAAAGCGTATTAATTCATTTGATTATTAATTGGCATTAAGCATACACACGTTAATACATATTTTTCTAACATTTCCCTCCTGTTAATACTTTTTAATTCTATTTTCAAAAAAGAATAAACAGTTTGCTTCTTTTCCTAACCTCTTCCAACCAGGATTTGCAGTTAAGAAAGTCATTCAGTTTAAACTTTTATGAAAGTGTTTCGCATTCTAGCAGCTTTTCAAATTCAGTACTTTGATACATAGTCTCTGATACTGATATATCTATGAATTCTTTGATTAATTTCTTCATGCAGGGGATTCCACAACAAACACAAACTCCTATTAGGAGTAATCCTACCCCAATGGCAATCAATATGTTCATTAGGATGGAACCCCACCCCCCTAAATACATTCTGGAAAAAGTCTGTCAGAGGGTTTGGGCCTGGTTTGGTCATGGCCGACACTTGCTGAATCACCTTGAGATGATCATTAATTTCATGCTGATGATCAGGAATAAACGCACAGCATTCTTCTTTGATTAAAGTGCACGTCCCACCCCTCGCCGCTAGGGTGAAGTCAAGAGCCATTCGGTTTTGGAGTACTACAGTTCTCATGGCATTCAGTTCATCAGTTATCAGTTCAAGAGCAGAAAAAGTTGCATTACTCATTACTTCGAGAAGTTTTGACAGTTTTCGCAGCTCCCATATTGATTTAACTGCACCATATGCAGGTAATATACCTGCCCAGGATATGACAGCATCACTCAAGTCCATGTGCGCAAATTTGGTTCCCACATTATGATGGTCTTTCCAGCCCGCTTCGATCTGTCCCACTGGATTCTCAGGTTTCTTAACAGTCTTTTTGGTTACATCTCGGGTATTTCGAATACTTCCCTGAGGCAAAACTGCAGTGTGTCGGATGGCTGGGACCAGGTACCCCAAAAAACAACTGCCAGACCAATTCTCAGGTAACCATTTATATGCTTTTTTACCACACACAAAATAACAGTCCTCTACTTTAGTGGTTACTTTGTTACGAAATGACTGCCCTGCATGAAACATTTTCCTATCTGTTACAGATAACTGTTTGAAAAGTACAGGATTACGTTGCACCTGATCGAGAGTTTTATGCATAGATTTCAGAAATGAGTCATAATCTGTACTACAAGATCCACCTAAATCATTTATACTGTACTGTGAAATTACACTTACTCCATCCCACTTGGATGGTATCATTTTTGTAAAAACATACAATTCATTTTTGTGTTACAGGCAAATACAATGCTACCTTATCATGTGCTTTAATAGCAACTGTGTCAAAAAACAGATTTTCCCAGGTCTCATTGATCCCTAGGGGAATAGCAGCCATCAATAAACCCCCATATGCTGTTGCTATGGCCGTGCAGACCCAGCAGTTCGAAACATTAAAAGTCTCAGCATACACATGTGTAATTGCCTGATAAGTGTTAAAGTTCGGATGCCAGTCTGTTTGGTTCATTACGTTTAATCAGTTCAACTTTCATGGCAGGAAAAAGAAGTGGCCACAACAAAAAGAACAGTGTGATTAGCACAGTTATTAAAATGATCATACAAGTTTTCTGAGGTTGCTCAATGTCTCTATTCACTCTGTACCTGGCCATTATGTTCTCGTTGTACAACAGTAACAAAGTTTTTGTCCAATTCAAAGTTCTTAACCAGTTTACAGTGCGTCAAATGAATCCAGGAAGCTTGCTGCATGATCTTGACCGCAGTGGGTGTCGACAGTGGTACCTGGTACGGTCCTTCCCACTTCGGAGAACTCCAGTTCTTTCGCTTCACAATCTTCACCCAGACCCAGGTGCCTGGGGCTACTGGTGCTTCTGATTTCAGTTGCCCTTTATCTGAAACAGAATTTAACTGCAAAAGTTTGTTATTCAAAAATCGTCTCATATACCCTGCAAGTGAACTGTCAGCCTCTTGCTCTGCAGACATGAGAGGTTTCCACTGAGGTGTATAATATGCCCTCCCAAACAAAGTTTCAAAAGGAGTCAATCCCTTTGCATTTGGAACAGTTCTCATGCTCAACAGTGCTAAAGGCAAACAGTGCATCCAGTTCTTTTGTGTCTCAGTCATCAGCTTCCTAAGTTTATTCTTCAATACCCCATTATGCCTCTCTACTAACCCTGCAGATTGGGGGCGATAAGCACAGTGATTTTTTAATGATATTCCAAAATAACGACTAAGTTGTTGTACTGTTTGGTTCACGAAATGTGTACCATTATCACTATAAATCTTTTCCGGTATACCAAATCTGGGTATAATTTCTTTAACAAGGACCTTTGCAACAGTAGCTGCATCTGGATTTTTAGTCAGAAAAGCTTCCACCCATTTGGAAAACATATCTATAATGATAAGGCAATACTTTTTATTCTCACATTTATTCAGTTCTATGAAATCCATACAAATAGTATGAAATGGATACGGTGGTGTAGGGAAACTCCCTTGCTTAGGTTTCAATGCCCCTTGTGCGTGATGCTTGTTACAAACATGGCATGCTGCACAAAAAAATTTTTGTGTAATTTGTAAATCCATAGGTTGTAAACACTCGATTCACTAACTGTACCAGCCCCCCTGTTGAGACATGGCTCTGCCCATGGCTCAACAAAGCTGCATATCTAAACAAGTTAGATGGCAAAATTGATTTCTTTTCCTTGGAGATGTACAGTCCCTTTTCAAAGATTGCTCCTCGTTTTATCAACTTCTGTTTTTCTACATTTGTAGTAAGTGTCTGCATTGTTTTCAACATTTCTAAATCTAAAATCTCAGAGGGTTGTAATTCCTCACTCAAAAGAAAAGCTTCTGAGGCTGAAGCTGCCTGCTTCACAGCTGTATCAGCCCACGCATTACCTTTTAAAATCCTATCCTGTTGCTTTGTATGAGCTATGCATTTGTAAATAGCTACTTTTTGAGGTAACTGAATAGAGTCTAATAAATCTAAACTGAATTGCGCATGATTAATTGGTTTACCAGTAGATGTTATCATTCCTCTATTTTTCCACTGCTGCGCAAAAACATGTACAGTAGAAAAAGCATACTGACTGTCAGTATAAATATTCACTTTCTTACCTTTTGCTAAGGTACATGCCCTTGTCAAGGCAATCAGTTCTGCTGCTTGTGCAGATAAATTGTGTGGTAAAGATTTTGCTTCTAAAGTTTCAGTATCAGAAACGACTGCATACCCCACTAGGATCTGTCCTGTAGGACCCCTCCTGCACGAGCCGTCCACATAGTATGTCACCTCGGCATCATCCAAGGAAACATCTGTAAGGTCTTGTCTAGGTAATGTTTTTTGCTCAATCTCCTGCAGGCAGCAGTGCGGTTTGCCATCTGCAGGGGTTGGAAGCAAGGTTGACGGATTCAATGTTGTGCATCGTTCAATTGTCATATGAGGTTGGCTCAACAGTATAGTCATACAGGAAAGATGTCTAGCAGGAGAAAGATATGCTACTTTTTCTTGCAGTAAAATAATTGCGACTGCATGAGGCACTCTCAATGTGAGAGGGTGGAATAACACTACTGACGCCGAAGCCTGCACTGCCATTGCAGCTGCAACTACTGCTTGTACACAGTGGGGCAGGGACCGCACCACTGGGTCTAACTGTGATGAATAGTAAGCTATAGGGCGTTGCTTGTCCCCATGCTGCTGTGTCAGTACTGATGTCATATATCCCTGCTTACAGTCTACAGTTTGAAAAAATTGCTTATGATAGTTTGGTAATCCTAAAACTAAGGATGATGCTATCAGTTGTTTCAGTTTGCAGAAAGCTGCTTCTGCTTCTGGTGTCCACTGTAATAATTCCTGTGCCGCCATCGGCTTTTTGAATAGTAAATTAGCTAGTGGAGCAGATTCCAAAGCATAATTTGGTATCCAACTCCAACAAAAGTTAGTAGTTCCCAGGAAGGGCATCATTTCCTTCTTGATATTTGGTCTAGGTGCTTGTAATATTGCTGTTTTTCTATCTTCATCTAGTATTCTACCTTCTTTGGATATTACATATCCTAAGTACTTAACTTGTTTTCTCCAAAGTTGTAGTTTGTTTTTATTTACTTTGTGTCCTTGAGTAGCTAGAAAGTGTAATAATGCTATGGTGTCCTCTTTACATTCTTGCTGGGTGGGGGCGGCCAGCAGAATGTCGTCTACATAAAGTAGAATCTGACTACCTTTCGGTGGGATAAATCCCGCCAGGTTGCTTGCCATTTCTTGTGCAAATATTGTTGGACTTTCACGATATCCCTGTGGTAATCTCGTATATGTATACCGTTTCCCCTGAAATGTAAATGCAAACCAATGTTGGCTGTCGGGGTGTATCGGTATTGAGAAAAATGCATTACTAATATCTAACACAGAAAAATATTTTTGCTCTGGCTTTAAATCATTCAGTAAGGTGTGTGGATCTGGCACCGTTGGTGCCCTGGGTATAACCGCATTATTTACAGCTTGTAAATCTTGGACCATACGCCACTCCCCATTGCTTTCCTGACAGGAAATAAGGGTGTATCACATGGTGAATCAGGAGATTCTATTAAGACTCCTTCCTTAAATAAATAAAAAAAAAAAAAGTAAGGCTGCTATTATAGGTTTAATTCCTATCTCTGCATCCTTTCTCAAGGGATACTGTCTCTTCTGAGGTCTAAATGCTGACTTTGGCGTAATAGTAACTGGTCCTGCTGATCGTATAAGTCCTACATCTGATTTCCCTGTTGACCATAGAATCTCTGGTATGTTTCGCAAGGCTTTTTCCTCTTCCTCCAATAAGAGTAATACTCAGCTATCCTCACTAGCCTGTGAGTGCACAGCTGGGTGTATCTGTGTTATCCAATTCAATTTCTGTTTCTGTACTCCTTGTTCTGAGAGTTCTAATTCTGTCTGCTTTTTCCACCTTGTGACTTTTTCTCCTAAGTCTGCCAATTTCAAATTTCTATTCTTAGTTAAGCTAACATGTGGCAATCGATTAGATTTGTAAAGTGCTAAAAATTCCTGGGGCAATGAACAGCTTACTACACTGTTTCCTTCTGTGTCCCAGTACAAGTTTCGTAACACTAGTCTGTTTGCATGGTTCTGATACAATTCCTGCTCATATTCTTTATCAGGTCCTGGTCTATTACAGTAATATAGAGTACAATGCAACAAATGCTGTTTGTCGATGTTGAGGGAGGGGGACTTACTGATGGCTACATTCATCAGTTCTTCGGTTACTGCCCCTGGACCAGTCGTAACCAAGTCCTGGCTGTCCAATCTGGACCTACAATTTGTCTAACTACTTTTTCTACTTCTTCTCCATTCAAATGGTAACTTAATCTCATACCCTGTAAGTCTTCTAAAAATTTTCGAAAATTCACTTTCGGATGGGGAATTCCCTCTGTGGCTTTCTGGATATCTTCCGGTGTCCACGGTCTGTAAACTAAAAGAGTTGGATCCTGTCCTGCCTGAGGATTCGGTACTTCTATGAGTGGACATATTTCTTCCTCACTCATAGCATGTGAATATCTACTTATTTCACATAGTTCAATCTCCCTTCTCAAGTCACGTGTTCGAGACCTTGTCTCGATAGGATCCCTGACAAATGGTTTTGATGCTGTGGAAACAGCTGGGTATAGCGGAGGTGGATCAGCTTGTCCACTCGCTTCATATTCTGGTAAGGGAAGTGGAGGGGGCAAAGGAGGGGCCATTGCTATTACCAAGTTATTATCTTCGTTGTCTAAGAACATTGTTTTTGAATTTTTAATCTTTTGTTCCCTGCGATTTGCTTCCTCAAGCCACCTATGCGCCTGGGGAACTCCTAATTTTCGTTGCTTTTTTAATTTACCTTTTGCGTCTGTTTTTAGTTGCCTGACGAGTTTAATAAGTGCAAGTTTATCTAAATTACCATCAAATTTATACTTATCAACCCATTTTGAATAATAGTTAACATTGTCGGCACGCTGTAATTGCATATATTTCGCGTCTTCAGTTAGGGGCGGGTCTCGGGAACTTTTTGTACACTGATTTCCCATTGTTGCCTTAGCTAAGCTGTAAATTGTTACGTAACCCTTCTTATCACGTGGTACCACAGTTCTATACCTTTTCACAGTTTATCTAGAATAACTGCCTACCTATCCTGTTTCCCTGATCTATGACCAAAACAGTAACCCCTTTTTTGTCCCTGATCTGCACATGCAAATCCTCCTGACAAAAACAGTTCTGTAACTAGTCCCTGATCTTAAAACAGAAATAAGGTAATTCCTCCTTACCTGACCCTCCGTGAGTTGATCCACCGGATCGTTGACTCGTCCTCCAATCCCAGATCAGAAACAGTGGCTGGCCTCTTTCGAACGACAATTCAGTCGGAGGTCTTTCAAAACAGAAGAGCTGATTTGGCCTCTTCTCCATATGGATGCATGCCACTGGGCCCAATTCTGACCTAGGCCTAGAGCGAGAGGTACTTTCCGGTCCGAAGGACCAAACTATCAAAAGAAAATTATACTTTAAAAATGATCAAAACATGGTAGGTTCAGGTTAAGGCACTTTAATCTTGCAGCAAGGAGACAAAAATGTGCTATTACAGAGTTTGTCTAAATAGAAACAGGAAATACTTTAATTTTTATACATTCACTAACTAGACATGGCCTACCAAGCTGATGTAACAGGTTATCACCTTTTTCATCATCATCTGCTGACCATCATTCCCATGAATTTCTGCTGATTTATCAATTTTTATGTGAAACTTCCTGAGGAAAATAACATGGCCTTGATTACTACCAGTTAGATACATGCTATGTTACCATTCAAGGTACTATGGCTAATTCAAGCACAATGCTAACAGTTCATTTCTCTAATAATCCTTTGTTCACTTTATCTCTAAGCTACTGCAGCTGCACATGTTATCATGGTTCGAACAGAGCTGATTGTTTAAGATCATTACACTTACAGAATATAGTATTGTTCATTCATTTGTTCCTGACCTAGCAGATAAGCACCTGTTTCTCAAGTACATTTCCAAAAGGCATAAACATGAATATTGCTGTGCTAGCAGTTACTAGGTCAGAGGGCATCTTGCAAGTTTCAGAAAGCATACTGCAGTTTTCAAAAAGCATCTTTTTCAGTCTCATATGAAACTCAATTTATATATAACATAGTGCACAAAAAATAGAATGAAAAGCGTATTAATTCATTTGATTATTAATTGGCATTAAGCATACACACATTAATACATATTTTTCTAACAGTACAGAATACCGACATACAAAATACCTAAAATAGCAACCCAAACAGAAACCTACCACCCTACACCACAAAATACAAACCAAAACATACAAACTAAACAACCATTGACTTCTCTACACTTAAGTACACCCCTTGCAAATTTAATAAACTAACTCAGAGATCTCACTACAGTGGAGGAAAGGTAAATTTCCCAATTCACACTGTACTGTGATCTCCATAACACATATCCAAATACTTTCAAACAGAAGTACCTCTCCCTTCTCTACAAACTTACATCCTACCAACACAAACACGTCCACCACCACTCACTTATCCCGGAACCACAAACAACATTTACACAATGTACTGAGGCACACACACGTCTCTCGCACTCAGCAATAAAATCTGTACTTAACAACTAAAGCCTCAGAAAGTACCTTCAACAGCACACCTAATGTCCACCACGTATGTTTCCTAAAATTCACCATATCACCAAGGGATACCGCACCGTTCAGTCACAAGACAATACATACCTTCACAAATTCGGTATTCTGTAACTTGAAATTTTGCACTTTCACGATTTACAGTATTGGTTTTCTGGTCTTTGGTAATGTGAGCTTTTGGGATACAGAAGTAGAACCATTACAGCTATACTATTTAAGCTGAACATGATAGTTATATTAAGAAACTACTGTACAAAACATCACAAAATAGTAGAAAACATTTGATTTTGCCACCCTGGACCCTTGATGTTGGGGACCTTCATCCACACCCCCAATTTCTTTATATATGCTACCACTAAGGTCACACAAACTTGTAGAAAATGAGACTCTTGATTTTTTTTCTCTTGTCTGAGCCCCATGACTTCACAAGAAAAACAGAAAAAAGCTGTGACAAAGAAATCTTTATATAATAAGAGATTAATAACATCTAAACTCAACTTATTGTTTGCAATATTTCAAGATCCAGTAACAGGACATATGATCAACTGTACTTAAGAGCAACAAACATAATACAAAAATGTGAAAACGTAGGATCTTTCAGCAAAGTAATATATCTGAAGACCTGCAGGACTGATTCAATGACATGTCCATGTGTGTGATACAGTACACCCCCCCCCAAACGTGCAACACATAGTAATGCTTTTTTCTTGAATCCAGGAGTGATTAATTAAATATGTACACAGTGGGCAAAAAAAAATGATCGGCTTTATATAAGCAGCATGTATCAGAGTATAAAACATTTATTTCAGATGCAGAAGTAGTCCTATTCCATACAACTAAGACAGAATTTAAAGCATTGGCTCATGTAAACTAGCACCACATAATGACACTATCACTTTTTGAATTTCACCACACACACACACACACACACACACACACACACACACACACACACACACACACACACACACACACAATGTTTACACAGCAAGAAATGCATGTATGGTATACAATCAGTTTTCATTTTATTGTATAAAAAGAACACTTTTTTGATGGACTTCTAGATTTCCAGTATCACAGATGGCAGTACTAAAGGGTAAGGAACGCATGATAGATCACAAGTAGCAGCCACTTTTTTTCCTATGTTATCTCTTAATGTAAACTGTGATTGTGCTCTGATAAATAATCTTAGAAATGAACCTCGTATAAATTATATTCCAGCTGTTTTAACTGTTATGTGTTTCTGCTTTTTAATGAAACTGTGGATGTTGCCTTGTTCATTGTTTAATTTCAGTAATGTCACCACTGGCAGATTTCATTTGCTTCAGTAAATTATGTCAAAATGAAAGTTGTAGTTGTGCAGTATCTTGTTCAGTGCATTACCTCTGAAATATACTTTTTTTCAGTAGCATTAATCTGTTCTAATATTCCCTTCCTTTGTGATGTCCATTTAACCTTTTTATATATTTTTGTTTCAATAATAAAAAAAAAAACTGTAGTTGGTTCATTGAATTATTTTTGTATGCATTTCATCAAATCTAAAACTTCTCTTGTTTTTTTTTCACATCGGTTTATTTTAACATTATCAAATTTATTTATATTTTGGGATCACGGGTGATGCTGATTGTTACCTTAAGTTCCAAATATAATTTCCTGAGTGTAGTATACTACCTGCATTCAAGAGCAGTTAACTTTGTCTGCTGACATATGCTGTCTGATCAGTTTTATCACATCAAGCATTAACATGGAAATAACGTTACTCTTTTAAAGGAAAACTACCAAAAATCAAACACAAATACACACCCACAAACACACACGCACACCACCCCCATACACCCCCATACACATCCTACACCCAGTCCCAGACTGACACACACACACACACACACACACACACACACACACACAACCCGACACATCCCCACACATTTCCCACACCTAACCCCACACACACACACACACACACACACACACACACACACACACACACACACTCACCACACCAACCCCCACACACATCCCTACAGACCCACACACACACACACACACACACACACACACACACACACACACACGACAACTTGACACATCCCCACACATTTCCCACACCTAACCCCCCACACACACACACACACACACACACACACACACACACACACACACACACACACACACACACACACACACACACACACACCACACCAACCCCCACACACATCCCTCCAGACCCACACACACACACACACACACACACACACACACACACACACACACACACACACACACACACACCCCTCCTCACACGCACACACCCAGATCACACACACACACACACACACACACATAAACACACACAAACTTGGTCTTGGATCACAATCAAAACTGCACAGTTCTTCTGTCTTTACCATATTATAATGCATAATCATTTTACAGCACCAAATTGCAATCTTCACCTCATAGAGAAACCCTTTGCTACACCAAGCTATGCACTGTCCCCCTTTCCTGTTATAGAAACTCCCTTTTCCTTATCAAGCCTCAGTAGCTCAAGCTAAAGTCTTGTTGAAAAACATTGGGCCAAGGTAAACAAGTTCAACCTCTGTAAATCTGAAATTATTAGTAACCCTCCTTCAAGGTGCAAGTTGAAGCCATAAACAGTCTTAACTTACTAGTCTCCTTCTATGAGAAAGACTATTAAGGCCTAAAATAGAGAGAACTCTCTTGTTTGCTTATTCAATACTAGCTGACCTATAGTCTACCAGCTTCTAGAAACCATGAGAGCACTGTCTGCCCTTATACAAAGTGTTCATAGAATCATAGGAGGTTACTAGGCTAATGGCCCTGGGGCCCTTACAAGCCTAGCCAAGTTAAACCTGTGTTCCCAAGTGTATCTGCTTAAAACAGACACTAAAATTAGCACCTTATGCCCCTGCCCAAGCTGGTCACAGGTGGAACCCCTGGGGAGAATTTACAGTTTCCCATCCAGTCGTCCAAATTGCTCTAAAATAGGCTCAGCGAGGGGCTCTGTTTAACATGAATTGGAAGCCTGTTCCAAAGGTGAGGCAACATCTGTGAAACAAATCTATCCCTTCAACAGGTTCTGTTAATGTCACATACCAGGTTAAGGTTTGTAGAGCGGATGACCCATGTGTCATTTGATTTGCAAATGTGCAGCATTTCCATTAGAGCGGGATCAGAGATCGCTTTATATGCAAGGCATAGATCACCTCCAAGCAGTCTGTATGACACAGAGTAAAGTGACAGTAATTTCAGTCTGTCTACATAGGATAGATGCTGGAGGCCCTGAATTCTCTTTGTAAGAAACCTTTGTGGTCTCTCGAATTGCTGCAGGTGCTTAGAAAGATACATATCAAAGGCAGCATTGTATTCTATTATTGGCCTGATGAGGGAAGAGTACAGGAGGCAATGCCCTTATTTATGAGATGAGCAATATAAAATGCCCTTCTTACCACCATGGAGACATGGTGTCGAAGGTTAGGTTGCTGTCAACCTGTCTACCCAGATACCTCATCACTGAGTGCATGCTTAGGGTATTGCTTTTGATGTGGTAGTTTGCTGGAACATCACCCATGCTGAAGGGGATGATAATGAATTTTATTCACATTTAGTTTAAGACCATGACTTTGGCACCAATCATTAGTCTGTATAAGACCTTCCTGCAGGATGTCAACATTGTTTGGGGACTCAATAACTGCTTTCAGCTTGCAGTCATCAGCAAATTTTTATCAGCCACAGACCTTTAGTTTTTTTCTGGACTTCGAAGAAATAGACTCCAAACAGTAGGGGTCCCAAACTCGAACCCTGTGGGACACCACTAGTTAAGGGTCTGCTAGAGGAGGTGGATTCCCCTATTTTAACTGTATGCGTTCTATCAGTGAGCCAGTTCACAACCCACCTGATAATATATGGGCTGATACCCAACTAGGTGAGTTTATCAATGATGCCTGAGTGAGGGATTGTGTCAAAGGCCTTGGCTAAGTCCAGGTAGGCCATATGCACATATTTACCCTCGTCTAGGGCTTTGGTGAATGTCTCAAACAAGTCCAACAAGTCTAACAGGCATACTCTCCCCTTGACAAAGGCAAACTGGGTGGGGTCAAGCATCTGGAGATTTCCTGTATCTTTATTGATAAGATCCATGATGATTTGCTCTATGACCTTGCAGGTAAGGCTGGTCAGGCTAATGGGTCTATAGTTACCAGGGTCAGTGGATGCACCCCCTTTGTGCAAATGGATGATGGTAGCTGTTTTCATTTCTCTGGGACAAATCCAGTGCTTAGGCTATGATTGAAAATAATACCTAGTGGTGCTACTAATGCTTGTTTCAACCTATGTAAAACACAACTTGGATGTTATTTGGTCCCATAGAGGTCTTGGAGAGGGCATTTAAGATGTGCCCCTTAGAGATGTTAGGTGGTGGACAGGTGGTAGGAATGCTTAGGGATATGTGTGGTAGTGACTGGGGAGTGAAGTTTCACTGAATCTGTCAGCCAGCAGGTTTGCTATATCCACAGTTTCTGTATATGTAGTGCCATTGACTACAAGTTCAGCCCAAATCTGGGATATTCCTTTGAAGTTATGGATGTAACTAAATAATACCTTATGGTTGTCCTTGGCTTGGGAAGCTAATTTGGATTCATAGCTAGCTTTAGAAGACTTCACAAGGAGTCTTATTTACTTGTTTAAGTTACAGAGGGAGTGTTTCCAGTTTTGAGATGTTTCCTTCCTGCTCTTAGACTGAAATTTCTTTCTCTTATTGTACAGCCTGTTGATGGCAGATGTCCACCAGGCAGGTTTGTTCTTCCTTGTAGATTTTACTTTGGTCCTGTCAGGTACAGCAGAGTCAATACAATTGCGTAGATGTTTGTATAATGCATTGGTGTATAACCCAGCATAGGTGCCTGTTCCATCTGTGAGGGGAGGGGCTATCAATATATCTATGGTGTCTCATAAGAGGTTGCTATTTGCCTTGGAAACATTTTTTATTCTAGTTGTTGCTAAAGGGGGAGGGGGGTTAATGTTATAATTACTTCTAATGAGACTGATCTGTGGTCAGACCTCACCAGAGAGGGAAGTACACTGGGAATAGTGCAATGGTCCCCCATATTGGTGAGCACCAGATCCAGGATATTTCAGCCACTTGTGGGGATATTAACCAGCTGATCCAGGACACTGACATTGACAAAATCCAGGAACCTTTGGGCAAGTGAGTTAGAACACATACAATTTACTCAGTCAATGGAAGGGTAACTAAAGTCGCTCAAGACCAGGGTGTTTGGCTATATCTTGACTGAGAAAAAAAAATCACACCGGAGACACTGGTGAAGACATCCACTCTTTACTGGTGATTCAAGTACCTCGCCTTAACCAAGCCTTCAAAGGAAAAACTTCACCATCAAGGATGTCGAATTATATAAGACAATCAATTGACAAATACAAATTGAATTACCAAATACACATTGGAATTATTACCACTCAAATGTAGTTTCCCAAAATTTTACCACAACTGAAGCTTGTGAAGTTAACATTTACATACCTACGCTAGTGTCTTATGTATGAAATTCACCACTTAATGAAACCAACGTATAAAATTACACTTCTTTGAAAATTCACATAATGTGTTAAATAATTAATATATTATTATTTGTTCATAAACATTCATTAAATATGGTGCATTTACAACTTATGATGATGCACAATTGTTGAACTCAAATCAAACATTTAAATCTAATTCAATGCCTCAGTGTCTGCACAAATGTCAGCATCTTCCAAAGGAAGGGCTGCTTCCAGTGAGTGCAGTTTCAGGTTTAGACTCCTAGCTTTTAGCAGCATAACCTTGAGGTTGATTTTAGAGGGTATTTTATGTTGGGATTTTTTTCTTGTGACATCACCTAAAAAAGGCACTGTGGGGTTGGCAAGAGCCTTAGCCAGTGATAGAACTCCCAGGGGTGACAGATGAAGTCCATCTATGGCAAAGCATCAAGGTCTATCAACCATATCATTACATGTTGACAGATACTGGATCCCCTTAGAATGACACAAGAAACTTAGCCAATTGTTGAAGTCAATCATTTTTTGTTTGTAATGTGGTATCATCATAGGCAAAGGTATATACTGCTTAATGCTAGGGACATACCTGCCTGAGACACATAATCCAACACCTCAGTCATGTCTTTCTTCATATAGTCTAGAGAGGTACGTCTCAAGTCATTCACACCAACATGGATTATGACAGAGTCATAACAGTACTAGTTGTTGTGAGACTTGAGTGCATGTGTGATGCAGTGGATCCTGTCACCTGACAGACAGCTGACAGTGACCTTTTCCTTATCCAACCTGGTTCGTGGGACATCTGTGTGTCTCACAATAGAGTCACCCATGACTAAGATATTTGCTTTTGTGGTATGCCTTATGGGCTTCTCTGATGAGACACTGGTGTGTGAGATGTTATGTGTACTATGTCCTGCATGGAATGTATTATGCGAGGTGTGTTTGTGCTTGGGAGGTCTCTGGTGTTAGGTAAACATCTGGCAAGGACCTCCGCATATGTGGGTTTATGTATAGTTGATTTACTTGGTGCAGGAGGTGTGGTGTGCATGCTGGCAACCTGCTTAGTATCAGCTATACTGACTGGTGGGTGAGAGACCCTGGATTCTAGGGTTTTAGTGTAGATGCATCTGTCACATATTGACTTTGTGGGAACTAGAGTAAGTGAGTTGTCAGTGTACATGAGGCAATTGTTACATTGCTCCAGGATACCCATGTTGACCAGGCTGGCTGGGGAAACTATGGGAAATTGTACATCTATAATGCTAGGTAAGTTTTAATGTAGTCAGGAACATGGAGAGGACAGGAGAAGAAGTCAGAAATCCGAAGGGATAGTGGGTAAGATCTGTGTTGGTACCCCCTGAGTTTTGAGTTTTGCTGAATGAATGTATCACCTGTCAAGTGAGGCACACTTGTAAGAACTCTCTGATGGGGCACCAGCCAAGTAGTAAGGGAAAGTTTGCAGGCAGAAATGTTTGCGTCTATAACCACCAAGAGTAATCACCTCTGCATGGCATTGTGTGCTGGTGCACTACGTGCAAATGCCGGGCTTATAAAGCAGCAAAGAGAAACCCTTTTTAAGCAAAGTAACCAATTGTAAAGCTCAACACTGAGCCCTGGTCCAATAACCTTGAATCAGATGGGTTTCTGACTCCACACTCCTGCCACAAGGGTGCAAGGGAGCCCTCTACAACAAAAGATAGCTGGGGTTTGGTGCTTAGGTAGTACAAACAATCCTAGATCCAGCAGGCTTGAATCTAGACTATGTACAGCGATAATAAGTGCAACAAAGCAGCAAAAAGTAGCTTCAACAATAAATCAACGGCGATGCAGTGAAAAAAAAAACAGTCAAAAAGTGTAAATACAGAGCAATCTGATACTTATTTCTTGGTAGATCTCAGTAGATGATTCAGTGAATACAGCAGAGTAGTGCCTGGTCGCCCAGCTCTGTGCAGCTTGGTTAGCTTGTTAGCACTTGGCACCCTGAGTATCTGCACAAACTACCTCAGGTTAACTGACAGCTTGCTTCTACTGTACACTGACTCACCGTATGACAAGTGTTATTTACACAACCTGGTGAATAACCTTTTATAAATTACTCACCAGAAAATAAGCATTCTTATGGGGAAGTACTTAATAAATCTCTCACTAAGCCTCAAAGGCCTCCAAGAATTAAGTCTGATACATAAATTCCTCAACAACTCAGAGATACCTTACAAACTATACATACACCATAATACAAATATCATAGATATGGGTAATCAGCTGGCTTTGTTGAACATTTAATGCTACTTGGGTGGAACACTACATTTGGAAATGTCCTAGACCTAGGTGACTGTACAATCAGACACACAGATACCCTAATCACCAGGCTGAGCAAGGAAAGGGTGACATAAGTTGCTTCACAGGTGAAGGGATCTAACTGGTTACTAAGGTACTCATGTCCCTTCACCCCAAGTACACATGCAACATGGTTGTTAATTACATGCATGTGAATGATGTGAGACACATATCCCTGGGTTATATGAACAGAGCCACAGTGGAGCCATTTAAGCATGTGTGAGTCTGGTATACAACTAGCCTTCAATTGCATTATACCTTCACTGACAAAAGATGTTACAGTAAAAACAATAGATAAGTGACTTCAGCAGTTGGCTTAGTTATTGGCATCATTCAAAATGGCTACAATGTTTGTCAACCTGGAAGGAGATGGTTGACAGTCTTACCTGTTTTGCCAGAGATGGTCTGCACTTCTATCCACAGGACTTTCATACATTAGCCACAACTTTTTTTACCTCCATGGTGCCTTTTTTTAGTAGTGCCAGTCTGCTCTGTTTATCAACCCAGCCAAACCAAAATGTAGTGCTGCTTAATGGCAGAAACCTCAGTAAGGTACTTCACTCCTTAGAAGCCTTCTTGACCCTAGAAAATATTGACATATGCTTTATCAACAAAGCATGCCTCCAAATAGAGTGAAATATTCTGTCTGACTAGGATTTAATGCTTACCACTGTTTCAGAGCCTTTAAAAAGGTATTGCTGCAACCTGTGGTGTAGTGTTCATATTCATCTGTGATTCAGATGTGCAGGACTAACATGACAATCTAACAACCTTGAACTTTACCACATGCTAATAACTATCATCAAGATCACGTAGCATATCCTAGAAACAGTGCAATTCCCTTTGTAGTGTCTACAGTCCATAAGTCCTTACTTAACAAACTAGAGTCCCTCATCATTGAAACAGATATCACTATACTTGAGTATTTCAACTATCCATCCATAAATTAATATAACCTGTACAACTACATGTCCTTTTGATGAAACATTAAACCGAGAGCCATATCTGTCTGAGTTGGTGGTAGCTCAGGTGGAGGTAAAAGATCTCACAGCACCTATCAAAAAAGTAACGGAAATTTCCCAATGTCCTGATCAGGTTTCTCCTAATCAATATTAATACAACCTTGAGTCTTAGCCTAGTGGGACTAACCCAATCAAAAGAGTGTAAATAAAAATAAAACGTAAATACGTGCAATACTTCCTAGATTTGTATCATTGCAAACTTCTACCAGAGGTTCAGATATACCAGACCTGTCTATCACAAACACAGCCTCAGAATATTCTATACCCAAAGTTGCCCCATCAGTTGTCACATCTGACCATTGACAATGATAGCCAAACACAAACTGCCTACAAACACAATTGTCCTTATAGATTTCTCCAAGACAAACTTACTATAGATAGCTGGAGACCTGAAACAGTTCAAGAGCCCTCATTCCTTTAAGGACTTAATAACAAACATTACTACATTTGTGAACAGTTTCTGCAGCTTCCCTCCATACCTCATTGCCTGCATATCAGAGTAAATATGACACAAATACAACCCTGACCTTAGGAGCAAGCACCTATGATGAAATCCTATTATAAACAACATAAATAATAAAAGGTAAAAGGTCCTCACACTGAAAAATAAATAGAAAACTCCATACTTCCAAACTGAACCCAAGAGATTAAACAAAGAACTTAGTTGCAAAATCAAATCTAGCCATTTAAGTATTGACTGAAAATGTCCACCTCTGTCAATGACAATCATAAGGCATTTTTCAACTATGGTAGAAACCTTAGGAACAATATCCAGGATTTCACTGATCAGATACAGAACAATGATACAAACTTGGACACTGAGGACATAAGAAATGCAAAAAATTGACTGAAAACCACAAAATAAGTAGCCTTTTTATTAATCCAACTGTGGAATTATAAAAAACAAGAAAGAAAGAAAAGAACTTCAATGCCTGCCTGATGTTTCCTTACTTTTTTATGGTAAAGAAAAGCATAGCCTGACATATAAACATTTAACTATTCACATACATCTCATAATTCATGACATCAGCAACTGATATTAAAGATATATAAACATTTTATATATATATATATATATATATATATATATATATATATATATATATATATAATTTAAAATGTACCATGGGCTGGATTCAATAAGCCCTGCACTGTGTGCTAAGACCATGTGTGCATTGGGGCATGATGCACACATGATAGCGCACCATTTTGTATTCAGTAAGCAGCTGGGCAAACATGGTGACCATCTAAGCATGCTAATTACAGTGTAAGCAACTGAATTGTATGCTATCAACCAATCCAAGATAGAGGATATATTCAACAAGCTGTAAAGCAATAGTTTACCTTTAGTACAGGTTTTGCCTGCGAATTCCAAAACTTATTGGAATACAGCCACTGAAACTAGGCCACATGGAAAGAATGTTAGGGGCTGCTGTTGCTCTTATTCACGTCTATGTGCAACAGGCCCAAGTCTGTGCTGCTGCTGCTGATGATACTCCTCAGCCAAGAAGGAGAAGGGTGTTTAGACACCATTTAACATTTTAGAAGATGAATTAGCCTCATAAGCCTTACTTATTATACAGCAGGAACTTCTTATTTTAACAATTGTTAAGTTCTGTTATGTACTTCACAGAAGATAAAGATTCTATTTGTCTACTGATGTATATTATGTTCTTCATCTGTAACTATGTTTGTAATTGTTAATTGCTATGTTGATCAAATTGTTATTTGCTATGTAAATCCAATGTAGCTACTGTCTGTATATTTTAACTGTGGAGTTTTTCTCCCCGGGCCTCCGCTGAAAATGGACCTATGTCTAGTCGGACACTCTTGGTCAACAAATGTAAATAAATACATAAATAAATAAATAAAATTGTTCTCTGGAAAAGAAACATTCGATTGCATACTCTGAGAATTAGAGTCTCCTTTACAGACAAGATGTTGCAAAACTGGCTTGGACACTGGCAATAAATGTTTCTGATTCCACCTAAATTCCATCCATTGTGACTCAACGATGTATGATCTCAGTTCCTCACATAGATGTTTCACATGTCCTACTCGATCAAAACCTTTTGCTGTCTGCATCTTTACTATCTCTCCTTTTTTAATGGTCTGAGAGGTTTGCTGGTTTTGTCATAATGGAATTTCTGTGACAAATGCTTTTTCATGAGTTGAGCTTTTATTGATTTGTTATTTTTAGCACTTGGAATCAACAAATTCTTACTGATTTTTAGTGTGGTTCTGGTTTGTCTTGACATCACTCTCTTAACAGGTGAACCAAGTAAATTGTCTCTAAGAATGTTTCTGCAATTAAAAATATTGGTATTGTCTCTTTTGGATTTCTCCAACAACTGTTTTGCACTTTGAACTGCATATTCAGCCAAGACATTAGATTGTGGATACTCAGGACTGCTAGTAATATTAACATGTCTCAGCAAATCTTTTGAACTGTTGACTTGTAAACTGTGACCCATTGTCAGAAATGACTTTGTGCAGACTACCATGGACAGAAAAATGTCTCTTCAATTTCGTAATGACAGCACTGGAAGTTAGGTTAGGAACCAGGTCAATCTCGAATCAGTTTATACCAAGTAATGTTGATCATTCCATTCAAAAATATCTGTAGCTATTGTCGACCAAGGTAGTTCAGGAATCTGGTTTAGCTGAAGTGGTTCTTTTTGTTGGTGCCATTTAGTACTGTTACAAATTGAACAAGCTGAGATTTCTTTCTCAATATCTTTTGACATAGAAGGCCAAAATACTAGTCCTCTTGTCCTTCTTTTGGTAGACTCAGTTCATGAGTGACCTCAGTGCATGATTTTAATATTATTTTGTTGCAAGGAGTTTGGAATTATAACTTTTGGACCTTCCATGATGATACCGTCTTCCATCAAAATCTTGTCTCTATAAGGAAAATACTGCTGCAGGCCTACTGGTAAACAAGATTGTTTTGCTGGCCATCCGTGACTGATAATACGATTCAGCTTCTGGAGAATTAAATCTGAAGCTGTGTGATTTCTAAGCTCATCAAGATGTGTGGAAGAAAAAGTTCTCACTTTCATGACTTCAAAATCAGCTTTCTCATTGGCATGCCAGCCAGTAGTTTTGTCTGGGTGATCTGGATAGAGTATCAGCAAAATAAAGAAGTTTGCCTTTTGTGGAAACCATATGCATGTATTGTTTTTCTCAAAATAGTAACCACAGGTTGGTGATCAGTCTCTATTAGAACAGGGTGGCCATAAATCCAATCATTCAACTTCAAACATGCGAACACTATTGACAAAAGCTCTTTTTCAATTTACACATACTGCATCTCAGTTTGAGTTAGAGTTCTAAAGACATACGCTACTGGTCTGCCCTTCTGAAGAATTACTGCACTAAGACCGTATTTTGAAACATCATAGGAAAGAGTTACAGGTTTGTGAACATTATAATATCTCAAAGTGGGTGAACTGGCAATTTTCTGTTTCAGGACATCAAATGCTCTTTGCTGTTGTTTCAACCAGGACCAAATTACATTTTTTGCATGTCAGCACTCATTGCAGTGTTGAAAGCTCACTTAAATCAGAAATTAACTTGCCCAAATAGTTGACCATGTCAAGAAAATGTTGTAAAGATGTGGTATTGTCCGGAGATGGCATCTCAAGAACTGCAGCTTGCTTGGACAAATCTAGTAGTAAGCCTGAACTAGTAAACAAATGACCCACATAAGTAACTTCTTTCAGCCTGAATTTACATTTCTGAAGATTCAGTTTAAGATTCACTTCACAAGCATGATCCAGAACTTTCCTGAGGTTCCTATAATGTTTGACTTCACCATTGCCTCCTACAAGAATATCATCTACTATAATACCATACGGATAACCAGAAAAAATTTGTTCCATCACACCTTCAAAGACTTCACTAGCAGAATTTAACAAAAATGTCATTCTCAAAAATCTGTACCTTCCAAATGGTGTACTGAAAGTGGTTAGCAAGGAAGATTTTCAATCAAGTAAAATTTGCCAAAATGAACTTTTTCCATCTAAGACAGAAAACTCAGTGGCATTTGGCATGAGACCAGCAACTTCTTCAACTGTACACATCAGATGATTAGGTCGTTTAAGTGCTTTGTTCAAATCTCTTGGATCAATGCAAATTCAAATGTTATCTGAGATTTTTTTATGAGCTACTACCAGGGAGGATGCCCTTTCAGTTGGTTCTTCTACTGGACAAATTACTCCTAAATGCATCATTCTGTCTAGCTCTGCTTTTGCTTTGCTCTGCATTGCTACTGGAACTTTCCATGATGGTCTGACAACTGGGCTTACCTCGTGGTCTAACTTCACGGAGTACACTACTGGGCATTTGCCAAGCTCATCTTTGAAAATATCAGCATATTCAGAAAAAAAAATTCTGTGCAAAACCTTTGTTGCTATTCATGCTTACATGATGGACTTCTTTATTATATGAAATCAGTCCTATTTTCAAACTATCCTTGAGGCCTAGCAATGACTGCACATCTCTTTTGACTATGTAAAACTGCAAGTCATGGCTGTTCCCAGCAGAATAGCATGGAAGCACTACTGAGCCTTTGGTTTGAATCTCTTCACCCCATAAGCAACAAACTTTGCACACTTTGCCAAATCAAGTTTTTCAATAGCTTTTATTTTAGCAAACATTTCTGCTGACATAACATTACACTTTGAACCAGTATCAACTTTGATCTCTACAGGTCTCCCATTGATCAGTACAGTACAAAATACTTCACCCTTTACCGACAAGTCTACTCCATTAACCGTTTCATCAAGCACAGAGACACCATCAACATAAAAAGTAGGGTTTCAGCTTTCTATTTGATCAACTTGCTTCGCTGAATGCTCTCTCTTAATAAAAGAATGTACCTCTTTAGATTTACAAGGCTTTCTGAAATGATTCCACTTCTTACATCTGTGGCATTGCTGACCAAGCCTAAGCACTTCTCTCGTTTAAGTTCATTACTGCCTCCACAATTACGACAGTTGACTACCAGGTTTACCATGGTTTTGCTAAATCACCTCTCAGTTTTTCTGTGTGCGCCCTTGGTTTTACTATAGTTGCCCTGGATTTAATTGTGGGAGCCACACCCTTTGGCCTATATCTCTTAACCTCATGCTGCATACTATCAACATTCATACTGGTAGCTGCTGCAAGCATGTTCTTCTCATTCAGAAGCATATTCATGTGCTTTTCTGTAAACTCAAATATTTGACAAATCTCTATGGCTTTGCTTAAAATTAAATCACTGTCTCAAAGCAAAATCTTTCTCACTGCATCATTAACACCACAAACAAATCTGTCTTTTATTAACTCATCTCTCAGATCACCAAATCTGCACATTTTTGCCTTGTTTCCCAAGTCATTTGTATATGCTACAAAAGTTTCACCAGGCTTTTGATCTCTTGTGTAAAATATGTGCCTTTCCATTATAATATTCATTTAAGGATTGCATATTTCTCTAAATTTATGTTTTAAGCACTCAGGGTATTCCTGCATTTCAGTCTGTACCACAATATGGCAATCTTCCCCCTCCTCTGCATACACAGCAGGTGCATACACAAATGAACTTTCTCTCGCAATGGCTTCTGAACCAGCTAATTTAAGCAGAATAAATACTTTTGCATGCATGTATTTATTAGAAAAAACATCCTGTATGAAAATAACATATTCTTGTTCAAACACTGTCCAATTTTCAGCAATATTATTATCAAACACAAGCAGATTAGGTCTGTGAAATCCAATATGCCATGCCAGATAAATTTCAAACACACACCAGGTATTTGTAATTATATTCAACTGCATAACAATCTCTTTGAAATAACTGTACTCTTTGAAAAGACTGTACTGTAATACTGCACACACTGCCAACACTTTGCTCACTTTGGACACTTTGAATGGCTTTAGTTAATGTGAAAAAGTAGTACATTGCAAAAAAAAATACAGTTATTTTCTCTTTTTTGAACATTTTATATGATTTAGATATTGTTTTAAATGTTTCTGTACTTATTTCTAGTACTTTTATCAATGCTTCACAATTTCAAATATTTCCTTTATTCAGTAATCCATTTTGAATGTTTTGAATGTTTCACCTTACATTTGTCAAGTGAAAGATCATTTAAATAAGTTTGAGTACCTGCAAATATTTTCAGACCTGTTTGCGAGTCATTTGCAAGTTGTTTGAACTACACATATATATTCGTCCATTTATAACTGTACGCCTCATGGTTTTAAGAAGTTTTGACTTCAGATCCCATTTCTGACACCATGTCACTCATCTTGTGTACTGAAATAAGATGATGAGGCTTGGGTGTTCATTTAAGACATTTGTTACGCACAAAAATGTCAGGATGGATGACAGGAACATAAAACTTAAACAAACTGGACAACTGACTGACTGCTATACACATACATGCTTTCACTCCAGTTGCTTACACAAAATTACACTCTGTTTGCATGTGCTCGGTACTTATATGCATGTGCCCACTAACTACAGAGGCTTTAAAGGTACAACACACACACTATGATCTACAGTATGCACACAGGTACAACAACAATTTCTAAGACAGCAGTACAATTTGCAAAAGAGCAACACAAGCACATATATACAAAGAACTCTGTCAGCTATGTACCATGGGCATCAGACAAAATGCTTATGCATCCCAGATTCCAAAAGAAAGAAAATCAAGGAATATGACGCAGTTATCATTATTTGCACAGGGTGTTGTTTGCGGGCGTCAGGATCCAAAGGGTGACACAAAACATAGTGAGTGCATGTGAGTAAAAAAGACAGACAGCCAGACATTTCACTAAAGTATCAAATGGCCACTTAGACAGAAAGAGCTGTAAGCCTCACACTGACCCATGTAACTGTTATGTGTGTGTATCTGTATGAACCATCAATGTAAAATGTGTGAGTGAGTGTCTGCAAGAACACAGGCTAGCTGTATGCCCAGGTATGTCAAGCAGGTGTGAGCCATGCATGGTAGAGGTAAAGGTTCATCGTCGTCTTCGCTGACTGTGAGAATTGGCTCTGCCAGGAGTTGCACTGGCTTATCCATGCCCATGATAAGATGCTCTGCTGCTACCTGATGTCTGCTGGATGATTTCTACTCCCGGGTACACCCAGGACCATGATTCCATGGCCTACCATGTCTGAGTATGGAGACTTAAATCACTGATTGAGTTATGGAAGCAGTGTCAATACAGGAGCATGATCAGGCATAGCCATTTTGGCTAAACTTAGATGATGATGCTGACTTATGTCCATGTGGGTGCAGTCCCCCTCCCCAGCAGATGTTCCATCACAGAGACTACCCATTTCATTGTGTCATTTATCCAATCCACTGAATGGGCAACACAGCAGAGGCAGTCATGCATGTAAGCCTGTGCTACATCTACAATCCTAAGCATGTCCTCAGAGGCCATATTGGAACATGCCTGCACCTCCATGAAAGCCCTAAGCATACATTGAGTGACACGTAAAGACACACCAGGATCAGGTGGAAGCTGGACAGCAAGCATTCTATGAGCACCCCTAACAACCATTCTGTGTGGCACCATGCCCATACTTTGGCTATGACCAGAGTCAACTGTCAGTGAAGCCACAGTAACAACACTACCCTGATCAAATGTGTCACCCTCCACCTGTCCAATATCTGAGGGCTGACTGGAATAGGTATGCATAGGCCTACTGGCTGTGTCTGATGGAAATACAGGTGATGGCTGGATGTTAACCTCAGCGTCAGATTCAACCTCTGCCCCACCTCAAGTGTACCTCTGTTTGGACACCATTATCATGAGAGTCTGCAGATACTCTGACATTAGGTGGTAAGAGTCCTACACTTCCTCTGTCAGGATTACCTATGATAATAAGCAACAAACACAGGAAAGAAATGAATATCTATACTATAATTTAATATATGCTAGCAAACTAACACTGGTGCCACTATCACAGATGCTATAGAAATACACACACACTCATGACACTCACACCACATATATAGATAAAAGCAACACACACATGCACTCATGACACTCACATCACACATGGATAAATGCAGCACACACACACACACTCATGACACTCACATCACACATATGGATAAATGCAGCACACACACACACACACACACACACACACACACACACACACACACACACACACACACACACACACACACACACACACACTCATGCTCCTCACATCACACATTTGGATAAATGCAGCACACACACAGACTCATGACACTCACACCACACAAATGGATAAATGTAGCACACACACACACACACACTCATGCCCCTCACATCACACATATGGATAAATGCCACACACACACACACACACATACACACACACACACACACACACACACACACACACACACACACACACACACACACACACACACACACACACACACACACTCATGACCCTCACATCCCACATATGTATAAATGCATATTTCTGGCAAATGATCACTAATAAGCAAATACAAATGTCTGACTTACCATGTGCAGATGATGCCACACTTACTAGGGAGGATGGTAAGAACACAATTGTCACAATTCCAATAACACAGGAGGACCAGATTTTTGCATTTGTATGTCTATTAACAATACTTTTACCTGAAACGTGCCTGACATGTCCACTCAAAGCCCATGTGTAATCAACAAAAACGTGCTGTTAACTGTATCAACTTATCAATAGGTTCAACTGCAAGAAAAAAATAAAAAGACAAATTAAAACAGCAATGAACAATTTCTTACAATATTTTACTGTATAATAAAATGTTAAAAACTGACATATGTAAGCTTACCTGGAAGCTTATCCTGTAACATACTTGTCCTCCCTGAAACAGCAGCACCAACATCAATCACATGCTGTTGTGCACTTTCCAATAAGCTCTCTGGATCTCTGATAATGGAGAGGAACCCTCCATTTGGTGTCAGTAGTGGCTCTGTAACAGCACCCCCCACAGTAGCCAGCTGTTCATAGGCAACTGTAGCTGCTTTCCTCTGGGCTAATGAAATCATATCAGTGGCCCTATTTTGTACCTGATCATATGTCCTGCTGCACCCCCTATGGCATTTATATTATTGACTATCTGGTTCCAGATCTGCATTCTGTCAATCATATCTCCGTGTCCTCTCTCAAGCAGAAAGGCACCATAATGCCTAAATGCTTGGACAATGATATCATTTTCAGAGTCACTGAAATGGGGTTTACGTGGATTGGGATGCTTGGGTGCCATAATCCTAGGTGAAGTAAAATAATAAGGCTACAACACATAAATTCATAGGTGTGTACTAGGCTAATGGTTCTGGAGCCTTTACAAGCATAGCCCATAGGATTATCCTGGCATTGTGCCACCCGATGTTAGTTCCCAGTACCTCTGTCGAGTAGAGCCACTGGAGTGATACCCAGGGTAAATTTTCTATTTCCCATCCACTCATCAAGATTTCTGTTGGAGGGCCAGTGAGATACTCTGCTTGACATGCATGGGAAGTCTATTCCGTAGCATGGGCAGTCTCTGCTTTATGAACCTGTCCCTCCAGCATGTTCTGTTGATTGTGGTAATGAGGTTGAGGTCTCTAGAGCATGTGGTGCGGAGGGATTGGGATTTCTTTAGATGTAGCATTTCTAGCAGAGCTGGGTCAGACATGGCTTTGTAAGACTGTTCATTCCCCAGATATATTATGCCTAACAGAAATGTGGCTAAAGCCTGCCACCAAGGACCATGAGATTCTGCCACCAGGGTACAATATGTTCCAACTAGGCAGTACCACCAGAAAGGGTGGTGGGGTAGCCATACTTTACAAGTCTACCCTATTCGTCAGCATAGACACCCAACAACCACCCCATTTCAATAATGCTGAAATTCTTATCTCAAAACTACAAATTTAATAAAAACAAAAATGTAAACATTGTCCGTGTCTACATTCCCCCAGGGAGGAACACAGAAACCTTAGAAGACTTCTTATATTGGTTATCCAACAACTACCCCCAAGAAACAATTGTTCTTGGAGATTTCAACATTGACTGGAACACTTGCTTTTGTGAAACCCCCCAGCCCACATAAACCTCTATGGATTTAGTCAAATCATAACATCCCCACCAGGACAGGAAAATACAAATAACAAGGAAAGTACCCTAGACTGGATACTCATCAATACCCATCTTCAGTCCTATAAATCAGGCACTTTTCCTGATGACCTAAGTGACCACTGTCTCATCTATGTAATCAAGCTCAAAACAGACTGCTCCTACCAACCCACCTATCGAACATTAAGAAACAACAAGAATTTTATTCTCACCAAGTTTCAAAATGAACTTAAGGCATGCAACTGGTCAGTACTAAAAAGTCTCTCCCTTAATGAAGCAGTAGCATACTTTAACACCAAATTCCTTGCTATTCTTAACTCACATGCTCCCAGCCGCTCTATTAGAACCAAAGTTAATATTGCACCATGGCTTTCTAAAGATACCAAAACCAAAATTTCACTCAGAAACAAAGCATGGGCCATCTACCAAAAAACAAAAGCCCCACTTGATCAACTAAGATTCAGACAGCTAAGGAATGACACCAAAAAATCTATAACCTTAGACAGAAAGAACTACTACCAGTATCTACTGCAAAAACACCAAAACAAAAAACTCAAAGGTTCTGGGAAGGAATAAACAAACTACTCCACCCAGGCTAAACCACCACTCCACTCCCCTCAGCTTCCCAACAAAAATCCCCAGTAGACATTGTTAATAACTCCTGCAGCTTCTTCACAGAGACTTTCCAGTCTCTAGTCAGCCAACTCTCTCCCAATGGCTCTAATTCTAATGCAGCCACACCCAGTCCCCAAACATACTTTACCTTCCAACATGTCCCTACTCAACTTTTTCATGCCCTGCTTAAGAAACTAAGAACCATGACCTGGCTGCCGACCTCCTCCCAGCAGACTATCTGTAAAAGGCTGCTGATACCATAGCATACCCCATCTCAATCTTGATCAACAGAGCTATATCTGAAGCTACTATACCCACTCTATGGAAAATCTCCCATTTCATACCTCTCCATAAAGGAGGCAGTTTCACTGAGCTGTCAAACTTTAGACTCATAGCTATTCTGTCACCTCCAACGAAAATTATGGAGAAGTGTTTACATATACAGCTCATGCAATACCTCACACACAACAAGCTGTTGTCCAACTTTCAGCATGGCTTTAAGCCATACCACAGTACTACTTCTGCCCGCCTCTCTTTCTCTAATGTCATTAACCACAACCGCAATAATAACAAACTATCCTCTGCACTCTTTCTAGAGCTATCCAATGCTTTTGACATGGTTGACCACAAAATGCTTATAAATACCTTGAAGGCCTTCTCCTTAAACAACCATGCACTTCAGTGGTTTCAATCCTACCTGCAGAGCAGGCAACAGGCAGTCCTATGGCAGGACAAGCTATCATCTTGCCTCCCCATCACATTAGGAGTCCCCCAGGGCTCAGTACTAGGAACCCTTCTTTTCTCCATCTTTAGCAATGACCTCCATTACGTCATCCCAGATGCTATCTGCATTCAGTATGCGGATGACTCCATTTTGATTTGTTTTGACACCTCGCCAGCTACTTTATTCACATTAACCCAAAATACTTTCAATACAGTGGAAAAATGGCTCTCCAATCAACATCTAAAACTAAACCGCAACAAAACTAAGTTGCTCCTCTTCTCCCCCACACACAGGATCCCCTGCCATCCTTCAACATAACTGCTAACAATGGCACTATCATCTCCCCAGAAGTCCAAACTAAACTACTGGGTATCATAGTTGATAACAACCTGAAGTCTGATGTGCATATCAATCAAACTATCAAAACCATTAATAAAAAACGTGGCTCTCTTTACAGAATCAAACCTTTCCTTACCCCACTTGCTAGAACTGCACTTGCTCATCCCCATCTGCTATCAGCTCTTCTCTACGCCTCACCTCTATTCTCCAACTTAAACAAAAGAGATCTTAATAAACTATCATCCTGCTATAACCACATTGCCAGATTTGCTACTGGCACAGCCTAGCGGACACACCACTGTCACAACCTAAATCGCCTAGGATGGCTTGAACTGCCTATACTACTGCAGTTCAACCAGCTAATAATGGCACATAAAGTCCTTTACCAACCAGAAAATACACCTGCACTAAAAATATTATCAGCCCCTACACCAGCACCTGGCCACTGCAATCATCCACTAGACTCCTAGTTCAAACATACAAATCCATCTACTCAGTTGGGGACTCTCTGTTTGCTAACTCTGTTGGAAAAACATGAACAGACTCCCAGCTGACTTGACTCTAGAATCCTCACTAACTCGATTCAAAACTCAAGAAATACTTCAAACCCCATTATTATGCCCTTGCACTAACCCCGACTAGTGACCTCTCTATTACTTAGGTGCCTTACCTTCAACTACTTCTAACTTTTTTCTGCCACACCTTTTCAGGAAGGATTAATTGTATAACTGCTGCTCAATGTGTCTTAAACCTGAATGTAATGTTACGTACATATAACTTTGAAAATAATGTTATGTTTTATAAAGTATTTATAATAAGTTAGTACTATATGTGCTAAATGCTGGTATTGCTTATGAGTGTAATCTGCTTGAAACTAGCATTTACTAAATGTTCAATGTGTATTATTACCTTGGAACTTTTCTCCCTGTCCTTCCACTGAAAATGGACATATATCCAGTCGGACTATTCCGGTCAACAAATGTAAAATAAATAAATAAATAAATAAGTCAAGCAGAGATCGTCTCTAAGTAGAAAATATGAGACAGAGAATAGTTGGAGTTTTTTTATTCTGTCCATATAGGACAAGGGTTTAAGGCCTAGGATCCTCTTTGTGAGGTACATTTGCAACTTATCCAGTTGTTGCAGGTGTCTAGTGAGGTACATGCCAAATGGGGCATTGTAGTCGATGACTGGCCTAATGAGGAAAGAGTAGAGGGAGACAATGACCTCTTTCTTCCTGGATGCAAAACCTTTAGTAATGAGATGTGCCACATAGAAGGACTTTCTGACCACAGTGGCAATGTGGTGGTCAAAAGAGAGGTTGCTGTCAACCTGTGTTCCCAAATCTCTTGTAACACCTTCTGTGTTCAGTGAACTACCATGGATGTGGTAATTCAAGGGAACTGGGTTTTTCCCAAGAGGAATAACGACACATTTTTTGGCATTGAGCTTAAGGCCATGGTTCTGACACCAGTTGTTGGTCTCAGTGAGGCCTTTCTGTAGGATGTTAACATCACTTGGAGAGATAATAATAGCTCCAAACTTGCAATCGTCTGCGAACTTTCTCAGCCAAAGTCCCTTTGTGTAGGCCTGGACTTCAGAGAAGTAGATACTAAACAGGAGAGGACCCAGGACCGAACCATGTGGGACTCTACTCATTAATGGTCAGCTACTTTCACACTGCGGGTTCTATCTTTAAGCCAGTTTGTAACCCATCTTGTGATATAGGGCTTGATGTCTAGCTTAGTGAGTTTTCCTATGATTCCTAAGTGGGGAATGGTATCAAAGGCCTTGGCCAGATCAAGGTAGGCTGTATGAACCACCTTGCCTTGATTCACAGCTCTGGTGACTGACTCAAAGAAGTTTGCCAATTTGAGCAGGCATGATCTACCCTTCACAAAACCAAACTGTGTAGGATCCAAAGTTTGTAGATTCCCTATATTCTTGCTTATTTGGTCCATGATGATGCATTCCATAGCTTTGCATATCAGACTTGAAAAGCTAATGGGGCAATAGTTCCCAGGGTCTGTAGTTGCTCCTCCTTTGTGGAGAGGGATGACTGTAGCAGTGCACCATTTGGTAGGGACAAAGCCTGAAGTGAGGCCGTGATTGTTCAGGGCACACAGGTGAGGTGCCATTTCACTCTGTAGTTCATGTAGAACACAACCAGGGATATCGTCAGGTCATATAGAAGCTGTATTCTTAGCCTTGGACAGTGTTGTTTTAACCTGTGCAGCAGTAATACTGGGTGCCTGGCAATCTACTGGTATTGTGATTAGTTCTTTGGGGGGGAGGGGTAAAGTTGGCACTGAATCTGTCAGCCAGTATATTGGCAATACCTGTTGGCTTGGTATAGGAGGTACCATTGTGCAGTAGCTCAGCGCAAATCAGAGTATTGCCATGGAGATTCTTTACATAACTATAGAGTGCCTTGTGGTTGTCTTTACTATCTGCTGCAATTCTGTTTTCATAGCTACCTTTAGAGGATTTGATGAGGGATTTCAACTTTTTGTTGTGGCTGATAAGGGAGTTTTTCCAGTCTTGGGACTTCACCTTATTCTGCATCATTTTCCTCCTTCTGCTGTAGAGTTTGTTTATGGCAGGTGAGCACCAGACTGGCTTCCTTTTTTTTCCTCATCTTGGTTCTATTGGTATAGCAAGATTCATGCATTTGTGTACGTGTTAATACAATGCATTGGTGTATGATTCGGCGGTCATGCAACTAATCTCCATTTGCATGGGTGCCATGAAGTTAACCACCTCTGTTTTTAGGAGCCCAAAGTTAGCTTTGGAGAAGTTCTTCATGGTGATTACCTTTGCAGGGTGAGTGGATGTGGATTTCCAAGGTGATTAGTTTGTGGTTAGATCTAACCAGGAAGGAGTTGACTATTGGTGTAGAGCAACAGTCACCCATGTTAGTAATGACCAGGTCAAGGATGTTGCTACCTCTAGTTGGAGTACGAACGAGCTGGTCCAGGGCATTGGAATTAATGAATTCCAGGAAACAGTGGGCAAATGTATTGGTACATGAGTAGTTTTCCCAGTTAATGGAGGGGTAGTTGAAGTCACCCAGTATGACAGTGTAATGTTGGACCCTAATATTCTCCAGGGTGCTTAGGAACGTGGCGTGTGAATCTTGGGACATGGTTGGGTATCTATAGCAGGCTACAACCTGAATCACTGTCTTACCCAATGTTAGCTGCACCTGAAGTATCTCAGATGTTGGGCTACCAGTTTAAAGGTGTGCGCATCCTTTATGAATATGGAAACACCACCGCCTTTGGAGCTTCGGTCCAAGTTCTGGGGCCAAAAGGTGTGGAATGAGTTATATCCTGGTAGTGCAGGAGTGCTTTCTGTTACCTTAAACCAGGTCTCTGTTACAGCACAAATGTCAATGTTCTCCATTTTAAGGAGTGCTTTGAATGAGTGCATTTTGAGATTTAGACTTCTAGCATTGAGCAGCATGACCCACAAATTGCATTTATTTGTAGCTGTTACAGTGGTAATTTGGTCTTTGGAACACTGCTTAAAAAAGACACTATAGGGGTGGCAAAAGACTTGGGCAGTATCCAGAAGCCCAGGGGAGAGAGATGCAGGCCATCTCTGGCAAAGCATCGAGGTCTGTCAATCATGTTATCCCAGGAAGACAGATACTGGATCCGTTTAGAATGACACCAGAGACTTAGCCAATTGTTGAAATCAATCATTTTATACTTGTACTGTGGTATCACTGTGGTCGAGTGCATTTCTGCCTTGGAGGTCTCTGCTGTTTGGGTAGATTTTTGAGAGTCTCCACAAAGTTGGGTGTATAGTTTGTGTTTTTATGTGAAGGCAGTGCTGGTGTGTGTTCTGGAGGGCTATGTGTTCCATGTGGTGTGGTGCAAGTGTTGATCTTCTCCTCTTGACCAGCTTATCAAGTTCCTGTTTATATATACAAGTATTATATTTTCAATATTACCCACTATAGAAACGCAGTTCAGAAATTAAAATATAAGGGTTATGTGGTTCTAACATATCAGTCACACACAAACCAAGATTTGATCCAAAGCAAGAAATAAAAAGAGCAACCTCTTCAAAAAAATGGTTGTGGCAGCAAATAAATGGAACTTGGGCTCCCTGACCCCCAAAACAACAGGCAGATGGCAGTTTGTACCAAGCAAGGAATAACACATTAGTCAATTGTTATAACTTCTTTCAAAAAAATTCTCACAAAATGTCCACAAATTTACAACAGAAAAGTCATTTCTATATGATTGCCAGTCACCTCTGCATGTGTCTAGCACTCTCCTAGAGCTGTCTATGGGCCATCTTAAAGCCTAAGACCCCTGTGATAATATAGGACATTTACATTTCACTGAAATAACATAGAAGACTGTAAGATAATCACTTGTAACAATAATGCTTGTGATGAAAGGCTGTGTATCAGAGAAGTTAAAATGCCCTGACAAAAATGCCTATGCCAACAGTGAACTTCTAAAAAGTGCATATACGTAAAAGTTCAATTTTTTAATGTGTGTGTATATGTGTATATATATATATATATATATATATATATATATATATATATATATATATATATATATATATATATATATATATGTATATATATGAAATATTTTCCAAGTAACATGCTGCGATGGCCTGTCTTTACCGTGGGCCAGTAATAATCATGGAGCCTCAACCTTCACCACTGACACTGGTGAGAGAAGGTCACTAAAAACAGGAACTGATTTGCACATTATTTTCAAATGCTGCTCTCTGTATCAAACTCAGTTTTCTCCCAAGAGTACACAGGGAACAACACCCACTGGGACTGGACTCTCTGTCTCTGCAGATCCCAAAAAAAGACTCACTTTGAAACACTGTGTCCCATTTCCAAGTTGCTCACACATATACACACACACACACACACACACACACACACACACACACACACACACACACACACACACACACACTCCTGGGAAAGGCTGGTACAGATTTACTAGCTGTACCCCTTCTGCCCAGACTTTCCCCAGGCTATAAGGTAACCTCGCTGTCACCAGTCAACCCCTGTCAGGCTCTTACCAAGGTATCCAATTACACTGAGTAAAATCAATACTAACATAAATGGTTGAGTGTAACCAAAGCAGCCAGGCTAAGCACAGGTACTCTCAAGACATTAAAAGTATTCTCTAAAATACCAGCCAGAATAAAAGATATAAAAATATTTAATAATAAATAATAAACTAGAAAACATGCAAATACTAAGTATGAAAGTACAATAAACATCAGAGTTTCAATCACAGGAGAAATAAAAATATCACAGTTGGACATAATGAAACAGAAGCAGAAAGACACTACTAAACTAAGCTCACTGTATTTCCCGACTGTCTAAAGAATAACTGCTCACTAGCTAACTTAATACAGCAAGATAGGATACTGAGATGCTTACTTCTATAAGACAAGGGGATAAGCTTCCAACTAATGAACTGAACTCAACTAACTCAACTGACTGTCATAGATTTTTATATCAGGTTCCAAAGAAAACATAACAGAACAAACACAGTTGGACAGATTCAAACAGATGCAGAAAAACACACTAAACCAAGTCCACTGTATTTCCTGTCTAAAGAATAACTGTTCCCTAGCTAACTTAATTAATACAGCAAGGCAAGATAGGATGCTTTCTTCCACAAGGCAAGGTGGTGCGCTTCCAGCTACAGAACTGAATTCAACTAACTGACTCAACTGACTGTCAAAGATTTTTTATCAAGTTCCAAAGAAAATAAAACAAAACAAGCTGCAGGGAGAGTTCCATCTTGTCAGTGATGGTTATAGAATGGCATCAGATTTAATCTCCTGACTCTGGTACAATACACTTTCAGAACTTTGCTAAGATTTATTGCAGTATTTGAAAATTATAGAACAATTTGAAAAATGTCTACTCTTCCCTTCCAGAATTCTTTGTTTAAACATAAACATTTAATCAGTTATAATAACACTGTAGATACATTTTTAACACAAGCATCTGAAGAAGTCAGTGCGAAAGTCAAATGACACAAAATTATTTACAAAACTCTTACTAGCTATGCTGGCATATGTTACACAGGCACTGCCCTATTATCGCTGGCACAGATGGCAATACCTCACATCATCACATCTCTCCTCCCTTTGAAGACTCAAGCTAGTTTTTCAAGGTACTCTGGAAAAATGTTGCTTGAGAGGAATGGGCCTGTCTGGGAACACATTAACCTATACCCCATCTTGAGAGTCCATCTGCATTGGCATTGCTGTAATCCAGACTGGCTAATGCAGGGGGTGCTCCCATAACCCTTTTAAGCTTTTGGAATGCCTGCTCACAGACAGAGGTCCACACTACCTTATCTGGCCTATTTTTCCTTGTCAGGTTTATGAGGGGTGCAGTTACATACTCTAATTAAGAACAAACTTTCTATAGTACCCCATTGTCCCTAAGAATGCCATCACCTTGTTTTTGGTAACAGGGGCAGGCCATGCCTGAATAGCTTCCACTTTGGCAGGTTCTGGCCAAATTTTACCACTCCCCACTCTGTCCCAGGTAGGAGACTCCTGCCATACCCACCGGACACCTTCTGGGCTTAATGTCACTCCTGCCCTCCGCAGTCTGCCCAGGACCTTCCTGATATGCTGAGGCTTCATTATGTTAACATAGTATAATTTGTGCCCCTGCCTCCTTTCTAGCAGGTTTACCATGTAATTAACAATACTGACCTTCCTTACCACTTCAAAGGGTCCCTCCCAAGCTGCCTGCAGCTTATTGTATCTGACAGGAATAAGCACCATAACCTACTGTCCCATAGCATACTCTTGGGCTTGAGCATTCCTGTCATACCAGACTTTTTTCTGCTGTTGGATTCCTGCCAGGTTCTCCTGGGCCAAGCCCATGAGCTCCTTAAGCCTTGTCCTGAGGTTTAGGGTATATGCCACAACAGACTCATTGTGGGTTTCACACTTATCCTCCTACTCATCACGAATCAAATCTAAAGGTCCCTCACCCTCTGCCCATAAAGCAACTCAAAGGGTGAAAAACCTGCGGATTCCTGGGGTACCTCTCTTTATGCAAACAATAGATGGGGCAAAATGTGTTCCACTCTCTCCTAAACTGGTCTGCAAATGTCCATAGCATGTTTTTTAGTGTAGTGTTTAACCTCTCCACAAGACCATTAGTGTGGGGATGGTAGGGGTGGTCTTTAGGTGCTTCACACCACAATACTTCCACAGACAAACCTGCAGGTCTGACACAAAATTGGCAGCTCTGTCAGTTAGTATTTCTCTTGGGAAAACTACCCTGCTGAAAATCTCTAACAAAGCAATTGCCAACTTCTCTGTCTCGATGGAAGACAGAGCCACCTCCACAGGGTATCTAGTAGCATAATCTACTATCACCAGGATATACTTCTTCCCTATGGAACTTGGGGTACTCAGAGGCCCCAAACTATCCATAGCTACATTCTGAAATGGCTCCTCAATCATAACAAAGGCATCAATGAAGCTTTGACCTTGCCTTGCCTACCTTTTGGCACTGCTCATAGGTCCTGCAGTATCCTGTTATATCTTTTGCAATCCTATGCCAATAAAAGTTCTGCATAATATGTCTCTTGGTACACTTTATGCCCATATGACCTGCAAAAGAAATGTCATGGGCTATGGCTAGAAGTACCAGATGGCATGCTCTGGGCACTACCAACTACTGTGTTACCTCACCTTCTAGCCCTCCCTCAGGAGTCCACTCTGTACAGTAACCCTTTGTTCTAGTATACAGACTCCCCTTTACTTGAGCATCAGGTGTCTCTTTAGTTACCTCCCTCAAGCCTCACAAGGTAGGGTCTGAAAGCTGAGCCCATCTGAATTCTACTTTTGTGACCCCTTAAAGCCATACCTCTCAACTGTACAGATTTTTACAGAATGTCTAGATTTTTGTCTCATATTTTTAGTCCGTTTCTCAGAAAATTGAGGTTATCTGGCAAATCAATGGCAAATCATTGAGAGTTGAAGTCAGAAAATAATGACAGATATTTGAGTTTTATCCTTCATACCCTTCAGAAACTCCATGCTAATGTAAAACCTGTCATTCTATCAGCTTTCTAAGTTTGTAAGAGTAATATTTAAAATGTGTCCCTATTTCTGGGCCTTTGCCCCCCATTATTTATCGCTTTGTCCAGATTTTTTCCTCTAATAGGTTGAGAGGTATGCTCCAAGCTCCCCTTCCACAGGAAGCCTAGTATCCTCCGACAGCAGTGTCTCACTGTCAGACTGATTGTTACTACTCACCTCTGTCCATGCAGTCACCCTGTCCACAGGAACATCAGTATCTACCAGCAGCTGCGGCTTCCTTTCAGGCTCACTGCTACAGGTACCTCCCTCCCTGAAATAGCCAAATCATCAGCCCCAGCTTCAGGTGTGTGGTCTGTCTGGGTTTCCCCAGGCTACTAGACTGGTTGTCCTCCTGGCCACTGGTCTGTGCTGCAGCTATGATTAAAGCTGAAATAATTTCCTCTTTAGTCTGGTTAGCATGCACCAGTCTTTCGGCTTTGCACACCTTAGCCAACTGGTTCTTTGTCAGCTTACCATAATCCTCTGCTGACATCTTTGCCTTCTTTCCCTGACTAAACTAAACTAAAAAAATGAATAAAACTGTTACGAAAATGAAACTCTGAATGCTTACCTTGTGGCTGTTGAAAGCACATGCACCTTTGGTGACAACTGCCCACAGGCTACTGAAATTCAACTAATATCCCACCACTCTGCCACCAATGTGTGTTGACCTTTCTTTACCAAGGACCAGTAATCAAGGAGCCTCAGTCCTCACCACTGACACCTGTGAGAGAAGGTCACTATAAACAGGAATGAATTTACAGAGTATGTTCAAATGCAATTCTCTGCATCAAATACAATTTCTCCCAAGAACACACAGGGAACAGGAATCTCTACTGGAACAGGAATCTTTGTCTCTCCAGATTCCCAAATAAAACTCATTTTGGAGCACTGTGTCCCAGTTTCAAGTAGTTGACACACCTACACCTAGATATTTGACTTACACACACACACACACACACACACACACACACACACACACACACACACACACACACACACACACACACACACACACAAACACTTGGAAAAGGTTGGTACAGATTTACTAGCTGTACCCCTTCTGCCCAGACTATAAGGTAACCTCGTTGCCATCAGTCAACTACTGTGAGTCTCTTACCAAGGTATCCAATTATACTGAGTAAAATCTATACTAACATAAGTGGTAGAGTGTAACTAGAGCAGACAGGCTTTTTGGAGTGGCCAAGGCATCACTAAAATAAGCACAGGCACTCTTAAGACATTAAAAGTATCCTCTAAAAGACCAGCCACAATGAAAGGTATAACATATTTACTAATAAATAATAAAATAGAAAACATGACAATACTAAATACCAAAGTACAATAAACATCAGAGTTGGAATCACAGGAGGAATAAAAATAACACAGTTGGACATAATGAAACAGAAGCAGAAAAACACTACTAAATTAATCTCACTGTGTTTCCTGAATGTCTAAAGAATAACTGCTCCCCAGCTAACTTAATACAGCAAGATAGGATGCTGAGATGCTTACTTCCATAAGACAAGGGGATAAGCTTCCAACTACTGAACTGAACTCAACTAACTGACTCAATTGACTGTCATAGATTTTTTTATCAGGTTCCAAAGAAAACAGAACAAAACAAACTGCAGTGACAGTCCCATCCTCTTAGTGCTAGTTATAGAATGGCATCGCATTTGATCAGCTGACTCTGGTACAATACACACTCAGAACTTTGCTGAGATCTGTTGCAGTATTTGAAAATTATAGAACAATTTCAGAAACTTCTACTCTTCCCTTCCATAATTCTTTGTTTAAACACAAATATTTAATCAGTCATAATAACACTGTTGATACATTTTTAACACAAACATCTGTGCAAGTCAATGTAAAAGTCAAATGACACAAAAATATTTACAAAACTCCAGCTAATTATGCTGGCATATGTTACTCATGCACTGTCCTATTATCCCTGGCACAGATACCAATACCTCATATCATCACACAAGCAAACAAATCTAGTATGCAACTGAAAAATTCAATCATACTTTAGCAAGATCTGAAGTCTTTTGTGCAGATAATTCCATATTAATAGCAATCGTCTTCTGTGTTGTCCACATACATAACTCTCCTTACTTTCAGGTTTCCTAGCTACACGGCTACCTTTTTATAGTGTAGATTCAGGCCTTTGAGTACAGTGAAGATGCAAATGAGGTGTGAACTCATTGGAATTGCTGAATCCCAAGTTCTGACTTTGTGTAGCAGGTGTAAACATACTGTAGGAAATACCTCAGTGGTAGCTGTTAATGGATTGCAACTACAAATGATTACTGGTAGGGAGAAGGAAACCACAACAGCAATTCACACTCCCTTATCTGCAGTGGATGTGTCACTCAGGTTACACTTACAAGGTGCATAAGTGATTGTATCAGGCTTTAAAATGGACATAAGCAGCACACATTTCTCAGTTTTTGTTCAATAATAGCACCCCACTGCCTTTGCTGAAAAGTGTATATTATTGTCATGTCTTATTCTCATACATTTTAAGGAAAATTATACAAAATGCCCTACAGACTGCATGTCTGAGATTACAACACAGGTAAGAGAAGAATGAACATAATACAAAGAGAAGACAGAGCTGCACTGGTGCAAACAATATTCATAAATGATTGTGTTATCAGTCATTGCACTAAATATGCAATTAACACATATACAAACAACTGAGAATGTACAGGTGTTATATGTCTTGTTAATACTGTGGTTGAAATGAGACTTGCTTGTATGCACAATGATTTTCATTCCTGTTGTAAAGCTGTTTCTGTGGCTAAAAGGGATTAAAATACCCTTACTGTATTTTGTAGGTTCATGAGTCTGACAGTTCAAATCCACAGTCGTGTAAATATCTGTAATATGTGCTAAAATCTATTTTGTAATGTTGTTTATGTCTTTTTTAATAGTAATATTTGTGTGGTGTGCGACATAGCACAAACACAGTGAAACAGATAAATGAATTAAAATTTCATGTGACTTTCTTCTATCATAAAGACTGCATAGATTACACCAGTGAATCAAATGCATGTGTAGCACACCTAGTAAACATGATGAATAACAAAGTATATAATATATTTAAATCATGTTTCAAACCCCACATTTATCTTTTAATGATGAAACTTAATAAACACTTGTTAGAAAAATAATGCAAGGTGGTCTTTGCTGGTCACTTCTGCGTATCACTTATCTTCATGCAAACACAGTCTAATGGCCCAGACAAGAAGCAGACTTTGTCAATTTTATCAAGGATACAGTGTTACTTCTTTTGATTTCCATCGTGCAAAGCCACTAAGCAGCATTTAGCAATAGTCGGCAAGCTTTCTTAACATCTGCAGGCCCAGAACCTCTGCAAACAACAAGCATACAGTAGAAAATTTCAAAATGGATACATTCTACCATGTGTGGTTTGCCACTGTGCAAACACACTAAGCAGCAGTGGGTGGCAGTCAGCAACACATACAAAATAATGAATGTTAGATTATACAGTTGCTGCCTTGATGTTCCTGAGGCAGCAGTTGTAAGTTAAGGGTTATAGTACAGGTGTGCCTGGGTTCTAATCCAGCTAGGGTGTGGAGGAGTCCAGAATCTTTATTGGACTCCTTGCAAAGCTTCACAGCCAAAGGCTGCTGTGGAGGGACTGTACTGGGTCTCAAGTGCAAATCTGAGGCTTTGAATAGAGTGGCATTTTACACACTGGAAAACAATGCAGGCACCACCATAATGACCTCAAAAGGTGCAAGCAGGATACACCCAACCAATGGCTGGATGAGTTTGGGACTGCTGACATCCTACATTTGTGTAAGTATACAGATAAATATAAATTAGATAAAAATCTGGAAATAGCCAATATGTATAATGCTCTTCTCTTTTTCTCCCCTTTTCTCTTCCAGCCATTTAGGAGATTACAGTGAACAGGGAAGCCCATGTTGATAATTTGGAAAGACTTAGGGAAGTGAGGGGTACGTAAACAGTCCAACATAAGAATTATTTTAATTTATGTGTTGCTCGTCTCTACAGTAGTAGCAAATTAAGCATGCATATCTTAACTATAAAATGGGGCATGCTTCAGTCTGTAGCTCAGGCCAACTGTAGGAGTTAATTGTAATACAGCACTCAGATGTTGTGGGTTCAAATCCTACAGGTAACAAATATATCATGTAGTTAGTTAAAAAGGTTACATAATAATGTCAACAAATTGGTATATATGTCATGCTGTTTAATTAATCTGTATTACTTCATCAAACATATATACAGTTTATGTATATTGTAAGGATTACATGCAGCAATGTTCAGTTATAATTTGTAGTTGTTAAAAATTATACGTAATGTAAAAGTAAAAATAAATGATGTATATTGTACTAATTTATTGTGTGTTACATATGATGCTAGTAATTATCTTTTTTTTTTGTCTCTTACCATAACCTTTATCTCTCTTTTTTTTATTTTTATATGTGTGGTCACAACATTTTGATGTCATCAATTTCTGACAACTTACAAAATGATTTACTGCACAGGGATGTAGGCCAACCACTGTGGATCAGCCTGATCCCACTCCAATGGCTCTTGCACTGATGCCCAGCATGTCTGGGACACAACTTGGCAGTACTGCCTCTATTACCCCTGAACTACCTGGGTCCTCCTCATCAGCTGGTGTAGTGGCAGCCTCTGGGAGTATTGGTTTAATCAGTGATTTTGTCACTTGCCAGGAGATGCCAGACATGGTGCATGAGGTCATGGAAAGCACCATTGGTGCATGACTCAGTCAGAAGGAGAAGATGCTCACTGGAAAGCTGGGCAAAAGAAAATGTCAAGCACTCCAACAGCAAGCTGAGGAGAGGGGCAGTTAGGACAGTTATGAGGGTAAGGACTAGATTCACACTTTCCCCATGTTTGACAGGCATGGGCATACAATGTCTCTTCCCTATCCTAAATCATGATGTCCCCCATACTCAAGTCCCTCACCATTCCTTTCTCTTGTTTTGTTTGTCCTGTTTGCCTGCAATTGCTTCCTCACCTACTCTACTTAGCAGCCCCAGAAATATCTACCACGTCCCTTACCCAACATTCCTCTCTTACTGAAAGAAAAACTCAAAAATGGGCACCTGTCTCAAAAATTATATCTACCCATACATAGCTCTCCACTTCACACATGTGTCTTCTTCAAACACTTGATTTGGTCCAATTGCTAAACATCATGATTGTGTTGTCACCCATCTTTGTTGAGGTGACAGTCTAAAGTCAGCCAATATTCTATATATATTCATTTTACACCATCAAAGAAGTGAATAGCTATGGTTATTTCCTAATTCCCTACTGCACATTCATATATTGTTTTTCTTTGTTCTTCCTCTGCTTGTTCCTCATTTCACTACTTTCCTATGTACCCTATTTTCACACCTTTAAAGTGGTCAAAAAATAGAATCACAAGGTGTGGTCAAGATGGCAAACTGCTAACAGCACAAAATCTTAGCTCTGCTTTATTTTCTTTTTCTGACAGGATTTTATTATACAAATTTAACAAAAACATGTTTCTTATATATTTTGAGTCTTTTAAAGAAACTTGAACAACTATTTGAAAGAAAAATCAAGTTTTTATGTTTTTTCTTTGATTTTTTCCTGTCAGAAGTTTTATTGTCTGCTGTGACATAATGAGCCACTCAAAAGAGAGTTCTCAAGACAGCTCAGTGAAAAAGGAATTGCAGTCTATAATGGGCATATCCAGGAGCTTTCTATTAGATTTGATAAACTTGAGATAAAAATGGGTAATATAAAGGAAGATTCCAAGAAACAAACAGAAATGTTAAAGGAGATCATAAAACAACAATCTGCTCAGATTTCAGCAATAGAAAACACATTAAATGACATGGATAGCAGAATGGCTGAAAGTGAGAATCACACACAATTCCTGTTAAAACAAAATACTTTTCTTATGGAAAAAGTAGAGGACCTAGAAATTATATCTAGAAGCAGAATATTTGGATATATGGAATACCAGAAAATGAAGAAGGAGGCAATATGTTGCAGTTTTAACTAACTGAATGCCTAAAATTCTAAATCTACCAGAAGCTCTCTCTTTTGGTATAGAGAGAGCCCATAGATCTCTTTTGACTTCTTCTTTGAAGAAAAATCTTCCAGTCCCCAGCTCTATTATTATAACATATCTCTCCAGCCAAGACAAGGACCTGGTACTGAAGACTGCTTGGGTTAATTCTCTGATAAAAATAAATAACAACACTATCAGGTTTGACAATGACTGTACTACACCTGCTATTACCAAAAGGAAAGCATGTATTCCATTCATAAAAGATTTAAAGAAGCTAAACATTAAAGCTCAACTAATTTTTCCTGCCAGAATTAGGATCTTTTTTACCAGAAGGTCAGATAACTTTTAATTCTCTAGAAGATGCAGTGGACTTTCCTCGGAAAAAGAAACTTTTTTGATCAATCAGCAAATATGGATTGGACTCATAGTTGCTTAAGAGACAAGCAACAAAAAATGGCTGGTCTTCAAAGGACAACCACAGTACAAAAAATAAAAAAAAAGTATTGTTGTTCTCATTTTCTATTTTGACTAATTAGCTTTCTCATAGGTATTCAATTGTGTTATCTATTACAGTTCATCATCAAATACAAGGTAAAACAAACAAACAAACAAAATATACTTTATCAAAATATCTTTTCTATAGTGTATGAAATAGTATATATATGTTATTATTACTACTACTTATAAGTCCCTTTATTATTTTATTTTAATTTCCTCTAACATTATTTTCAAACAAAGAGTAGTGTGTATGTGGTGGAGGGTGTGTATTGACAGAATCTGAGATACTATATATATATATATATATATATATATATATATATATATATATATATATATATATATATATATATATATATATATATATATATATATATATATATATATATATATATATATATATATATATATATATATATATATATATATATATAATATGCATGTATATTAATATCACTATTACTTATGTCTCTTTTTTATTTTATTTAAATCCCGTCAAACATTATTTTCTAATATAGAGAGTAGTGTGTATGTGGGAGTGTATATTAACATGTTTAAATAATCCACTTAATTTCTATATACTTTCTATACATATTTTTTTGGTTATTCTATCTGGTGAATGTAGTTGTATGTGATAAGCTTTATCTATGTGCAGCGGGTGTTGTGTTGAGTGGTTTTGGCTGCATGAAAATCATTTAAATACATTACTTCACTTTCTTTTAATAGGTTTAACTTGTGTGCTGTTTATTCATTACATGGGTTCTTATTCAAAGAATTAGAGATCCTATTGACTGTTTTTACATTAACTGCTTTTCAGTCATTTTTCCCACATAGTGTTAGTTAAATTGCTTTAGAATGTTTTGCCACATACCTCGATCTGTTTTTTATCTAATAACAGTCTAGATTCCATGTTCAAGCTGCCTGTGCTACAGCAAATGCATTTTGAACTTTAACCCTCATTTACAAAAAGCAAACTTTTAGAATGTTAAAACAAGCAGCAGGAACACAAAAACAGAACATTTAAAATTAATCTAGTTAATTTTAAAACATATCCATGTAGTTTTTATGTTCATTATTTTTTTAAAAAGTGGAATATTGAAAAGAAGAAAAGGAAAGAAGAATGCACTGGGAAGAAGAAAAAGAAGACATCTGCAGACCTAAAGACACCTGGTACTAATGTCTGTTTAGTGACTTCTTGTGGTCACACTAATTATAGTTTAGTAAAAGTTGTATCTTGCATATAAGTACAGTCTAAATATGATATATTCATGCAGCAGATAATCACAGTACAGAGGAATATGTCATTTATAGTGATGAAAATGCTTGCTTAAAACAATATTACTGGTTTTAATGTATCATGAAAGAAGCTGAAAAACTGATACAACTTTAATAATAATGAATTAGACAGTTACTGCTATGCAGAATACTTCTGATAAACAAATAAGTACCTATTACAGTAATTGAATTTCCTCTGCAGTTTCTCTGGTTCTGTAACATGCTACCTGTTATATTGTATGCACAAATATTTACACACTGTCAGACTGGACTTTTGATTATTAGATCTAAACATTTTTGGACTTGGTATTGGGAGTCCTGATATTTTAAAAGGTTATTTTCCTTAACTGATCCATTATTGTCACTGACCTATTATATTGTTTCATATCCACATTTCATTTATACAAGTACAAATCATTAACTTCTTTGCTAGCTATGTCTTATATTTCTGACATTTTCTAACTTTTGCATTGCTGAAGGGCAATCTGATATTTTCTACCTGGGCTCCCCTTTGGAATACAGATTCTTCACAAGAATATATAGTTTCATTAAATAAGATCTAATAAGTAAAATACCTGACCTGCTTCTTGCAACAGACAATGGGACACCTAAAGGATTAATCTCATAAAAAATATAACAAACACATAGACTATGGGTGATCCACAGATAATGGAAGACCCGAGATATAATACAAAGAGGTAGTTAAGCATCAAGACTGTTGGTGAAATACAGAATACTTTCAATGCATAGCATAAATGAAGCTGATAGTATAGTAAACAGAAAATGACATGTGCCATGCATAACATCTGGCATTGTATTAAAATATTGTTATAAAGAGCTACTAATCATTTTAAAGTTGGCAAGATACAGATTAAGCATCTGTACTAAAGTAAATTATGCTACATTGCAATTTTAACTTGTCTATTTATAAGTAAGTGGTCTACAGATGCATTTACACAAGATACAGCCAACCAACTAAAAAATCTAAATATCCCCATAACCTTTTGGTACTACGTCAGTATACAGTTGCTCCAATGCTTTCCTTGAAATGCATTTGTGAAATCTAACACCTGCTGTGATGCCCAAAATAGATGTGCAATGCAGCAAAACTATAAGATTAAACACAGGAAACACTTCATTACTAAAATACAAATGAAAACAAACATGCAAGAAGCTAGCATATCTTACATGGGATAAAATATGGTTCACACCTCTGCACACTGGTTACTATACAATTATTTTTTATACAAAGTGGTTTTTACAGACATTTGACTGGAAACTAGCAGAATTAACTCTTTGAAATGTTCTGCATTTTTTAGTGAAATATGTAATTTTATTTTATACTAAATTGACTTTGAAATCATTTCATCCATTTTTCATCTCCCATTGGTAAGATGAATACAAAAACTTGAGCCCCACATTTCAGAATATGGCAATGAAAAGGGATATATAACATGTTGTTGAACTCTTAAAAGTTAGAATGTCATATGGTCGACACCATATGATCGAACTTTTAAAAGTTTGAAAGTTTCAACGGAGATCTCTGTACAGTGCAGAATGGAAAGCTTTCCCTTTTCTGCACATTAGTGCAATCTCGGAGCTGCAGCCTCCCACGTGGGGGGTGCAGGGGGTCTTGCCCCCTGCTTAAACCGTTTAGGTAGTTTTTTTCTTTGATTTAATTTTTTTTATTACATTTTAGAACTTTTAAAAGTTCGATGATATGGTGTTGACCATATGACGTTCAAACTTTTAAAAGTTTGATTATGTAATATAGAAGCAGGAAAAGTACTATAAGCAAATCTGTATGTATGTGATACTTAAAATCTAATCATAAAAGAATGCTTCCTATATAGAAGTTAGGGTATTAAATGTATATTCCAAGTACTAGAGGTATTGATAGTAACATACATACATTCATAATACAAACCACTTAAAAACGCTCACTCATTTGTATATTTTTCTCATCCATAGATACATAGAGCATATTCCATCTCTTAACTGTGAACATACATATCAAGCATGTACTCATAATTTACAAACACATACAAACAGTTATATGTATGCACAGCCATGTAAATATATTATGCATATATAAGCACATAAAATACACACAAATACGTCATTTTAAATTGTAGCACCTTTTAATTATATTTCCATATTGTATTACTTTCACTTTTTCACCCATCTCATTAAATGAGTTTTAAAAGTTTTATGATACCTAAGCTTGATATGTATTAGTGTTAGGATGTATATAGGTTAATGTGTTATAGGTGCTGTGAGTTTTATTATTTCCTCCATATAAATACTTAAATACTAAGCTATTTATAGTATTTTCTATAATAGGATTAATTATAAAAAATGACTATACAAAATATCTTAGAGAAATTTGAAATTATTTCTTGGATATTTTTGATATATTCAGAAATCCATAATATCATTCTTTATTATTAATGTTTCCAACTTTATATTTCTCTTATCTTAAATATTAATATTTCTCAAATTAACACTTTCCCCGGGATTCATGAACCTTGCGTCAGGCGCACGCATAGCATAGGCATCACAACGCCAAATATGTCCACCGAGCGATTCAGGTACGATCCAATTCCACGTGCACTACCGGCGTGCGCCGGATCTGCACCGCCCCCGGCGTAGGTATGCTAAACACCCCATGTGCGGTGTTGCACCATGCAAATGAAGGCATATAGCGATCCACGAAGTGGCGCAGGCGTAGCATAAGGCCACGGCAATGTAAACCAAAAAAAAACGGTTTACATTTTCCCAAACATAACATAGGAGTAACGGAAGACCGTCAGCCTCAGGTATCACACTGTTACCATATGCCAGTGGCGAAATACACAGAGAATGTCAAAAGAAAACATGCACAACATGTAAAAAATAACATAAATGGTATGTCCACAGAAACTCACAGCAGAACCCCAGGACATGTGTGCGGAAGGTGCAAAACAATGAAATAATATGACAATGTTATAAAACAGCAGCGTAATACACAGCAGCTTCACAGCCATAATACACCATGGTGTGCATGGAAAGCCACAACCACGGTGCAAGGGTTGCCAAGGACTCGCGGCAGTGTTCGGCATGGTAATTATGAATTAGTAGTCAATGCCATGGAAATGAGGCAGATAATACTGAATCGCAAAACCCCCGCCGGCGTAAGGCTGTACCAAACGGCGCAGCGGTAATACACCGAGGAGTGGCTCAGAGGGAATACATGTCACCTGCAGAGGGGTGTGCCACTGTAGGAGGAAGCACATTGGAGCTCAGCAAACCTGGGCTGTACATTGCACATCACAGCTGCAGGATCGGCGTGTGGGGCAATAGTTGAGCTGAGAGCACACAATGCGCGCAGAGGTGCATGTGCACGAGGATGACTACGTTCCCTTAACCCAGTCATGTGACGCTCGCCCGCAAACAACATCGGAAACAGGAAGGTGATGTTGAGAATATGAGGAAATGCGGAAGAAGTGTAATTGGAGTGATAATGAGCAATCAACACTAATCAACCCACGAAGGCCAATCAGCGGCAGCTGACAACTCTGCATGCAGAAACCTGCAAAATGGGATAGGGGAGGCATATGAATGCAAAGAAAGTAGGGGAGGTAGCAGATTGCAAAGAGTGAAGACCTGACACAGCAGAGCCAAGCAGACAGGCAGCACAACGGCAGCGGCACACAAAACGCACGATATGCCATGTCCAAGAAACTACACATGACAGGGCTCCGCAGGATGCATGCCAGGAAATAGTAGGTGCAACGTGCAGAAATAGTAAGGGAAGGTTGAAAGGTAATCCATTGCAGGCAAGAGTAATGCAACACCAAAGGCAACAGCGTTGCAGTGCCAACAGTAAAACACGGAAGATAACCTCCAGATACGGCCGTACAGACACACCCTATGACATCACCGGGTGCACAGCACAATAGTATAAAGTGTGAATACACACAACACACAGCCGTGTATTCCCAAACGCCGCACCATAGGTGTAAACACACGGGGAACTTTTAAAATGTACATGTTGGGTGCTGCCGTGGCCGTGATCCATCAGCATGTGTTAGAGACAGACGGTGTTGTGGAGGAGGGTGCCGACAACCACCGTAGGCCTCAGAGGAGAAGGAGAGTGTTCAGACCAAGGGTAACCTACCAGGGGCTACAAGACCTGGAGATAGTAGAGCATTACAGGGTGGATAGGGACACGTTACAGCAAATAGTGGAGCTGTGCTGGCCACGCCTGAGAACAAGAAACAACAGAGGGGAACCCATCCCAGTGGACACAAAGGTATGTGTAAGCTTGCGAATACTGGCCACAGGTACCTTTCAAAGGCCAACTGGGGATATAATGGGCATCTCACAGGCATCAGCATCCAGGGTACTACACCAGTTTCTGGATGCCATGTTACCACATGCCAATGAGCATATATACTTTCCCAGATCTCAGGAGGATTTGGCTAGCAATATGCGCCACTTCCACAGTGTGGCACAATACCCGGAGGTACTGGGTGCGATAGACTGTACGCACATACAAATCAAGTCACCACCTGAGGAGCAGGGTAGACGCTACATAAACCGCAAGGGATTCCCCTCCATCAATTGCCAGATCGTGTGCAATGCTCAGGACATTATCATGGATGTGTGTGCTGGCAGCCCCGGAAGCTACCACGACTCCCATATCTGGCATGCCTCACAGCTGTACCAGGTATTCACCAGGGGGGACATCCCACAAGGCCACCTCGTGGGGGATGCTGGCTATGCACTGGAGCCGTGGATGATGACTCCCATCAGAAATGCACACACACACATGCAAGAACGCCATAATGAGGCACACGCACAAACCAGAATAATCATAGAGCGTGTGTTTGGGATGCTGAAATCACGGTTCCGGTGCTTGGATACATCCGGTGGAGCCCTGCAGTACTCTCCAGGCACATGTGCCCACATATTCATAGTATGTGCCATGCTACATAATATGATCCTGCGGAAGCAGCTGCTGCAGGGACATAACGGTGAAGGGCCACAAAGCCCACCACAACTGCCAAGGCCAGTCCAGGCACAGAGGGTTCAGGACCAGGAACACACTGTGCCAGCCCCAGTAGTCAGACAGAGGCGTACCCAATATGCCTATACCCTGGCAAAGAGGGAACGTATAGCACATACTCTGACAGCATAGGCCCCATGGACTGACACCTCCCTACCTGCACACACAGTGAAATGGATGGCACACAAACATGACCACCCATAAAGTGTACTGTATGGGTGGCCCCATGTGTGACTCCAACATAGGCAGCCCCCAAACACTGTACACCCAACAGCCAGTGGAGCATGGAATGCCAACACCCGAACAGTACGCGGGTCCTACAGCAGATGGCGTTGCTGTATGCTGCCACATTCGCCGCAAGGTGTATACATATAAACATATATATATGTGTATATACATATATGTAGATAGATATAATGACATATATAGAAATATATGTACACATATACATATAAGTACTACAGTTAAGACAGGGAATCAGAGGGATGTAAGGTGACTGAGATGTAACACGTGATATCTGTACATAGTATACACAGTGAAACGACAACCTGAGCATCCGGGAGGTTCAACAGAAGAGGATACCGCCAACCATGGAACGGGCAACATACCGAAATGCATAACCGCGAGGCAGAAAGATCGCCAGACCACAGTACTGTAACAGTACATGCGCGGGTAATAGTAAGATGATATGAGGGGAGAGGTAGACACTGCCGCTGGTGTCACAGCCCACGCAGGTACTGTGTGCAACCGTCTCCGTGAGTGCCGTAGTATGTGTACGTGTGCGGTGTGGGTGCCGTGTGTGTTGCTGTGTGAGTGTAATGTGTGTGTGTCTCCGTAACATCTGTATGTTGGTGCCATGTTAGAGGCAGAGTGGAATAATATTGTGTAGGCATACGGTACACTAGCCACAGGCATATGTACACCAGTAGTCCCAAAGTAGTAGTGAAAGCTCCACCCTGGCTAGGCGTGTTGTGACGTAGAACGATACAAAGTGACAATGTCCCAGATTGTAGCACAGGAATATACCCCACAGGAAATGGAAAGGACGTATGTAATACTCATGTCCGTATGTATGACACCGATATGTTAATTGCAAAACGATACGTTGGCAAAGTCACACAGCAATAGGTATGTACCGCGGAAATGCGTATGTGCTACCCTAGTACTGACCGTGGTCACGTATCAGCCCGTAAACACCGCTGTGTGTTCTACAAGTGTCAAACAAGCAATCCCCATCTGAATAGGTGGCAACCACTGGCAAACAGGCCATCCCAACAACAGGGCCACAATGACTGTAAATATCTGGGACAGAATGACAAGGGATAGTCGTCATGTACATACACCCGCTGATATACCACAGATGTGACGGAGGAATACATGCATCAAGCACACCCACAGGCAATACCGACACCACATGACAACAACACAACCTACAATCCCATACCAACAGACAATTAACTGTCAACTCTCCAGGTAGGGATGGAGCACACAGACAACTATACTGTGTATGTAGAGATGCAAGGCCCACAACCCGTATCCATCACCTACAACCACCGATATCCCCCACCGTACATATTAAAGGAATACAAACCGTAATAGCAGCACAAACATACAGGCAGTCAATGACATCTGCATAACCGCAACATCTCGCGTGGGAAACATAATCAAAGGCGGATGCATACTTGCATGCGTTGTTCAAAGGAATACAACAGCCATGTTACACATCCGAATGCAATACGCCATCAACAGACATCGTCAGGACAGGGACACCCACATGTCGAACCAAATACTATACCCTACACACACAATCCACGGCTAACATCACTGCGAAATATACCTGTCGCCACACATAGCGGCTGCAGTTACACATAACATAACACAATACAGACCATCTCCATGAAGGTAGGGCAAATAGCCAACGCCCAGGTGAGGAATCCAACCATACCCCAGTTACGACGCGTAATTTCCGAATGGAGTAGATGCACAGGTGATATGCACATAATTACTCACTGAGGAACAGCAATTGGTGGGATGAACCCACATGTTGCAGGTATCGACGGATATAAGGATGACTCTCAGGATATTCAAACCGTATGCTCATACCGAACCAGCAGTGTACAACCGAAAGCGAAATAAAAAGGAAAACCGATACAAGGAACGTAACACGGAACGAAACACCGACAAGGTATGTAGAACACACGATATGTATGGTTGTGTAACGCATGATGTGTATGACGAAGCTGTACTGTATGGGAATGGTGTTTGTAAGTAATGACACTTGTCCATAATGCAGAGAGTGGTGAAAGGTGGTTAGGTAGTGCTAACCTGCTGAGCATACCATCGACTGTGGACACCGTGTGCACAGCAGTGGGACATCATGTACACAGCCGAGACACCACAAGGGCTGCCACAGGGGGGCATTAGAGAGAACAATGCCAGACCACACGCCGATGCTGGCAGTGGATGTCCAACAAGGAAGTGCCATAGCAGGGGATAGGACATGTATGTATACTGTCACAGCATGCATGTGTATGGGCATATACCGTCGATGTCATACGTAATGTGCGGCCGACATGCATGTATGCCCTGCAGTAGGGGATACTATGTCAACTATGTGTAATGTAAAGCTGTCAGGGTGGATATGACAGACATTATACACAGTATCACAGGCATATCATGCATAACAGAGGTATCGCCTAGTGGTATGTACAATAACAGGATACATATGTCCTGTAGGTATGGGACAGAGTAGTAGCATTATAGCCAGCCGAAATGGAAGGGACACCAAGTAACCATGCCCAAAGGATCTGTAGCAGGTGCACCGTGGGCAACAATGATGTCTGGCAGGTCCATGTGTAAACACATGTGCAGTGTACACAGTAGTGTCACCTCCCCATGGTAGTGTCCTGTGAACAGCAGAGGCGGGTGTCAACTGCATGTCTACACAGTACTGCTGCTGTGGTGGTACCATGACTACATGTCACCCAAACAGCAAGGGAGGTATCACATGAACAGTGCTACTGTGTGTCCCTGTGGGATGTGCACAGGACCTATGTTCCACAGCATGGTGTGTGTTGTGTCTGCGGAAGTAACACAGAAGCCCAGCCCATGCAGTGGGGCGTGTGTGCACATATCCATGAGCAGTCCGTTCACACTGCCCACCGCAAATGTCATGTATGAGGAGTATATGCATCAGTAATGCGGAGGACATGGTCCGTGTCAGAGCAGAAGACACCCCTGTATGTGGTATGCAGATGTGTACAGATGTGTTTTCCGTATGTCAGCCGCATATGTAAACCATCCGAGCCTGGTACACATCATGGCATGACAATGCTGTGCCATGTAAAGTTGTAGCTGTTGTGGAAGGTACACCATAAATGTGGTATTGTACCCTTGACCGTGTGTAGATGTGTGTATGCCACAGGTACAATGGCTACCTATGTACCAGCATCACACACAGTACAGATAGGTGTGGCCCTGCAGAAGGGTATCCATGCCACAGTGGAATACGGTAACCACAGGACCGTGTGGGGCATATGTGTGTACAGCAACCATGTACAATGTGATATGTATGTACGGGGCCAGTATCCATGTGATAGTCAGTGGGTGAATGTTGCTATGCAAAGGTGATGTGCATGCACCATGTGTCATGCATCCTGATGCCATGACACTCATATGATGTATCCGCCACACTGACACCCATATGGTCGGTATCGGTATGAGCTGGTGGAGCAATAATGGCACCAGGTATGTAGGCGTGTGATATCTAGGCATGGACAGTACTCTGTGACAGCATGTTGTGTATGTAAGCAAATAGTGAACATGAGGGGCCCCATGACCGAGGACTGTGTAATGCCATATGTACCTGACATGTAGTAGGTACTATGATATGCTTGCACCACTGTGTGTCCTGTCCACGAGTCATATAGCATAACATCCTGAGACACAGTGTATGATGTGCAGGTGGATGTGTACGTTGCCAATACCAGAAAGTGGAATGGTGCTGAAGGGCAATGTGAGGACAACGTCTGATGTGGTGGCCTCTGTACCACCCCAACCGCCCATGCAACGGTATGACAGGTGGCCAGCATGTGTATGTGGCGTGCTGTGGCACACACAAGCCCAACAAGGGTGCCAGGAAAGGCATGGAGGCCATCAATGTGTGCGGGAAGCACGTTTGTGAGGATGTGCCCCAGTGCCATTCAGAACGGTCCAGTCATGGGTGTATGACTGCAGTCCCACACGTGCAACGCAGTGCCACCCATGGGTAGTGCGAGAGACGACGCTGCGTGGTGCTCAGGGTACACAATGTCCGACAACAGGCTAGCAGTGAATATAGCGGGCTGGTGCGGAGACATATACCAAACAGGTTGGTGGGACATAACAGCCAGGGACATCGGAAGGTGACATCGGGCCAGTGTCCCAGGACATAACGTGTGCATGTCAGTACCATGTATGTGTCCACAGGGACACTATGATGTCCATGTATGGATTGCAAACCTGTAGTGAGTGAGAGTGTGTATTGTTGGTACGTACACCATTGCCTGGCACGTTGCCAACATTATCTCGGTCTGCAATGCCTGGGTGACTATTGTATGTGACATCGAATGTGGATGTGGCCAAACAATACAGACATACCACCACACTGCCTGAGGCCCCACACCACAATGTGCGGCAGTCATGTTTAGGTAGCTAGCCTTGGAGCATGTGATGGACCTCGAGGACCCACCATGGCTGACAAGTGATGCACCCCACACATGTGAATATACACCACCATGCAACAGCCTGCACATGTGCTCGTACATCATATGTGCATGGAACATGACCACCACCGTGGCATCTGTGAACAGGTCAGTACCGCCATGTCTCTGTGTGGAATAGCATGGTCTCTACAATTGTGTACATGCTACGGAAGCGCACTGTGGTATGTGTCAGCATATGTATGTACACTGTCCATCTGCCGGGGTGTCATGCCATTACCAACTGCTGTCAGCAGACATCAGTAGTACTGGTTGTAGTACACATGTTCTGTGTATGCTGCGATGGATGTGTTTCCAGGGTGTGGCTAGCAGGGCCGTGAAGCATATGTGTTCATCCACCAAAGGGGGGATAACCCCAGGTGCAACACACCAGACACATGGAGGTATTGTGCATGCTGAGGGTAGTGTAGGTATGGTATGTGTTGTGTATGTGTCAGCCAGCTGGATGGAGTGCATGCGTCAAGCATGTGTAGGTACATGGGTGTCTATTCTAGGGAAGTGTGGGTTGCTGTCAGCACATGGCAGTATCAGCTGTCTGAGGCCCAATGTACAGTATAACAACACAGACGGCATGTAACCTGTGGTGTACAATGTCAACTCTGTCACGTGTTACAATGTGTCTAGCGGTCACAAACACGGGTATCCGCACATTGAGCACCTATGATGTATTGTGTTAGGCAACTATCCAGGATGTGTGCAAAACACTGTGTGATCCCTTCACCTGTGGGTGTTGCAGTCCAGGTATGTGCCTGGGAGGTACGATCCGTGTACAATCTGTACTCGCAGGCGTGCTGTGCAGAGCATGGAGGCAGGTCCCAGTCACTGCAGAGAAATGTGAGTGGTGCAATAGTGTGTGTGCCTTGCTTGTGTGCAGCACAGTGGAAGATGCAAGCAGTGTCCCACATGACCCCATGCCGTGCCTGCCTGTTACAGCCCTGCTGGAGACAGTTATGTGACACCGCCACAGAGGCAGTATAGCATGTGAAGATGTACATGTGTGCTCCACACCCCAGGCAGATGGCTGCAGGTCATGAGTGCCACAGCAGTGTGGTCGACCAGGACTGTCATAGCGGTCAGATACCACATGCCTGTACAATAACAGTATGAGCATAGGCAACAGTTGCAGTGACACAGTAGGTCAATGTACAGTGTCCCTGTGTTCAGACCACTGCCTACTGTACACTTGGCTAGACACACACCCAGAGGGTAATGACACCGGTGAGCCATCGCATGTCCCAGTACACGTAGCCTGTGTAATGCCATCACAGGGCGGTCACAATAACACATTGTATGAGAGATATATTGTACCAGGTGATGTGTCATGTGTGCATATGTTGAGTTGCACAGCTGTTCACACATCTGCAACATATTATTGCATGATGCCTAGTGTAACATGATGTGTGGAACTGCACTGTGATCCACAACAGGGTCATCCGAGACAGGTGTGTTGTGAATGGTGTAACCCATGGGTCCGTGGGATATACACTGGTGCTGTTGGCTGCCATGCTGGGGGCCACCAGTGGTGCCTACAGTGGTCATACAGACATACTGCACACATTGTTCTGGCAGGAATGTCCATTGTTGTAGATGATGTGTTACTACGTGAAGGTAGGTGTGTGTAGTGAATGTTACCCATCCAGATGTGGCCATCAGGTGCAGTCATGGTTGTCGACAGCATCACACCCATCCACAGCTGTCAGCACCCTGTCCCCAGAATGGGTATCAGCCGCCCTCGTACTGTGTGACTAATGTGCAGATGGCGGAACACCTACTACTGGCTGGCTAACAGTGTCATCTAGGAAGGCTATGTGATGGCTGGAATACGCTCTAATGTATAATGATGGTATCCCAATGAATTACATTGAATCACATATAGTAAGCCATGGCTGGCATGTAAACCGTGTACAACAATGACTGTGTGACAGACCCAAACAATGCGGAGCCATGTTGAACATGCACCCGTTAGAACAACAAATGAGGTATGTTGCACGTATTGATGTACAACTGTCAGCTATGGGCACAGCATGGATGCAGATGCACATCCCCACAGGCAGTACCGCTCCATGTTGGTAGGGGGGCATTGCACGAGTACATGTGACAGTTGCTGTACTGCCACATGTACTGCATATCCATCATATAGGGGTAGCAGTGGTACGTGACTGTCGGACATGCCTGTACATACGACCATGTCCCACAGGATATGTGTTACGTGTACAACACCTGTCGTACCGTCATCAAGCTGTGAAGTGTATGGCTGCCAGTGTACCTGTGTGACATGTTGTGCAATGGGTGCAAAGGTACGCAGTAGCACATTGCATGCCCACATGTCCCACACAGGTGCATAGCCTGAACATACAATACAAATAGGGTGTTGGATAATAGCAACCCACAAGAGGTGATGTGTATGGGTGGCAACCCACTACCACCTGTCCGGGTAAGGTGTGCATGTCCATGACACAGTAGCACCTGAGATGTTAGCAGTACAGCTGTACAGGGCGGCATGCATATTTGATCACTAATACCCTTGCGTGTTCCACCACTGGCCTGTTGACAGACAGACACCAACACAATGTGCAGCATTGACATGTGCACAGCACATCACCACTGGCTACAGTAGAACAGGGTTACTGTGTAGACATGTGCACAGAACATCTGCGCCAGCCACAGTCAAACACGGTATGTGTTGAACCCCACCGTCATTGTAGCCCATGCCACAGACAGATGTTCATGCATCTGTGTATGTACGGCTGGGAATGTCCCTGGCCTAGCAGTATAGCTGTGTCAGTGTTGTGAACAACATACTGAATGGGCTTGGTGTGTGAGGTGTGTGTCTTATGTGTATGGTCTGATGGATGATCCCAGCAGTGCCCCCGCTATGTGAACATCCCTGTCCCCATAAATGGATACCTATGCTGTGCCCAACACCACGGTCCCTGTGGGAGGGATGGTGCTGTGCGGTGCACCCGCAGATATGCCGGTGGCAGCAGGCACTGGATGTAGACATATGTGGTACCCATGTCAGGCCAGGGTACCATCCATGTGCACGGGATATCATCGTGTGGGCACATACAGCACTGTGTTGAACAATATCACAGCACATAGCACCTGTCAGGGGTAATGTGTATGCATGGATGTGCGATACCAGCATGCACCATACACACCCCCACCAAGCAGCATGCCTACCTTGCAGAAGGCCATTGTCCACACCATGATGATAGACATGCGTAATGTCCATATACCCATAGCAATGACATATGGAATGGACAGCCACCCTCCCAATACCAGTATCCCCCAGGTGGGACACATCCCTGTGCCATGTATGTGACATACCCTGCCATACCATGCAGCCCTGTCCAGCAAGGCTGCACGTGCCATCACAGTCATACATGGTGCGATGGCCAAATGGCACTTGCACTATCAACTGTCCAGAGCAGTAATGTGGCACTGATGCACCTTGTGGTGTCACAGGTGCTGTGTGTTGGCATGTACAACATGCGCGCACACATGCTATGTATGACCATCCCTGCTAATGTCATATGATTACACATTGTCCCATGTGTATCACATGTGCAATACAGGCGAGCCGTGGCAGGTTGTCCAACACCTGTACAGTGCTGTGTAGATGTACATGGCACAACACATGCATGTACAGGTGTCCACGTGTATGTGTGCAGTGCCACCGCTGATGTCCATAATGGCTGCGTCTGTGATGCCTAGCGACATATACACAGCATCCAGGTGAACAGTAGAACTGTGCACACATCAGGACATGTGCCGACTGGTATGAACACAGGTGCAGGCAGGTACACATGTCCACAGCAGGTTACCATCTACATGGGGTGTGTACAGTGTGATGAGTTGACACACAGATATGATATGATACCCGCTGCATAACGGTGTGACAGGTGTGACAGCAACACGTCAGCTGTGTCAGTGTCATGATGCATCGCAGAGATTACTGTGCAGATGTCGTACATGTCATAACGATGTATGTCCAGCGGTATGCCAGTACATCAGTGTAAATGTGACCTGTCACCATCATTATGTCTTACAGATAATGCCACGTTCACGGCTGCCAGCCTTCAGCCGCCAGGAGGATGATGTAATCATACCATTGCTCCATGACAACTATGACCTGCTATTCAGCCATGTTCCACAGCAAGCACAGCAGCAGGATGACCTGTGGCAGGATATGCGCAGGAGGGTGAATGACGTGGGTGGCAACAACCGCACCTACCAGCAGATACGCCGACACTGCACGGACCTAATACGGCACGTGAAACAGCGTGCCGCAATCGCCAGAGAACAAGGTGGAACAGGTGGTGGGCCACCAACCCAGCCTCCACTCACACACACGGAGGAGCTCCTGGCCAGTCTGGGGACACCCAGGGAACAGCATGCAGAAACACTAGCCACCATCGTGGAGGTGGGTGTCTCCCAACCAATGAGCCTGGAGCTGCCTGGTAAGTCAGTCTTGCATATGTGTATGATATCTGCTGTAGGTGTGGGTGTCACTGTACACCACGTAATGTACCAACACATGCCAGGTATATGGGCACACAAGCCGCATACTACAGTATGCTACGTTGTGTTTGCAGACGTGTGCATACCACATGCTATCACACAGGTACATGATGTGACATGCACAGTGCTTACTGTGGCTACAGTCATGGATAATGTTTATACTGTTGTGTCACCCCTATACAGGTACCTCTGGCGTGTCGCACAGCCATGGGTCCATCGCAGGTGAGACTGTTGTTAGTAACAGGCATGTTACAGTGTAGAGTTATTTGCCATGTGGCCAGGTATAACATGCACACCTGGGTTCTGCTCCAGTCAGGGTATACAGGTCGCACCACCAGACACACACATGCCACCCATGTGCAGTAGATACAACCGTTATTATACACCGGCATGAAACCACAGTACCTGTCAGTGTGATATGTGCAGTCAGCTATGCATACAATGGTGGAGGTGTTCTACAATGGATGCATATGTAGTATGCATTGGAACACCATTTGTGGTACGCACACAGTACCACATAGTGAGCTGTGATGTGGGCAGCACACAGGTGTCACCAATGTGACATATGCCCCTGCATTGTGTGCACACGTTGTGACATGGCACATGACATGTCCCACACCCGTGGTGTTCTGTCTGCAATATTGTCACACCATGACATGACCTATGCCCGACATAGCAAACATCCACACTGTTGTCTGCATAGCCCTCTGGATTGTGACACCTCCGACTTGTATGGGTGTATGTCACATGGGCCACCACAGGGATGGGTACACGATGCCCATCACACACAATTGTCCATGACCCAGTCAAACATGGCCATGGGTGATAGCCACAGGCATGTTGCCACACAGTACGTCTGAAGTGGATAGACACTGTTGCACATTGTCCACACATAGTGCGATCATAGCCGTAGTGGACCACCTGTACATTTGATGTGGTACACCAGACAACCAGAATGCCTGTCTGCAGCCACCGGAGGTGCCACCAATGTCTACCATATACGTGCTGTGGAACAGCATGACTGTGTTGCAGACATGGCAATGCAATGCGTCCATGTTATGCATCGCACAGCAACATACCTGTGTCCTGTTGCCATGCAGTGGCACAGTGCCTGTACTCCCCACTGTATAGCTATGTACATGGCTCACACCAACCACACCTGCACAGACATCTTTGTTACACATGCATTCTATCCGTAGCCTGTACACATAACACTGCACTGTGAAGCCCAGTATGATGCGGTGCATGTGGTGGGACACCATTGTCACATGTCCACATGTTATCGCACATGTCGGCGGAGTACATGTCAAGGTGACGCCAGCCATGTGTACTGTTAACCTGCCTGTGGCCACATGGTGTATCACGGTGATGCATGCAAACTACCATGAATGTGTGTACTGCATGCCTACTGATATGACACCTGCTTGATGTAGTGTGCACCCCAGGGCAGTATGCATACTAACACTATTAATGTCCGCCCTGCATTCTCTGTGCTGTGGTGTGGGAATGCTGCATGCCATCTGCAATATCACATGCATGATGTGTCTGCGTGTGTGTGTGTCTGCGTGTGTGTGTGTGTGTCTGCGTGTGTGTCTGCGTGTGTGTGTGTGTGTGTGTGTGTGTGTGTGTGTGTGTGTGTGTGTGTGTGTGTGTGTGTCTGCGTGTGTGTAATGTACCTTACAGTATGTCTTTGTATTCACAGGTGGTGTAGGTGCGTTCCCCTCCTGCGGTCCATCTGATGCTAGTGTCCCCACAGATACTAGCGGTGATGACCATATGCATGAGGTACAGGCAGGGTTGTCAGGGGCAGAAGCTGTGCCATTGGTTACCATCCCACCTATGTCCCCCTCATCCCTGCACACGGTTCTGATGCCGACACATACCACATCACCGTTGCCCATAGAGGAAGGACAGTCAGCGTCTGTTGGCATTGAGCAGGAATGTGTGGTGGCTACAGAAGGTGCGTGTACACACCATGTTGCCAGTGTAATGACTGGTGATGTGCCACACAGGCATGTGGCTGGTGCTGCTCGTAGGAGGACCTCTGGCAGACATGCACCTGCTGTACAGGGTGCAGCAGCTGGTATCACCAGACGCATGTTCCAGACTGTAATGGCGGCACAGGCACGTGCTGAACGGCAGAACCAAGAAGGGCAGAGGCTGCAGAGGGCCGCAATCCATTCCCTAAATGACAACATCCAGTCATTGGCGAATGCCCAACAGCAGATTGCTAATGTACTGGATAGGCGATTAGGTGAGATGGTTGGAATCCTCGACCGAGGCATGGCAATCCGCGAGCGTGAGCTGTCTGTGCTGGAACACCTGGTAGGGGTGAGGCATAGGACATGTGGCCGTAGGCCAGCAACACCACCTAGTGTAGGTCGACGTGTGCGTGCCACCTCTCATGCCCACTCACACAGTGCCGGTAGCAGCAGCAGTGCAGCTGGTGCTACACCGACCACACCAGGACACAGCAGGCCACGTGGACGTGGCCCTGGACGGTCCCAGCATGGACACGGTTCCAGCGGACATGTGTCATCGGAGAGTGGCCACTCCATACCTCCACCCGGTAGTGCCCGTGCAACCCCAGGCAGGCACGGGTCACGTGGCCGCAGATGGACACAGTGAGCTGTACAACCTGCACTGTACAGTCTGGGGCTGCCAAGTATACCCCGTGTAGGCATCATGTATGGCTGAACTGTGTACACACATACCCACACATGGCAGACACAATGGTAGGGCTCCACCACATCCACATGCATTCTGCACAGTCATGCCCAGTAAATGCACCGGCCCTTACACACACACATGATGTCATCCATTGGTACAGCCTATGCCCCTGGCAGACATATCACCCTGTGCATATGATGAAGCCTTTGCCGCATCACTGTCATCCACACCATCGGTGCAAGGTTATGCAAATATATTCTGATGCACAGGGTGGACAAGATAGTGAGAGGTGTATGTGATACCTGTGTAAGCATAGCGTGTGATGTGTATGTTGCAGTGGTTGTGTATGACAAGTGACAGGTGCGTATGTGACGTGGGTTGTGTACTGTCATCATGCAGCAGACATACCATGTAGTGCAGGTGCAGCATGCATTGAGCTGTGTACACGGTATGTGTGACGGTTACATGTGTAGCACCATGTTGGTTCTGTTAACCTGTATGCCTCATATGGTGTACTCGCATGTGCCTACTGGGAGCACTGTTATCAGTCCCCCACGTGTAGCTGTGGGTTACCCACAGGCACATCTGGCAATATCAGCATACCACATGTACCCGCAACCTGCCTGGACACCTACATAGGTACATAGGTGCATAGGTACATACTAGGCTATGTGCCCTACGGCATGTATAAGCCTAGCCAGAGTGTGTGTGGCTTTCACCCCCCCCTTAGGATGAGGATACTATACCCATTGGTCTGCTGTCCCTCTGTCCAGCAGTGACACAGAGATGATTCCTGGGGCATACCTACGATCACCCATCCACACGTCAGGATTACTCTTGGACAGAGTCAGTGAGGGGCTCTGCCTCACAAGGGCTGGGAATCTGTTCCATGGTGTATGGAGTGTCTGGGCGACGAACCTGTCCCTCCAGCACGTCCTATTTATATCCGTGTTGAGGTTTGTGTCTGTTGCTCTCGTGCCTGTGGTTGTTTGGATCCTATGAGGTGGAGCATGTCCTTGCAACCCGGGTTGGACATGGCCTTGTATGTCAGGCACAGATCACCTCAGAGCAGACGGTATGAGAATGTATAGAGCCGGAGTTCCCTCAGTCGGGCAGCGTGTGACATATGTTCCAGCCCCTTTATCCTTGTGTTGGGGAACGTTCGGGGCCCTTCCAACTGCTGCAGGTGTCGGGTTAGGTACATTCTGAATGGGGCGTTGTACCCAATCATTGGTCTGATGAGTGAAGAGTACAGGGGTACAATGACCTCCCCTGATCTGGATGTGAATCCCTTCATGACCAGGTGGGCAATGTGGAATGTCTTCCCAACCACATTGGCAATGTGAGTGTCAAGAGAGGTTACCGACAAGTTGGGTCCCCAGGTCCCTGATCACGTCAACCGTGTTTAATGGATTACCACCTATGTGGTAATTCGGGGTTACCTTGTCTTTCCCAAAGGGTAGGTCTATACCTTCCCTGGCATGTAGCTTCAGGCCATGGCTCTGGCACCAGTTATCCATTTCTATGAGACCTCAGGTGGATGTCTGTGTCTGATGGGGTGTCGATTATGGTGGCCGGTTCGCAGTCATCTGCATACCTTGTCTGCCACAATCCCCCTATGTTTGCATGCACGTTGGAAAGTTGAATGCCGAACAAGAGGGGGCCCAGGAATGAGCCCTGTGGGCCACCGCTCGGGACCGGCTTGGAGTCTGACATGGCACCAGGAACACTAACCCTGTGGGTTCTGTCCTTGATCCGGTTGGCAACCCATCGTGTGACATATGGCTCTACATCTACGCTGGTGAGCTTTTCTATGATGCCCGCGTGGGGTTTGGTTCGAACGCTGTTGCCAGGTCACGGTAGTCTGTGTGAACTGACTTACCCCCATCACTGGCCTTAGTGACTCTTCCGAACAGGTCGACCAGGTTCAGGAGGCAGGATCTGCCCTTGATTAAGCCGACGTGGGTATGTTCCAGTATTTGTCGGTCCCCAATGTCTTCATTTATGGGCTCCATTATGGTCCCCTCCATAGCTTTGCAGACAAGGCTCGTCAAGCTTATAGGGCGGTGATGTCCAGAGTCCGTAGGAGCACCGCCTTGGTGGAGTGGGACCACAGTTGCCATATGCCATCCATCAGGTACGTAACCTGTAGTAAGGCTAAGATTAAACAGCAGCCTTATGTGCGGGTTGAGGTCCTCATTGAGGTTGTGTAGCACACAGCCGGGGACACCGTCCGGTCACATTGATGCTGTGTTTTCCGCTTTAGAGAGCAGCTCTCACCTGGGCATTCGAGATGTTTGGGAGGCTAGACTCTGGTGGGATAGATACCTCCCCTCTTGGGGGGGGGTAGATATATGCACGGAACCTGTCTGCCAGTATGTTGGCAATGTCTGTGGGTTCAGTGATCATTGTACCATTCTGGACTAATTCCGAACATAACTGTGAGCTTCCACCCATGTTCCTACCATAGCTAAGGAAGGCCTTATGGTTGTCTTATGTGTCCTTTGAGTCCTCCCACAGGTGGCCTTGGATGATTGTATGAGTGATCGTATGTTACTGCCAGTATTGATCAGTGATGCCTTCCCTGGTAGTGATATTGCTCTGTCATGTAGTAGCTTTCTCCTCTTGTTGTACGGTTTGTTTATGGCTGGGGTCCACCAGACCGTGTGCCTGCCTTTGGTGGACAAGGTCCTGATGTTATTAGGGATTGCTTGATCCAGACATTCCTGGGGGTGCTCGTAGAAGGCATTTGTAAGGTTTTCAGCAGCGTGGACTGTGTTTTCCACCAGCACGGAGGCCTTGTAGGGTACCACACCAGTCGTATGACGTGTGGGGTTCGCTGTGGAGAGGTCTTCACTGTGGTCTCCCTTGCCGGTGTTGGGGGCGGGATGCGGATCTCCAGTGGAATCACTATATGGTCTGTCCTCACCATTGAGGGATGTACATCCTGTGTGGAGCATGTCGTCCCCATGTGTGATGATCAGGACTAGTATAGTTCCTCCTCTTGTGGGTATGGTGCATAGTTGTTCCACAGCATTCGGGTGTATGAACACCTGGAACCTTTGGTCTAGGGTGTTGGGTCCTGGGTAATGTTCCCGGTCTATGTATGGGTAGTTGATGTCACCCAATATGATGGTGTTTTGAGAGCATTCATACTCCCCAGTGTCATCAGGAAGGCTGTGTGGGTATCCTGGGTTTGGGAGGGTGGTCTGTAGCATGCTACAAACTGTAGGGCAGTCCTACCCATGGTTAATTGCACCTGGATGGTCCCCGCTGCTACGTGCATTTCCGCCAACCTGGAGGTGTGGGTATCCTTCATGGAAATGGAGACTCCCCCTCCTTGTGTGGTTCAGTCCGGATTTGGGTCCTGAACGCGTGATATGAGGTATGACCTGATAGTGCTGGGGTGCTCTCAGGAGCCCTGAACCAGGTTTCAGTCACAGCACTGACATCGATGTCCTCCATACTGAGGAGGGCTTTTGAGGGCATGCAGCTTGGGCGTAGACTACTGGCATTGAGCAGTATTACCCTTAGTTCTTTCCAGGTTTGTAGTCTAGGGCGGTAGGTTTAACATTTGAGCCTTGCCTGCAGTGGGCACTATGGGGGTGGCAGGAGCCTTTGCCAAACTCAGGAAGCCCAGGGGCGACAGGTGCAAGCCATCCCTTGCGAAGGAGCGTGGCGTGTCAAGCATGTCATCCCAGGCAAGAGGACATTGCACCCCCTCAGACTGACACCGGTACTTAGGCCAATTATCAAAGCTGATCATTCGGACTCTGTATTGTGGCATCATTCTTGATGAGGGTGGGATACTGCTCAGGGTCAGGGTCATGCTGGCCTGGGCTACACAATCTGAGAGCCCCTCTATGTCTCCTTTCATACATCCCAGGGAGGTATGTCTCCGGTCGTTGACACCAGCGTGGACAATGACCGCGTCATACTTGTACATGCTGCGGAGTGACCTGAGTGCTTGTGTTATGTGGCAGATTCCAGCGCCAACAGGCAGCCTACTGTGATCATTCCCTTGTTCAGTCTGGTGGGTGGGACGTCGGTGTGTCTGACTATGGCGTCACCTATTACAAGTGTGTCTGGCATTGTGTGTGGCCTTAAGGGCTGTGACTGTTTAGCACACTGACGTTGAGAACTATGTGTTGCATGTCCTATGTCTTGTGGAGGCAGTTGCTTGGGTGTCTGCTCTGGAGGCCTCAGTAGGTTCGGTACATGTTTTAACAGTGCCTCCGAGTATGTCTTTGTGTGTTTATGTGTTTGTTTTGCAGTTGTGATAGTTCCATGTGACACTGGGTTTGTGGTGTGCGTGGTGTCCTTCTCCTCCCGTCTGGTCTTGCCGGTCGTGGGTTGGGAGAGCTCAGCCTCCTGTCTGGCTATATAGTTGCATCTCTCACATGTATGTTGTTTTGTGGGGGAGGTGCGGGTTGTCCGTGTCCATGAGGCACTTGTAACATTGCCTCAGGATGCCCAGATTCACCAGCTGAACAGGAGAGGTCGCTAGCAATTGACCCTTCGACATGCCAGAGAACGTGAATGTGTTTGCTGTGTAACTGGGTCAGAAGGGACCTATAGGGAAGTGGGTACTCAAGGGGATTCTAGGCTTGTGTAGTACTCCGTCTAGTATACATGTACTTTACCTATGTAAGAATACTTTGGGAGCAGGTGCTGAGCTTTTGTGATAGAGAACAGACAGTTTAGATTGCAAGTAGAGAAGTCCTACGTGAAGACCTGCGGAGCATGGAGCCAGGCATAGTGTAACGTTGTTTACACAGTACATGACACACATGTCCACACATATACTGCACCTGACGCCTGTGGTCGGTGCCACAGGCTATGGTGGACAGGGACATCACATACATGGCATGCCACAGTACAGGTATGGTGACATTCTGCAGGTGTCGTACACAGCGTGCTGGCGACTGACCTCAGGTGTCACCTGTCACCTGTGCTGCACGCTGTGCAGCAGTAGGACGCTGTACCGGTACAGGGATATGTCCGCAATCGCGGTGTGTACACCACTATGGTGCACACCCCATTGTGTGCAGATGGGGACACCTGCCTGTGTGGTCAGCACCCTCACAATACAATGCACCCACACGCCATGTCACAGGGGCGGACTTGCACAGGTGGCCAGTATGGCTCACACCTATGGCATTGACAGGGTCGTACAATGCAGCACCAGTACAGGATGGTCACCCTGTGTGGTTAGTGTCCGTTCACAACACTATATCTGCATACACCCTCACACCAGGCAGCAGACATACAGACATGTTGACACACTCACATGGTGGTGACCACACATGTCTACATGGAGGGACGACGTGTTGCATGTACTGCACCATCCACATCCATGCACCCCACACTGAGGTATGTACAGATCTCTACCATGGTGTACAGTGATGTGTGGCACGTGGGACATAGTCCCCCCGATATGTGGCATACATGGGCACACATTCCTGCACACATGTCGGTGCTGGGAATGCCACACCCACCATATGGGATATGTGCAGGCGTGCAGCGGTATGTAGTGCATTATGCGTACCAACACTGTATCCGGCAGATGTGCCGATATATGCACTTGGGAGGTGGTAGGTGTTACAGTAGCCATGTGACATATGGTCGATGACACCTGACCGATGGGTATGCATTATGGCAGCACTGTCATGTAACAGTGACATAGCAGACTGTATGCACATGGCAGGGTAGGATGGTGTGTGACACACCTGTGACCACCACCTGCACACATGCATGTGGACAGGTGTTTAAACACATGATGTACACACATACCGCCATGCTGTTACTATGCCACCATATGACGGCCCCATGATGGGTATGCATGTGGTAGGGGTTGCAACTGTGTAATGGACAGCGGACACCACATGCATGGCTGCACCATGCACGGTACACGTGTCACATGTATCCCCTGTTGCCATGTGTGTATGCATTGCTACATTGTGACATGTGTGTCGACATACATGGAACATGGACTGTGGTATGGTATCACAGCTGTCACAGGCAAACTGTACAAGGGTATGTGTCCCAGTCAACACCGCTACACCCTGTAGGGGGAGCATACCACAGACATGTGTCCACCTTCCATTCATGTGTGTATTACCGCGTATGCCAGTGTTATGCCTGTGGTACATCACAGGCTTCGTATGTGTCCTGTGTGCAGTCCATGCACACAGCCAGACAATCACTTATATGACATATCCGGACGTTGTTTCACTGTGGTACAGCTGCAGTCATGTGTCATATCTGTGTCAGGGCCGTGGTATGTGTGGAGCATGCCTGTCTATGTATACCGATATGGGCGGACTACATCACACCTGTGGGATCATTGATAGTACATGTGTACTCTGCATGACGGGTGTACACCACCATATAGACCTGTGGACATATGTCACATGCTGTTGCTGGACCGTGAGGCATACTGCTGCACCGATGACATGGTGCTGGCATGGCAGCTACAGTGTTCACTGCAGTGTGTACATGTTCGGCCTGCACCCGTGACACCTGTGATGTCATCTGTGTGTGTATGTGTAACTGCATGTGTGTCCACCCTGTGCATGTGGACGGGTTTACCTGGCCGTGACTTGCAGTGTGTACATTCCGTCTGCATGCCGGACGGCGCGTAGCACATACTAAGTGTGTGAGCATGCCCGGGTTGCTGTTGTGTAGGTGGACACACACAACGGTCCACACTCTGCCCTTCCATGATTCCACCCCATGTGTATGCATGTCTGCACTCTGCATATTCTAAGTGTGTGAGCATGCCCAGTAAGCAGCTGTGTAGATGGACACACAGTACAGTGCACACCGCGCCCATCTGTGAAGATACCCCGTGTGCATGTACATTCCCCCTTTGCAACCATCACGTGTGTGAGCATGCCCAGGTTGCTGTTGTGTAGGTGGACACACACGATGGTCCACACTCTGCCCTTCCATGATTCCACCCCATGTGTATGCATGTCTGCACTCTGCAAATTCTAAGTGTGTGAGCATGCCCAGTAAGCAGCTGTGTAGATGGACACACAGTACAGTGCACACCGCGCCCGTCTGTGAAGATACCCCGTGTGCATGTACGTTCCCCCTTTGCAACCGCCACGTGTGTGAGCATGCCCAGGTTGCTGTTGTGTAGGTGGACACACACGACGGTCCACACTCTGCCCTTCCATGATTCCACCCCATGTGTATGCATGTCTGCACTCTGCAAATTCTAAGTGTGTGAGCATGCCCAGTAAGCAGCTGTGTAGATGGACACACAGTACAGTGCACACCGCGCCCATCTGTGAAGATACCCCGTGTGCATGTACGTTCCCCCTTTGCAACCGCCACGTGTGAGCATGCCCGGGTTGCTGTTGTGTAGGTGGACACACACGATGGTCCACACTCTGCCCTTCCATGATTCCACCCCATGTGTATGCATGTCTGCACTCTGCAAATTCTAAGTGTGTGAGCATGCCCAGTAAGCAGCTGTGTAGATGGACACACAGTACAGTGCACACCGCGCCTGTCTGTGAAGATACCCCGTGTGCATGTACGTTCCCCCTTTGCAACCGCTAGGTGTGAGGGCATGCCCAGTACGCCATTCATGGGAACACAGTACAGTCGGCACCGATGTCTGCTACTAGGTGTGTAGCCATGGCCAATGACATCCTGCATAGCCATGGTGGCCGTCCAGGTGAGTCATATGTGGTTGATATGCCACAATGGCTGCCTACATCATGCACGCTGGTTGCCCTCTCATAGGGTATACTGTCTGTGGTGCATCCCGTATCCATGTCGTGATGTTGTGCTCCGTAGTTAGTTGGTATTCCCGAGTGCAGCACTACCGTGTTACTGTACGCCCACCTTGGGATGGTAACATGCTGTGTGACTGCGCACTCTGTCTTCATTCCCTATCGGCTGCCTTGCCTCTACAGATGATATCACCCACCTAGGAGTATGCCTCCTGACAGTGCTGTGCTCAGTAATCTCGGTAGCGCATTCTGTAAATGCATCATGCTGTAGTGTGTTCATGTAGGTAGGCGTAGGTTCAACTCCCGGCCCTTCCCCGTGTGTGTGTGTGTGTTTCCAGCTGCCCCTGGAGAGAGTGGTTCTTTTAGACGCTTCACAACACATACCTTGGCTATCGGCGTCTATTCCTTTATGGATGTTGTCACCCACCTAGACGTATGCCTCTGACAGCGCTGTGCTCAGTAATCTCGGTAGCGCATTCTGTAAATGCATCATGCTGTAGTGTGTTCATGTAGGTAGGCATAGGTTCAACTCCCGGCCCTTCCCTGTGTGTGTGTGTGTGTGTGTGTGTGTGTTTCCAGCTGCCTCTAGAGATAGTCATGCTTTTAGACGCTTCGCAACACATACCTTGGCTATTGGCATCTATTCCTTTATGGATGATGTCACCCGCCTAGAAGTATGCCTCTGACAGCACTGTGCTCAGTAATCTCGGTAGCGCATTCTGTAAATGCATCATGCTGTAGTGTGTTCATGTAGGTAGGCGTAGGTTCAACTCCCGGCCCTTCCCCGTGTGTGTGTGTGTGTGTGTGTGTGTGTGTGTGTTTCCAGCTGCCCCTGGAGAGAATGGTTCTTTTAGACGCTTCACAACACATACCTTGGCTATTGGCATCTATTCCTTTACGGATGATGTCACCCACCTAGAAGTATGCCTCTGACAGCGCTGTGCTCAGTAATCTCGGTAGCGCATTCTGTAAATGCATCATGCTGTAGTGTGTTCATGTAGGTAGGTGTAGGTTCAACTCCCGGCCCTTCCCTGTGTGTGTGTGTGTGTGTGTGTGTTTCCAGCTGCCTCTAGAGATAGTCATGCTTTTAGACGCTTCGCAACACATACCTTGGCTATTGGCATCTATTCCTTTATGGATGATGTCACCCGCCTAGAAGTATGCCTCTGACAGCGCTGTGCTCAGTAATCCCGGTAGCGCATTCTGTAAATGCATCATGCTGTAGTGTGTTCATGTAAGTAGGCGTAGGTTCAACTCCCGGCCCTTCCCCGTGTATGTGAGAGGTGTGTGTGTGTGTGTGTGTGTGTGTGTTCCCAGCTGCCCCTGGAGAGAGTGGTTCTTTTAGATGCTTCGCAACACATACCTTGGCTATCGGTGTCTATTCCTTTATGGATGTTATCACCCAGCTGTGCTCAGTAATCTTGGTAGCGCGTTCTGTAATGCATCATGCTGTAGTGTGTTCATGTAGGTAGGCGTTGGTTCAACTCCCGGCCCTTCCGTGTGTGTGTGTGTGTGTTTCCAGCTGCCCCTGGAGAGAGTGGTTCTTTTAGACGCTTCGCAACACATACCTTGGCTATCGGCATCTATTCCTTTACGGATGTTGTCACCCATCTATAAGTATGCCTCTGACAGCGCTGTGCTCAGTAATCTCGATAGCGCGTTCTGTAAATGCAACATGCTGTAGTGTGTTCATGTAGGCAGGCATAGGTTCAACTCCCGGCCCTTTCCCGTGTGTGTGTGTGTGTGTGTGTGTGTGTGTGTGTGTTTCCAGCTGCCTCTGGAAATAGTCATGCTTTTAGACGCTTCGCAACACATACCTTGGCTATTGTCATCTATTCCTTTACGGATGATGTCACCCACCTAGAAGTATGCCTCTGACAGCACTGTGCTCAGTAATCTCGGTAGCGCATTCTGTAAATGCATCATGCTGTAGTGTGTTCATGTAGGTAGGCATAGGTTCAACTCCCGGCCCTTCCCCGTGTGTGTGTGTGTGTGTGTGTGTGTGTGTGTTTCCAGCTGCCTCTGGAGATAGTCATGCTTTTAGATGCTTCGCAACACATACCTTGGCTATTGTCATCTATTCCTTTACGGATGATGTCACCCGCCTAGAAGTATGCCTCTGACAGCGCTGTGCTCAGTAATCTCGGTAGCGCATTCTGTAAATGCATCATGCTGTAGTGTGTTCATGTAGGTAGGCGTAGGTTCAACTCCCGGCCCTTCCCTGTGTGTGTGTGTGTGTGTGTGTGTGTGTGTGTGTGTGTGTTTCCTGCTGCCCCTGGAGAGAGGAGTTCTTTTATTCGCTTCGCAACACATACCTTGGCTATTGGCACCTATTCCTTTACGGATGATGTCACCTGCCTACAAGTATGCCTCTGACAGTGCTGTGCTCAGTAATCTCGGTAGCGCATTCTGTAAATGCATCATGCTGTAGTGTGTTCATGTAGGTCGGCGTAGGTTCAACTCCCGGCCCTTCCCCGTGTGTGTGTGCGTGTGTGTGTGTTTCCAGCTGCCCCTGGAGAGAGTGGTTCTTTTAGACGCTTCGCAAGACATACCTTGGCTATCGGCGTCTATTCCTTTACGGATGCTGTCACCCACCTAGACGTATGCCTCTGACAGTGCTGTGTTCAGTGGTCCATGTAGCGTGTTTCATACCTGTGTCATACTGTCGTGCGGTTGGGTAGGTGGGGGTAAGGTCAATCCCCATGCCTGCCAGCTGTGTGTGTGTGTCTATGCTCCCAGCCGCATGGGTTCATAGGTTATGGCTTTAGAGGTTCCGCAGAACACTTATATCCTGCCAACATCTCTGTGTTTGTGTATGTTGAGGCGTGGCTAGTGGACTGCCTGTGTGCCTGCTGTGGTTGGCGACCTCCGTAGCGTGTTCCCCACGTGCGCCCTGCTGTGGTGTGGTGGGGTGGTGCTGTGTACGTTCCACTCCCGGCCTTGCCACATGTGTCCGTCTGTATCTCTCTCGATGTATATATACATACATATGTTATGCCCATAGCGCTGCTCTTGCATGGACAGCTGTCTGTCCCATGTATCGCATATCTGCACGGCTGACACATAGAACTGTGGTACGATGCATATCCACTCATTGTCCATGCAACGTCCGTATTCCAGCACACCCTAGAGACATCTGCTGGATATCTTGGCAGACAGCTATCCTTGCTGTACTGACACTGTACCCATACACGCCATACACCTTGTGTATCATTGCCTGTTTATGGTGTGTGTATGTCTATCTGAGCTGTGTGCATGGTCGTGTGTATGTCCCGCTATAGCCGTCTGTGCAGGTGTCGCCACTATGGGTAATCCTTGTAGACCACTGTTTCATGTGCACTTCAGCACATACCTGCGGACCGTACTACCCCTTCTACGGCAGCACGGGAGTGGCCTTAGGTCAACCGCTGCCCTAGGCGATAGGGCTCCATTGCGCCCACCACCACAACACATGGTGCCCCCATCCTGATGTACCTACATGACATAACTACTGGAAAGGTGGCCCTGCTAGTGCATCACCCTAGGCAGCCGCCGGGTGGAACACAGCAGACATGTGAGGCAGACCTCTACTCAGTCTGCGTACATCTGTGCAGTTGCAGGGTATGTGACTACTACAACATGCCTACTGTCTGCCTACAATACACACACAGTGTGTGGCGGCATGACAGACCACATGGCATTACTTTGTATTTGCATGGCACACCCACGCAGACAGTTGTGTTCCTCACACAGGTCTACATCTGCTTATCCACACTACTTGTTCTTTCCTGTACCATATGTGTGCGTCGTATTTGCTTCCGCCGGTGGCGGGGCTCACGTACGGCTATGGGGGCCTGACATTTGTTATGTTGACACTTCATGGCACCCTGGGGGACACGTCACCTTTGTGTCTGCTTACCTTCCACATTGACCTTCGCGGGGCATACGTTGTCATCCACAGTTACCAGGGTAGGACATTTGCATGTTTGCACATTTTTCCTGCTGTCTTTCTTCCCACCTGTCCGCCTAGGATCGCCAGTTCAGTACATGTATTCTGGACAGGTAGCTCCTGCATACCCTGACCTGTTGTCATTATGTGTAAACACCCTGATGTTCGGCCATTGCCCTTGTTACGTTTCACATAGTGCTGTGCCTTCCTAGCTGATTGCTGCCTAAGCATTCCGGACTGTGCGGTGGGTGATAGGGATCGCTATTTCCATTGCATGAGTAGTGACACTCATAACATCCGTATTCATGGCTACGCCAGCATACCTCTCCAGTGTACCTGGTTATGAGGGACGTACCTCATTTGGGGTCTTCGATGGGTCATGCTCCTCGGACTCCCTCAGAGTTCCACATTGGAAGGGTCTGTTACACATTCAGTGTTAGGAATGGTTTAGGTGTAATCCATAAAATATCCAAAATGTACACAACCAGCCAACAGAGCACGGAACCAGCGAAATAATACAATATAAAATACCAATCAACATAAAATAACCACTGGTACCTTATGGCACACAATCCAAAAAACACATAGGTAGATGAAACAGTCAACGTAGAAATAGTCCAGGACAGTGCCCACATGGTATAGCAAGGTTCCTTTATTCACAAGTAAGCGCTTTCACCCGTAGGCTTCTTCAGACTTATACATAACATAAAAGCATTCAGGATTTAAAAATCCCTCCTTACATTTCCATTGGTCAATTTCTCATCAAACAATGAACAATTAACCCCAGCATATAAAGCGCAAACTCAATGTTAAATGCTCACATATATATTAACATCTTTCGAAACATCTTATTAAAACATGTATTATATTATATTGTACTATGCCTAATTTTCATCAATTATAAATATAAAAATATAAAATATATATAAAATATCATAAGGATTTGGGTTCTAGGCATACTTTTAAATTCAGTGTTTTACAAAAGCTAGATTTTAATCCCAGAGGGGGGGACCTTATCAACTATACTTTAGAATGCGAATTGAGATGGATTATTAGGTGGAGAGCTGACCAAACACCAGGGTTGAATGATAAAGCACAGATTAAGCCTCTTTTGAGAAGCAGGAGGCTTAAACCCAAATAACAGGAATTTAGTTTAGGTACAGCTATACATTTAACACCTATTAGTCCACTCTTTTAGTTGTTTACCACTGTTTTACATTGATATAATATACATAATTGTTATATATATTTTTATATTTATAATTGATGAAAATTAGGCATAATACAATATAATATAATACATGCTTTAATAAGATGTTTTTAAAGATGTTAATATATGTGTGAGTATTTAACAATGCATTTGCGCTTTATATGCTGGCGTTAATTGTTCATTGTTTGATGAGAAATTGACCAATGAAGGTGTAAGGAGGGATATTTACATCCTGAATGCTTTTATGTTATGTATAAGTCTGAAGAGGCCTATGGGTGAAAGCGCTTATTTGTGAATAAAGGAACCTTTTTATACCATTTGGGCACTGTCCTGGACTATTTCTACGTTGACTGTTTCATCTACCTATGTGTTGTTTGGATTGTGTGCCATAAGGTACCAGCAGTTATTTTATGTTGATTAGGTGTAATCCATGGTCAATTGACATTAATCATATTAATTCATTAAAGGATCTTCTTTATAAGTGGGAACGGCATAGTTTAACCATCCTATGACCTTCCTAGTTGAAGTTGTTAGTGAGCCATTAGTATGTGTTCCACAGGTCGCCCATTTTGGTGATCCCCATTTTGGTGATGGCAGATTGAGAGCTATGTACGCCGGTATTCGCACGACGGTCTGACTTTGTATGGGGAATTTCTAATGTAGTCCCTATCTGTATTACCTGTGCTATGCCTTACTGCAGCTGTGTAATTCCACCAGGTTTCCAGTTATGGGTGCCATCTTGGTCGTACGCGTGTCCATCCATGGAAATCGCCTACTGGACACTGATATAGGGCTGTACACACTTCACACCTGCTTTCTGCATTATCCGGTGGATGCTTTGCATCATTAGTGGGGATTAAGGCATGTGCTATACCCACATCCCTCCCACGGGGCGGGCCAACGGATTCTCTGCCAAACAACACCGAGGCCCATTTCTGCATACCCAGGTTCCCCTGGCTGCAACCCTCGACGGTACACATTACACATCCTTCATGTGTGCGGTACTGGGATGTGTCCGCACTTCTATGGACTCGACAATCTGGGGATTTCTGTTCATATGTCCTGCATTTCATGGACACGTGTCATCAACCTTAAACACGCTGGTGGTGCATATGTCTAGCTGTGCCGTAGTCGCGGCTGTCACTTCTTTTGTGTCGATCGCAGCTGGTATTGCGAACGGAGCAATTTTTGGAGTCCTACAATGGACACCAGTGTGCATATGTAAAGTGTAGAACTTGTTGGACTGTCACCATCTGGCCAGTGGTTTTGACTGCTGCTGTATGTTTCCCGTTCGCGGATGTCTGTTTGACTACCCATATTATGTATTACTTGGCATATCTATATCCATGTACCAGTAAGCAAAATTACAGCAAACCTTGAGTCCTGGTCTTCTTCAAACAAGACTTTAATGAACATAAACCGGACCAAAACAGACGATGAAAAAAACGATACACTCCACAGTCCAAACATACTGAGCGCTTTCACCCACTAACATGGGGCATCATCAGAGTACAAAATACATTAGATAGTCATCCCTTATATACTTCCTTCAGAGTCAATTTAAACACAATTAATCAATAAACTTGCTCATAGTTAAGTAGCCAGTAATCCATGTCTTAAAGATAAAGTGAAATATAAAAATCAGTGTTGCATAAATAACGTAATGGAAACATAAATACAACAACAATGTGTTAATATAAATACAATATTGGTAAATACAATCAGTAAATTGCAAAATAATTGATAATTGTTGTGAGTACACCTTAAACTGTAGTGTGTTGATAATAAAATTATGTATATTAATGTGTATAATTGTTGTATTAAGATTCCAAATCATTGAATAAATGAGTACAATTAGATACATATTGTATAAATATAAATATAAATGTAAATAAGAGTCACAATGTTAAATATAAATGTATATAAATATATAAATATGATATGAAATAAAATGTAGTTGTTTACATCTTGTTTTCGAGTGACATATCTATATCCATGTGTCATATGTACGGTCCGTCGGACTGTTGTGTGTAGATATATACATGTGAACCCCTCGTTTCATCCCTTGCTTTGTTACTGTCTTTGGATTACCTGTGTACACACATCTATTACCATACCATACCTTTCCACTGTACAGGTTCTGGCAGGGTGTACGGCTGGTTGGCCCTTAATCTTGCTGTGTGTTACATTGACCTGTGTCTATCTGGCAATTCGCTGGCGTGTCATGTGAGACCTTCTTGATTCTATAGGGACCTGATCCCGTAATTGTGACGTGCTTCCACTGGCCATATATTTCTCTGTCATCTGGGATCTGTATGTAACCAGACCTTTCAGGACACTTTCTATTGTTGTTCTTTCTTGGTTACATATATGAGTACTTTGGTATGTTGTGCTATTATTGTGTGTGGAGCATTTCTCCACGGGCCTCTGCTGACACTGGACATATATCCAGCTAGCCTAGCCCGGTCAACAAGTGTGAGCCAACAAAACACAATTCGTACGGTGGCACCTTCTGACAAGTGGGTCGGGTTACAGATGCATAACCGTCATCAATCCCTACTACTAACACACACGTTATTCTATCCACATTCTATGTTTGTCTTATCACATAGCATGTGTTTCTCACTATCTGTACCGGTACTTTGCATGGCATTGTCCGATTCCATACTTTCAGAGGCTGAAAGTTGTGAGACATGTATAACTAACGTGGAGGACACAGCATTAACTTTCCCTGCTGTGTGCGGATCACACACGCACAGGTGCACTTGCATTTCCTAATTGTGGGTTACGCACAAGCGCACATGCATATCCGTATTCTGGTTACATATGTTTACTGGGTCTGTGTGGTTACATGGTCTGTATGAGTTGTGACTGTTCCGGTAACATATCTCTGATCCGGTTGACGGACGTGTGCGGAACACACTTTCACCTTTACACATGTAACTGTCTTTGCGGCACGGTCGCATTACATACACGTTCACATTTATATGTTCTATAGTCGTAATTCAAACGGGACTGCATTCACGTTTGCCGGTTGCTGTGACCACTACACGTTAGCTGTTCTGTCTCATTTATATGCATACCCATGGTACTTAGCTACATTAACATACCCCCCCACCCCACCCGCACTCACGTACGTCACAGGCATCCATTCTCCTGCTGGGAAAAGTGCGGTACTACATGTTACACATTCCTTATTCCCTACCGCTCATGGCCCAGGATGCATATGTCGTGACCGCAGGGATATTTGGATCACGGGGGCTTATAGCCCCAACGCATACAGGCCTTCGATTGTCAGGGTGTTCCTGTGTTGCTTTGGGTTGGTTTTGTCTGCCTAGTGTACGGAACTGCCCTGACCGTGTACGAATGTCAGACGAGTCACATGGGCACGGTTTGTCCGTGTCTATGATACCATATTCCCCCCCATTATTCCTACCCATGCGCGCTGATTGGCCGGCGTGCCCATTGTAGATCGTGTTATAGTAATTGCACACGGTCTGGTCGACCGGACCTAGTTCCATTACTATACCTCGGTATTCATAACCTGTCTCGCTATGTTACATGGGTCTGACATTGCGTGACAGCTTTAACTGAGCCACGGACATGTCCGTTGCTTACTTTGGGGCAGTCCCGCTCTGCTACACACATTTAACATGGCGGAAGAGGTTGGACAGCACAGAAACGGGGACATCGGGCTCTCCGTCGTTGTTTTGTATTGAATCGCTATGTTGACTTTGTTTCACATAGCGAGACAGCATCGACATTGGCAACAGACATCTCACGCAGTACGTCCGCACCGCCGCGGGTGCAGTATGTCTGCGGATGGGCGGCGGACAATGCTGTGCCATTATGTCTGGGAATATATAGTTTCTTTCCCTAGACGATATGGCATACTAGCAATGACCCACGTCTAGGTGTGGGTACTGCTGTATTTACCCACGGTTGCCTTTGTGTGGTCCCTCGGGCATCGGCCTCGGGACCGCACCACGTCTACCGTGGGTATATCCAGCATTACCCACATGCATTACCCACATCCGGGCGTGGTTTACTGCTATGGTATTCCGTGTGTACGGACATGTGTGTTTGGACAACCTACAATAGCTTCTGCTATTGGCATACAATGCTGTGGGTGGTGCCGGTTATCATACATATGCCATGTTCTGCGTTTGTCCCATTCACACTTGTCTATCCCCTGTCCTCATTCGTACGTGGATATTTATGTGGCACATGATTGAACTATGTATTACCTGCAGGTATGCTGTGTACAGTGCACATATGTCACGGTTGGTTACAGTGTATCTGTGTACCTACCTCTGTGATACTGAGGACTACCACACATCCTTCGCAGCATTACATGCGTATGTCCATACTATTGTTCAGTGGCCTGTGGGGGGTTGTCGGAGCTACGGTTACACGTGTCCCTGTTTGTGCACGCATCATGGTGGTCTTTGACCAGCCTCCGTTGCTATCGTGGGATGGACGGTGGTGTTGGTGTGTGTTTGGGTTGTGCTTCTACTGCCAATACATCAGTGGGGGGTGGGGTTGGCACGTGTTCCTCTTTGCAAGGGGCCCCATCCTGGACATTTGTGTCCTGTGTCGACACTTGGCACGTGCCATATGTCCTGTGATATTCCCACAGTTGTGTATGCCTTCCTGCATTACTACTGCGTGTTACTGGCAGTTTGTATCTGGTACGCATGGCTATTATGTTGGATGGCTTAGGCTATTCCCATGCTATGACATACCCATTCATCCGGGCATATACGTGTTATTCAATCCTTTGCATTGGCCGTGGGTGTTTGGCCATACGGCACCACTATTATCTACGTGTGATGTCCCACCTTCACCTTCTGTGCATGTGGCACCCTGTTGGGGTGTCCTGCTTGGTGGGCGGATGTTCCGCCCTATGTCTTGTGTTTGACATGTCTACATAGCTAATCATCGGTACAGTGGCTGCACATACAGCTTTGTCCAGATGTGTACAGTTATGGACACCGTGGCGTGTGAACACCTATGGAGTTACGACAGGTCCGTACCACATGCGGGATGTACGCATTCTGCCGACACATTCACATGCGGCCATTTGGATATCAGTACCTGAGGTGGGTTGCTGACATGTAGGGTACATATTTGCACGTGTGGCACTGCCTAGGACAATACTTCATACTACATTTGGGGTATACCCACTGTGTGTAGGTGTGCAGCTGCGCAAGGCTGCTAGCTGGATTGGGTGGATGGTCGTACATGGGTGCGGGTTACGTGCTATGACAGGGCTGTTGTGTATTACATTTGCATGCATGGGTTCTGCTTCTGGATATTCCGCTTCGGCATACGCCATCCTATGTGTATGCGACGGGTACGTTGCTGGGTCTAGCACATGTTGCTATGCACATGTTTGTCTGTGTTTAGGGTATCTCATTTCTTTCTGGTTGTTATATGGACACGGCTGCCCAGCTGTGTACTCTCACTACCACTGTGGCACTGCTGGTGACCATGCCCATGGGGCTACTCGTGTGTAGGTGCGGCGCGCTGACATGCTGTGGTACACCTTCACTGGGTATGCCTGCTGACAATGCATTGCTTGACGGACACGGTATTACGCGTATCCTTTGTTCCTTGGATGGGTATAATTTGGACTTCGTGGATTAATGCTTGGTTCTCCGTTTTGTGTGGACGGGTACTATGTTGCATACTCTGCATACGTTTCATTATCCACGGACACTGGTTGGTGCGGTTACTATTGTGGGCGGCCTGTGACAGTCAGCACTTTAGGTTGCTCCTCGCCTGCCGGCTTGGCCACGCCTATGAGCGCATCCTACTTGGGCTCACGCACGTGCTCTCTGCACGTGGTTGTGGTTGCGGCACACACTCATTACTATGTATGTGGCACTGCTACGCCGGTTATACACTGCACTGCCGGCGCAAGCCTTACGCCGGCCTTGCGCCGAGCTTCATGAATCCGGGGGTTTATATTGTTTTTTTTTTTAACATGACTTGAGTGTGCTCTAAATAGTTATAATTAATAATATTGTTTTAAATTAAGAACCAGTAGCAACTGTTTAGCTTGGTGATGTTAGGATGGGTTGGCTGGTGTGTGATTAGTATGATTATGTCATCAAATCAGGGAATTTTCATTCTATGATGGGAGATTTGAATGTATATAAGTTTGAAATGTTGACTTTTTTTTGCATCTGTCCATAACAACAATTATTAGCACTTGGTTAGTATAGTTTAAGATAAATCATCTTAAATCAGTACATTTACATGTTTGTATGAATGCCGACATATAATTGTCTTTCATTATACATCAATGGATTTAATAATCCATTGAAGAAGAGTATATTAAACAAATATTTAAAACTGCAAAGCTCACATAATTTTCTTATAAGAAACACATCTGTATCTGAAGATGTACATAGTTTGATGTTAAAAGATTATTCAACTCTTGTGAGCTCTCATTTTAAATCAAAAAGGTGAGGCACTCTAATTCTTTGGAGAAATTCATTACCTATGCCTAAATATTAAATACCTATTCAGATAAAAATGGCATGTTGGGTTTAGCAGCAGTAGAAAGTGACAAAAAAACTTACACACCACACACACTCACACACACACACACACACACACATATATATATATATATATATATATATATATATATATATATATATATATATATATATATTTTTTTTTTTTTTAATTCTTACTGGATACCTAGAATTGAAACCAAAGTTGTTAAGAAACATTTGAATATTATAACATTATATACAAAAGGTGACTTGATTATTGCAGGAGAGTTTAACTAAATTCTTTCTAGTAAAGCACATCTACTGATAAGGTTCCCAAGCTATCCTCAGTAGCTAAACTTTAATAATTGTATTAATTCTCAGAATTTGAGAGGTACCTATGATATTAAATCAACTCACTCTCTTAACTTTGGCACCCGGACAAGCATTGATAAAGTTTTTGCTTCTAGTAGTTTATTTACTAAAATTGAAGATGTATTGATAACGTCATGTCTTTTATCTGACCACAGTGCTATTACATTTACCTTAACATTAAAACCAAGTGATTTAATTTACTATCAGAGAATCCCTGCTTATAAAGTAAAATTAAAATACTTTAAGGAATGATGTCTAAAATAAATAAATTAATACATTGAAAGCAATAATAATGGAGAGGTTTCAGATGTAATTCTCTGGGATTCTTTAAAAGTTTATATAGAAGAATAAAAAATTGGTACATATGCAAAAAAAGAATGGAATAAGGAGTTGATGTCTTTGCAGTCTAATATAGATAAATGGAAACCAAGTTAAAACCTTATGACAAATCAGCAAACGCTAAGTTGAAAATATTAAATCAGAAATATCTTGATGTACTTCATCATATAATATCAATAACTGTTCGCCATACTACATTTAAAGAAATCCCAATCCCTCAGAGACACACGCTCCAGGGATCTAAACCTTGTCATCACAATGAACAAAACATGCTGGAGGGATAGGTTCCTGACCAAGAGACTCCCCAGACTCTGGAAAAGACTGCCCACACATGTCAAGCAGAGTGCCCCTTTGGCCCTGTTCAAAAGAAACCTTGATGACTGGATGGGGATAGGAAATTCACCCTGGGGATCATGTTAGTCACCCTGCTAGACAGGGGTCCAGGGAAGTAAATATTGTGGGAATAAATAGCCAGGGAAATGTTATGGCTAGGCTTGTATAGGCTCTAGGGTAGATAGCCTAGTACCAACCTATGAACCTATGAACATCCATGGATACCCCTGGTATATTTCTGTTGTACTATTTCCAGTTTACTCATGATTGTTTTCTTATAGGGCTTCCATATTGTTATTCCATATTTAAGTTTTTGTCTAATGTAACTAAAACACAATGACTTCATTATTTTTGATTTCCTAGACTTTATAAATCTTTTTATACAACCAATAGTTCTATAACAATCATTAACAAACTGGTTGATATGATTAGAAAAACTCATAGCTGAATCTACCCATATACCCAGGTCTTTAAATGAGCCTACAGTTTCAATCACTGTGATCCTGACTGTAACCAAAGATTTTGCGTGTCCAGTTGCTAAATGATACTTGCCATGCCCTATTTGTAAGCCATGCATCTATCCATCTTATCAAGAGTACATCAGTACCTAGTTGTACTAATTTATTGATCAGTGTTATGTGTATGACCCTGTCAAATGCTGAAGTTAAATCTATATAAATTACATCACAGCACATTTTTTCATTCATAGCTGTTATTATATTGTTATAGAACATCATGTTACAGGTGGTACTAGATCTGTTTTCAACAAATGCATGCTGATATATGGTTTCAAGTCCCAACCTATTAATTTCTGACAATAACATATCCAATATTATCTTTCCCATTATTTTTCCACAACATTAAAGTAGACTTAAGGGTCTATGTAACTCTTGGTTTATCCTACTCCCCGTTCCCTTAAAAACAGGTTTAATAAGCACGTCTCCGATCTTGAGGCTCTCCCCATAGCTATATGACCTAGTGAATAATAAATATAATGGTATTGTAAGTTCTTACTTAAGTGTTCTTAGGTCATTGTTACTTATTCCATTTCCTCCCTGTGCTTTGTCTGGATCCAGTTTGTGCAGTTTTTTTTCAATATAATCTAGTATGATTCCAGTATCTGGGGTTACCTGGATGTCACTAGGAGAACCTATCACCCCTTTTGTGCATCCAAGCTGCTTTGCATAAGATTTTGTAAATATATCTATAATCTGTTGTGTATGAGAGTAAATTTTAGAATCTGCACACAGTTTATCAATTTGTATGTCTTTACTCCTTCCACATCTTATGTATCTATAAAAAGATTTCCTATTATGCTCAATATCTTTATATAAATTTTCTTCAAATTTTTCTTGATCATCTCATACTATGCTTAATCTATTTGTCCAGCTTGTTTATTTCAGTTTTCAATGTTGTAGTTCAACCTCTCTATCGTTTCTTATATTTGTTGTCTCTCACCTTAATCAGATATCTTGTTCTTATGGAAATATATCTCCCTGATGTGGTATGCCTAGATCCTGATGTTAAACATTTTTTTGATTTTTTAGCACTCAAACAATTCCTCTTTCAAAACTTTCCACATTCCATCTGCAGTTTTTCCACTGAACACCTCACTCCATAAGTTCATAGGTTCATAGGTAGGTACTATTGGCTCTAGGGCCTATATAAGCCTAGCCAAATGATACCCTGGCTTTTGCCACCCAAGAAAATTGTTTTCCTGTGCCCCAGTCAAGCAGAGCCACAGAAGTGATCCCTGGGGTGAATTTCCTATCTCCCATCCAATCAAGATTTTTCTTGAAGAGTGCTAATGAGGAGCTTTGTTTCATATAGATAGGTAGTTTGTTCCAGAGTATGGGAAGTCTCTGGAACAGGAATGTATCCCTCCAGCATGTGCTGTTTATTGTGGTAACAAGGTTTAGGTCCATAGAGTATGTAGCTCGGAGGGATTGGGATTTCTTTAAGTGGAACATGTCCAACAGCTCTGGGTTTGACATAGCTTTGTATGTTAGGCAGAGATCACCTCTGATTAGGCAATATGCGACAGAGTAAAGCTGGAGTTTTTTTAGACTGTCTGCATAAGGCATCTGTTTGAGGCTAGTAATCCTCTTTGTGAGGTATTTCTGCGGCATTTCCAGCTGTTGTAGATGTCTTGTGAGGTACATACCAAAAGGGGAGTTGTACTCTATAATGGGTCTAATGAGTGATGAGTAGAGGGGAACAATGACCTCTTTTTTCCTGGATGAGAAACCTTTCGTGATGAGGTGTGCCAAGTAGAAGGATTTCCTGACTACTGTGGCGATGTGATTATCAAAGGAGAGACTACTGTCCACCTGTGTCCCAAGGTCTCTTAGCACACTTTCAGTGTTAAGTTGACTACCGCCTATGTGGTAGTTCATGGGTGCAGAGTTTTTATCAAAAGGGATGACAATGCACTTTTTGGCATTGGGCTTGAGGCCATGGCTTTGACACCAGGCATCTGTCTCAGTGAGGCCCTTTTGTAGGATGTCCACATCGTTATGAGTTTTTATTATGGCTCCTAGTTTTCAGTCATCTGTGAACTTTGTTAGCCAAAGACTTTCTGTGATAGCCTGTACTTTAGAGAAGTAGATACCAAACAGGAGAGGACCTAGGACTGAACCCTGTGGTACTCCACTTGTCACTAGGCTGAAGTTGCATTTAGAGTCTGCTACTTTCACAGTGTGGGTTCTGTCAGTGAGCCAGTTGGCAACCCATCTTGTGACATAGGGATTTATACCTAGTTTAGTGAGTTTATCTATAATTCCAGAGTGGGGGATGGTGTCAAAAGCCTTGGTGAGATCTAGATAGGCTGTGTGAACCACCTTACCCTCATCTGTGGCTTTGGTGACCACTTCAAAGAAGTCTATCGGGTTTAGGAGACATGATCTGCCTTTTACAAACCCAAACTGGGTAGGGTCCAGAGTTTGGAGATTACCAATGTCATTGTTTATTAGTTCCATGATGATACGTTCCATAGCCTTGCAGACCAGGCTCATCAGGCTTATGAGGGTAGCTCCCAGGGTCCGTGGTGTCTCCCCTTTTGTGGAGTGAGATCACCGTTGTTATGCACCATTCAGTGGGCACAAAGCCTGAGGTGAGGCTATGACTAAACATGGTACTTAGGTGGGGTGCCAGCTTGTTCTGTAGTTCATGTAGAACGCAGCCTGGGATGTTGTCAGGTCCCATGGATGCTGTGTTCTAGGCTTTGGAGAGTGTGTTTTTTACCTGTGCAGCTGTAATTACAGGAACTTTGTATTCTTCTGGTATAGAGATGGGCCCTTTTGGGAGTGAGAGAGGGGTAAAGTTAGCATTGAACCTATCTGCCAGGATGTTGGCAATATCAGTTGGTTCTGTATATTTAGTGCCATTGTGCTGTAACTCGGGGCAGATCTGTGTGTTGCCATTGAGATTCTTGACATAGCTGTAGTATGCTTTGTGGTTGTCTTTAGAATCAGTGGCGATTTTGTTTTCATAACTAGCTTTGGAGTATTTTATGAGGGATCTCAGCTTCTTACTGAGGCTGACCACGGAGTTCCTCCAATCATGGGATTGTACTCTTTTTTGCAACAATTTCTTCCTTCTGTTGTAGAGTTTGTTTATGGCAGGGGGCCACCAGATTGGCTTTCTTTTTTTGGAGGATAGCATCTTGGTTCTGTTAGGGATTGCACAACCCATACACTCATGTAAGTGCTTATAAAGTTTTACATAATGACCATTTTGTTAACATATAATCTGTAATTAACCTTCTGTGCATTGGTTTAGATTTCAGTTTGGCAGAATTATCTAGCAACAAATTAACCTTTATAACTCTGTGATCATTGCACATCAATGGTGGTAAAACTTGACTTGAAGTTACAGTAATTTCTTTGGGAACACAAACAATGTCTAGTATGTTCCATCCCCGATAGATTACTTTGCAATCTGAAGGAATTGGTTTTCCTGAATATATGCTGTGAATAATTTCCTTACTAAAGTTGTATAATCAATATTATTCCAGTCTGTTTCTGGTAAATGTAAGCCCCTAGCTAATATTATTCTTCCCTCCTGTGTTTCATGCAAGAAATGTATGAATTCCTGTAGGTCATCTGCACTTGACTTTGGTGGTCTATACACTCCAACAATTGTTATATGTTCCAGGGTGGTCTTTATTGTCAGAGTTACACAGTCTATAGTGTTGGTGTTATCACTGAACACGTAATAATCACAGGTCTCATAGCTATCTTTAATCCCTATCATAACACCTCCACCTGATTTTTTATAAGAATGTCTGTTACAGTAAAAACATTTATACCCTGCCAGAACTGATTTCCTGTCAGTGTTCTTTAACCATGTTTCACAAACAATAAAATCAATCTTGTGGAAACGTAGCAAATTTTCCAATAAAAAACTTCATTATTAATGTTCCTAGCATTAACAACCATCAGAGATGCATCAAATGTTGCTATTTGTGGGCTATTAAATTTTCGACAAGGCAAAAATCCTGACCAGTGTTTGTCAAATATTGCAAAATATCTGCTGCAAAAATTCTCTTCCCTGATCTAGACAAATGCACACCATCCTGTCTGAACATATGTGTGCCCAAAACAAGGCTTGGATGCTCTACACATTTCCATTTTTTAAAACAGGACATTTTTTTCTATGTAAGTATTTACCCAAAAAATATTTTCATTCACAATGACCTGACTATCCACCAGGACAAGCAATACTATCTAAGTCAGTTCCCTTCTAACAGTCAGAGAATCCTTGTGGGTGACATTATTTGTACCAACATGAATAAAAACAGATCCATACTTCCTTACATTAAGGCCTTCCAAGACTTGTCTTTCATCTTCTATTTTCACTCCTAGCACGCATAACACTATTCGATGTTCATTATCATCTCTGCAAATATAAGTATCCGTTCCTCTAATAACTGAATCTCCAATTACAGGAATATCTTTGCTGGCCAGCTCTGAAGAATCTTCAGCTTCTAATACAGTAATATCTGCTCTATCAATTGTTACAAAGGATAGATCTTCATAACTATTAGTCTCATTAATCCCGCAGTTTTCATTGTGTATTAAATTCCCATCCAGCTGGTGTTATAAATCCACAGCTTGAGTCATGTACCTAAAGAGTGGCGTACAGCAACAGTGGTCCCTCTCCACAAAGGTGGTGCCTCAACGGCATTATAGATAAGCTCACCAGCTTAAATATAAACCCCTGTGTCACTAGATGGGTTGCAAACTGGCCCAAGGACAGAACCCACATGGTTAGAATTGCTGGAGCCATGTCAGACTCCAAACCAGTTACAAGTGGCATCCCACAAGGCTCAGTCCTGGGACCTCTCTTGTTCGGTATATATTTCTCGGAGGTACAGGCCAACACGGAAGGACTGTGGCTGACCAAGTTCGCAGATGACTGCAAACTGGGCACCATAATCGACTCTCCAGCCAACACAAGCATCCTCCAAAAGGGCCTCATAGAAACAGACAACTGGTACCAGAGCCATGGCCTCAAGCTAAATGCCAAAAAGTGTATAGTCATCCCCTTTGGCAAAAGCAAAGTGCCCACAAATTACCACATAGGTGGTAATCCAGTAAGTACAGAAGAAGTAATTAGGGACCTGGGGACCCAAGTTGATAGCAATCTCTCATTTGACAACCACGTGGCCAAAGTGGTTAGAAAAACATTTTATATAGCCCACCTAATCATGAAGGGATTCACATCTAGATCAGGGGAGGTCATCATACCTCTTTACTCATCCCTCATCAGGCCCACAATTGAGTACAATGCCCCTTTTGGGATGTACCTTACCAGACACCTGCAGCAACTGGAAAGACCCCAAAAGTACCTCACCAAGAGGATCAAAGGGCTCAGACAGATGCCATATGCTGCCCGGTTAAAGAAACTCCAGCTCTACTCAGTGGCATACCGCCTGCTCAGAGGCGATCTGTGCCTGACATATAAAGCCATGTCCAACCCGGAATTAATGGACATGCTGCACCTCAGAAAATCCAAATCCCATCGAGCTACATGCTCAAGAGACTTGAACCTCAGCACTGAAATAAATAGGACATGCTGGAGGGACAGATTCCTAACCCAGAGGCTCCCTTCACTCTGGAATAAAATCCCAGTCCAGGTTAGGCAGAGTCCCTCATTGACTCTACAAGAGGAATCTTGATGAGTGGATGGGAGATCGTAGGTTTACCCCGGGTATCACTTCTGTGTCACTGTTAGACAGAGGCACAGTATACTAACCTCGAAAAAGGGCATAGCAAAATTAATTTAAAATGGGTGGCGAAAGCCAAACACACTCTGGCTAGGCTTATAAATGCCCTAGGGCAGATAGCCTAGTATGAACCTATGAACCTATGAACCTTTGTAGTCAACATTTGTCTTTCTCCTCTTTTTTCTTACAGTAATGTTCTTCAATCCTTCCATGTTCAATTTTGATTTCTTCCTTTTCACCTGCCCCTTACCTCTTTTTTTCTACCTTCTCCAGTGGAAAGATAATGTCTTTTCTATAGACCGAAAGTTTTCTGATAGACAGATATCTTCATTCCCTGTCACCAGTGTGTTACATAACAAAGCAGTGTCCTTTTTACTACATATTCTATTTCCTTTACAGTCATTAATCAGTTTCTTTTTCTTCCTTATTTGTTGAGAACTTCTTTTTTTTTGTTTCCTTCTAAACAAACTGGATCCTCAGATTGCTGAATACTTGCATCCAGAATTCCAGAGTTGTCAGGGGCATCTTCTTGTTACATAGGGGTTGAATGATCTTTGCAGAAAATAGATGCATCATTTCCTGAATGTGTTCTATTTGTTCTATGCCTAACATTACTTAGTTCATCAATCCAGTCAATAATATATGAAACAGTTCTCCAAGCCATGCCAATAATTTCCAAGCAAGGTGATAAAAATAAAAAGTGACTGATTTAAAAGACATACTAGAATGCTTTAGAAAATATTATGAAGACATTAATAACAAAGAGAGAGACTTAGAAATTAGCATATATTGTTCATCAAAACCAGAAAAGAATGAAACCTGGAACATCGAACTAGATAAGTTACCAGATGTCTGGTTTTCACTTAAAGGAACAGGTCTCCGGTTACAGACAGCCTACACTAAGTCAGTGGTTTAGAATGGAGATCACGGTACACTGAGGATCAGGAAATTTACTCTTTTCTCATTGTTGTGCAATCTCGGAATTTGTATATATAATTTAAGAGTGGTGTGGGGGGTGCAAACTGCTGATACATACTTAGTGTAGGCTGTCGGTAACTGGAGACATGTTCTTTTAAGTGCAGAATGGACATCTGGTAACTTTTCTAGGTCGATGTTCCTGGTTTCCTTCTTTTATGGTTTCGATGAACAGGATTTTTGCTATTATAGTCTTGATCTTCTGTAATTCAATTATATGGGTCGTCGATATTATGACATAAACCCATATATATATATATATATATATATATATATACACACACACACACACACACATAAGAAACTGTTTAAAACATTTGCATTTGAAATACATATAATAATATCATTAATGTTAATTTAAAATAATTTTAAAAATGGTTAATTAAATGAATTATATTTACAAATTTAATAAAATGTTAAATATACATTTACATATAAAAAAGTTAAATAATATATTAAATTCTTATGAAAAATTTGTGATTGAAATAAAATGCTTTTATAAAACTTTAAAAACTTTTTTTTTTTATATAATTGGGGTCAAATCACCCAGGGTCAAACTATCCACTAACTATTCCCATAGATAATAAATGTAAATTTAAACATGAAAGTGTATACAATTGCATTGAGCTGAAATTGTCCGAGGTCAAATTGTCTGGGATCACACTGTCCTGCCTCCACTAGGATAGCCGTTTCATAACGTGGCATACAGACAGTCTTTCTTCTTTATCAGAAATGTGTTCTTTATCCAGGGGCAGAAGTGCTTTCTGCACCAGTATACAAATACAAGAAATAACAATGTAATGCAAATTACTATAGACATTTGAGCCATCATAACGAGTAGTTACTAGTCACTCAATGTCTATCTGGCAAAACTGTAGTCACATTTAAGTATTATTATCTGCTTCAAGACATTGCACATTCAATGGATTGACACATCCTCGTGTAATATACCAATAGCTGCTAATTCAGCTTTCAGAGACATTTGTTGAGAAATGAGCCACAAAAGCCATCAAATATAAGAAAATCATTTGATTAATGTATTAATGTATTAACTGGACAGCAGCTTAAAAGCTGGGTATAAATACATTTGGACTAGAGGAATTGAATGACTACATCAGAAATAATGGTGCTTTTTGTAGAAATTACTAATATAAAGTCAGGAAGTGACAGTTATTAAAAGTCTAAGCAAGCCTAGATACTTACTACTATGCAAAGCAGAAGGGGTAGCATTACTTGGCCCTGTGGAGCATAGAATTAAGTAGATTTATTACAACATTTATCACAAGAAAGTCTGAACAAAGGAAATTACATAGATCAAAGCTTGAAAAAAAAAACATTTACAATGAGCAATATGAAGAGCAACTTTTACTGTAAAAACAGTTGGGCACTCATTTTATCTTCTCTTGATCCGGTTAGTCTCTGTAGGCTAGTAGCCTCTTTTAAGGGGAGGCCTAAGGTGATATTTATATTACAAGGTGAAATTTGGCCAGGACACCAGTGAACTTCCCCTTCTCATCATTGCAGTGAGTGGGATCCATTTTGGAAGAGCATTTCCTGTTTCCATTCAAGGCACAGATGCAACCTGATGAAATAGTGAGGTAGACGTTGAGAGAAGGAGATGATGGAGAGATGAAATAAATGATGGAGAAAGCAAATATCAAGATCAGAGAATGTGTGCAGCATTTGAGGAAATGTTTCAAAGAAACCTGTTTGATGGAGATGAGTCAGCAAATGATGGATGCATAATTACAACTCTGCAGTTTTTAGAGTTGTAGGATGACTTATATAAAGAAATGGTGGTGTAGAGTGAGCCAGAAAATGAAAGAGATGTTTCTTGGGGGGACATTATGGAGAAAATATAAAAGGAAGATGCAGAGACAATCCTGAAGATTCATGGTAAGATGAGAAAAAAAAAAAAAAAAACAAGTGCAGAGAAAGTAAAAGAAGGTCAATGTGAAGTACCAAAACAGAATGCAGAAGAAAATGAAAATCGGAAGTACATGGTAATGATTTGAAGTAAAGAAGACAAAGAAATGGACAGGTATGACATGTAGGACAGTTTAATAGCTCCTTTGGGTATAAAAGCACATGAGGTAAGAGCATTTTGCTCTTATTGACAAAGAGACATTTTGTGACATTAAATTTGAGGCTGTTATTCAATGGAAAATTTTCTTGGAGAATATGAAAAAATGAAAACTATGAGCCATGGAATCTTTGTGTGAAAAAAGCATTTAACAAGGAAACAAAGAAGAAAAGTCGTGTAGAATTTTGAACAGAGGTAGAAGGAGACTTTGAAATGACATTTGAAAGCTTTATGCAAAGAAAGCCTGGATACTGCAAATGTTTATGACAAAAGGGGTTAATGGACTGGTGGCTGGGATTGTAATATCGTGTTGAAAACAGAAAGAGGAAAATTATACATATCTCAAACATGATAAATGTGGAGGGAATATGGAGTGTTTTGAAATAATGAGAACAACCCAAAACATTTTTTGTTTAAAAAGAATGACATTTGATAACTGTGATAAATGTAATATTTTATTTGTGAGGAAATTGGACATGATGCAAAATATGAATTGAAATGTTATAAATGTAACAAAATTGGAGATGTATGGATGAATTGCAGAAATAAAAATAAGAGAAATGAAAAGGAAAAAGAAAGAGAAGAAAATGAAAAAAGAGAAATAAATTTTAAAAGTAACAAACAGATGAGAAACAATAATAATAAAAAGGACATAGAAGAAAGTTCTGAAATACATGATGAAAAAGACAAACTGGGAGTTACTAAAAAGGGAAAAATAATTCTGTTAGTAAAAGGGTAAAGGACAAAAAAAAGAAAATTTAAAGAGATGAGAACAAAAGAAAAAAAGAAAGGAAATGCATGTAAAAGAATATATAGAGCTAATGACTGGGCCTGTTACAATTGTTAAGGAGTTTGACTCAAAACACAAGTTACAGCATTTGATCCTTACCTTGGGGAAGCAAATTGACTAGGCTAAGAAGGCCCATTAAGAAAGCTAGCCTAGTAATTAACTATGAATTTATGAAACCATGGATTTAAGGAAAAGGAAACATGAACATTTTGGACTGTTTGCTGTAAATGTGAATAGTATTAAGAATATAGTAAGCAGAACAGGAATTTTGGGATGGTGAAATACATGTGGTGTAGATGTGATTATATTAAAAAACACAAGACTTTTAAAAAATGAAGAAAGATTACAAGCAGACAAACCATGGGGAGGAAAGATAATCTGGAATTTAGGAAATGAGATGTTCTAGAATAGCGGTACTCTGTAGAAATACAGTAAAGATATTATATGTAATTTTATCAAAATGGGAAGACTAACCATTGCAGATTTAAAATGGAAAGAACAAGTATATACAATTGTAACAGTACATGCTTATACTAATTGTAAAGAAAGGGAGAGGTTATTTCATCAGATTTTAGACTATGCAGTGATAAATATGAATATTATAATAACAGGGGACTTTAACTGTGATTTAAGAGGCAAGTGCAAAATGAAAGGAACTGATATAAGGAAAGTATTAGCATTGTAAGATGTGGTAAGTTAAAATGTTGGGTCAAAAATTTATGGACTTACAAAAGTGGTATGCACAGAACTGAAATACATTATTTTATAGTATCAGAAGGTTTAGTTGAAACTAAAATGGAAAATATTATGGAAGATAGCATATATAGTATAAAGGGGAAGGGTTGTCAAGAATTTTTAATGATAGTTAGAGAAATTGTGGATGATATTATGAACAGTAAAGAAAAAGCAAAAATCATGATAAGAGACCTTAATAAGGCATTTGATACAGACGGACATGAAATCTTATGGGTAATAATGAAAGAATATAATATAAGTTAGAAAATAATATATGTCAGCTTACAGTAATAATAAAGTAAAAATGCTTGTAAATAGCTGCTTAAGACAAGAGGTACATAAGAAGAATGGTGCACAGCAGGGATGTCCAATGAGTTTTATACTCTATAACATAGTTATGAATGTGATAGTATGTGAAATACATTACAAAATGAAGAAGGCAGGGTATATAACACCCGGAGGGTTAAGAATTCCAGTTCTGTTAACATATACAGATGACATTATAATAATTGAAAAAAAATAATAAAAGACCTAATAATTTGCACAAATGATTCTCTAGAGATGATAGGGATGGCCTTATGTAAAGAGAAAAGTAAAGATTTGGGTGATGTAGTAAAGACTGGGGTTATATATTTTACAATGAATGAAATTTCGGTGTTAAGCATAAAATGTGGGAATAAAGATGTAAGTAGAATTCAATGGAAAAAAAACAATAAAAGAAAAAAAACTGCCTTTTCTGGAGAACATATAAATTATTATTCAGGAAAAAAGACTTATATGATAAATTCAGTACTGATAGGAAAAAAATACATACTTAGCAAGTATACTTATGGTGCCAGTATTTGAAAAGGAATTATTACGTATATAGCAAAAAGAAGAATTTGTTATGTAAATAAAGAAGAAGGACGTTTAGGGTTAATTAACTCAGTGGTATACACTGCTTCATTAAATTCATAAATTTGTACAAAGTGTTGAAGTAGATAAATGAGAAAGATGAGAGATTAGTAGTAGAAATGTATACATTTAAGTGTGATAAATTTGTGGGTATTGTAAAAAAGAGGACAAGAGAAAAAGAGTGTATATATGTGGAAACAAAATATTACCAGGAAAAAAGTATTTTGTGGAAAATAAAAATTGATGATTTAGAAAAAGATAGAAAACTATGGTATAAAAATCTAAGGATGAAACATTACTATATAAAACTATGGGAAAATCTGAGGGCCGGATTTATGAAAGCTTGCACGGAGTGCAAGAAGAGTGTAGGAGCTCACACCGGCAATATGTCTGCCATGCAATCCAGGTGCAATCCATGCAGGGGCATGCATGAGAGCTGTTAGAGCTACTCTTGCAAGAACAGCATCATGGTATGCAAATTACCTAATTTGCTGGTGAAAGCCATGCAAATGAGGTAAATTTGCTATCCAGGAAACTCTAACCTCTCAAGTGGAAGATTAGTGTTAGCTGCAGAAATGTACTCCACTGGTAACGGAGTACAGTTCTGCAAATAGCTAAACGGAGCTATGACAGCTCCAAATAAGGGATGCATACAGTTGAGGAAGCATGCCAATGGCCAAATATAAGGCCATTGGCATTTTAAAATGTTTAAAAATATAAAAATTTTACTTTTTTTCCCCAATCTCCGATGTTTAAGCATAGCGCAGCACCACTAAAACGTGTGGCGCTTATAAAAACAAGAAAATAATTAAAAAAAAGCCAAAAATAGGCATTTTCACTAAAAAGCTTATTCTGTCATGCAGGTAAATGGCAGGCTTAAGACAACATGGCCACTGAGTAGTGGTTGCTAAAGGGGGGGAAGCTCAGTGTGAGAGATGTAACCATGCATTAGTAGGCAATCCTATGCAAATGAGGATAAAGATAGTGAAAACCCAAATTTTCCCCAGCATGTGAGGCATGTCCCAAGAGTGCAAGAGTAGGAGAAGGTGAGTAGTAGAGTAGAATATAGGTGACATCATGAGGGGGTGTGTCAGACAGGCTGTAAGCTAATGGGAGCACAGTGGCTTATGTTTGCTTTGAGTTGCTCAGGATTGCAAGAGGCGTGCCTACAGTTGTCCTATTTGAAAACCTCAAACCAAAGGTGCACAATGTTAAAAGATAGGAAACTCCTTGCAAACATGCACACAGCGTGTGTGTGTATTTGCACTTGTTTGTGCGGTGCTTCCCCTGGGTGGAAACAGAAAGGCAAAAGGAAGGAAAAGAAGTAGTAGGAAGTTAACCAAGGAGAACTAGCAGAGCTGCCAGGTGAAATATATCAGAATCAGCCAATTACACAGGCAGCAGACTGGCCCAGCTCAGCCCAGCACTTTAAACTCTGCAAACATCATTCCCCCCTGTTTTTTCTTAAGAACTCTGCAACACTGCAGTATACAAAGAGGGAAAGCTTAAAAAGCTTAAGTCAGACAAAATGTTAGGGGCTGCTCTTGCTATCATAAACCAACATGTGCAAGGTGCTGAGGGTGGTGATGTTGTGAATGCTGCTGAGCAACCCACAGTGAGGAGACAGAGAAGAGTGTACAGACCTAGGGTAACCTACCAGGGGCTACATGAGCTGGAGAAAGTGGAGCGCTATAGTGTGGACAGAGACCTCCTACAGCAAATTGTTGAGCTGTGCCGGCCACGCCTCACACACAGAACCAACAGACGGGAACCCATCCCAGTGGATACCAAGGTATGTGTTGGCCTAAGAATACTAGCTACAGGTACCTTCCAAAGACCAACTGGTGATATGATGGGGATTTCACAGGCATCAGCATCCAGGGTACTCCACCAGTTCCTGAATGCAATGTCAGCACATGTCGGTGACCACGTATATTTCTCCAATTCCCGTGAGGCATTGGCCAGCAATATGCATCTTTTCCACCAAATAGCAGAATACCCTGAGGTAGTGGGTGCAATAGACTGCACGCACATATGCATCAAAGCACCACCCGGTGAGCGGGCTAGGGTCTACATCAACCGCAAGGGCTTTCCCTCCATCAACTGCCAGGTCATGTGTGATGTGCAGGGCATAATAATGAATGTGTGTGCTGGCTGCCCTGGAAGCTATCACGATTCCACATCTGGCATCTGACGCAGCTGTACCAGAGATTTGTCACTGGGGACATCCCTGATGGTCACCTAGTGGGGGATGCTGGATAGGCACTGGAGCTGTGGCTGATGACACCCATCAGAAATGCACACACACCTGAACAAGAACTCCATAATGAGGCACACGCATAAACAAGAAACATAATTGAGCGTGTGTTTGGGATGCTCAAGTCATGGTTCCGGTGTCTGGACACATCTGGTGGAGTCTTGCAGTACTCGCTAACTACATGTACCCAAATTGTTATGGTATGTGCCATGCTACATAATATGAACCTGTGGAAACAGCTGCAGCAGGAACAGCATGGGGCAGGGTCAAACAGCCCCCCACCATTGCCAAGGCCTGCACAGGCACAGCATGACTCGGAGAAGGAACAACCTGAGCCTGCCCCAATAGGCAGAAGGAGGCATGCCCAGTATGCCCTGGCCTTGGCAAAGAGGCAAAGCATAGCACATACATTGACTCAGTAGGAACCTTGGAAATGACACCTCTCTCTGACTTGCACATACAGTAAAAGGGATGCCTAACTTGACACTACCTGTTTTCAAACATGTATAGCGAGTGTACTATGAGCATCCGACATAGGCAGCACTGCAGCACCACATGAGGCATGAGTGCCCTATTTTAAGCAATATAAAGCACTGCTAAGCACATTTTACCAGTATTGAGAATATTTAAATACAATTGGGTGTAGCTGCACACCACATTAACCAGAGCAATGTCTGGCAACGTCGGGCAAAGTTGGCAACGTTGGGCAAAGTCGAGCAAAGTCAGGTAAACACACTCACACCTGCTTTACTGTTCCTTAACCAGTCAGGTCTGCCCAGCAGGAAAATAAAAAGCAGTGACAGGGCTCAAACTCAGGATACTGTGCACTATAGTCACAGTACTGAACCATTAAGCCATGACAGCATTTCAATGGCACAGACACAACTTAAGTCACTCACACATACCAGTTGTGGGGGGTCACATACCTAACAATCACAGCTAGCAGGACAATTGTAGACAAATGCAAACACAAACAAATGCTGTATCATGCCCTCTGAAGAGGCATATGAGTAACCTCCCCCAAGGCCTATGCAGACAGATAACAGCAGGCCAGGCAGTCTGATGTGGGTTGGCTAGGCCATGAAGTCACAAACTAATATGCATGTAATTGGAAGCTAAGGTCTGTAGTACAGCGGTATGCCTCAAGCCAGTATGATAGGCAACAGTACAGACTGAAAAGGAGTACATGACATAGCAGTGCAGGTCTAGCAATGTGTATAAGTGTCAGGTGTACCCCTCATCCTATGTACACCCACAGTAACAATCAGTTGTGCTCCCCTGGGTAGAAATGTACAAATAATACCTGTCCCCCTGTATGTAGAAATGTTGATAAGTCTATGCAAATTGACTCATGGAAGCCCTGCAGGCACAGCGTGCTTCCTGTTGATGTACAAGACAAAGGTGAGCCCTGAAGTAAAAACCAACTTGAATTTTCACACACATATATAATATATATATGCCAACAAATTTAGCAAATGTCAGTCAACAACATACTGAAAGGTCATACTGGGCATGCTCACACACAAACAAACGAAGCAAATGTCAGTCAACAACATACTGAAAGGTCATACTGGGCATGCTCACACACACAAACAAATGAAGCAAATTTCAGTCAACAACATACTGAAAGGTCATACTGAGCATGCTCACACACTTAGGCCATGTCTGAGTACAGCAGTGGGCCACACATATTTGGCAGTTGCAATTCTTACTTCCGACACATGTCACTATTCACCAATCCTGCCTTGGTACACAGTGATATGAAAACAGACTAATATAATATATTGGACCCCTGTCATACTCAAACTATGTAATACAAGTACTTAAGTTGTTCAAAGAAAGTGAAAATCCAAAGAAGATCAATAAATCTCCGATCAGTATCATCAAGAAACAATGAGCACTCCTAACATTATCCAAGCCATGTTCTGGCAAAAATATTGCCAAAGAATCCATAGATAACCATGAAGCTTTCTTTAGCTATGTCATAAATATCAATGTAAACTCATATATGTTCTGAGTCAGTGCATAATGTAAATGAATACATGTACATGACTGACATTGCCAACATCTTGTCAGACAGGTTCATACATATTTACTCCCCTCTCACTGACAAAAAGGCCCATTACTATACCTGGAGATTGTGAAAAATCAGAAATCACATATACAATGGTTAAACAGCTCTATCCAAACCTAAAAACATGGTGTCTATGGGATAACGTGGTGTCCCTGGCTGTGTTATATGTGAACTCCAAATCAAACAGACCCTGCACCTAAACAGTCTGTTGAGACTCACCCTCTGTACAGGATATGAAACTGTTGAATGGGTTACAGCAACGTTTGGCACACTCCACAAGTGTTGGTGTACAACAGACCATGGGAACTATTGTCTTATAAGCCTAATAAACCTAATCTGCAAGGCCATGGAATCCATCATTATGCAGCTCATAAACAGAGCTACTAGGAGCCTACAAACACCCAACCCTACCCATTTAGGTTTGGTCAAGGGCAGATCATGGTCCCTAAACCTGCTAGACAGTTTTCAAGGTAGTTACCCAGGACATACATCAATGAAATGAGCTCCACATGGCCTACCTAGACCTTGAAAAGCCATTTTCCAACATCCCACACACATGTTGTATCCACAAAATCAACAACCTGTGCATAAACATGTATGTCATCTGATGGATTGCCAGCTGGGGCACAGATAGATCCCACAAGGTAAGAATTGTGGTGTCCCTGTTGGACTGTAAGCTGATAACAACTGCTGTCCCCCATGGAGGACCCCTCCTGTCTGGTGTATACTTTACAGAAATACAGTCAAACATACAAGGGCTATGGTTAGCAAAGTTTGTGGATGACTGCAAAAAGGTTGTCATAATCAATGTTTGGGACAACAGAGACATCCTTAAAAAGGGTCTCAGTCAGACAGATGTGGTGTCAAAATGATGGCCTCGAGCTACAGTCATACAAATACCACATAGGTGCCAACACCCTAAATATGGAAGTAATAATAAGGGATCTATGGACACGTGGATAGTCATCTCTACTTTCAGAAACACATTCACAAAGTGGTTAGAAAATCATGCTATATGTTCCCACAAATTGCCAAAGTCTTTGCATGTAGGTCAAAGGAGGTTCCCTCTACTCATCAGTCATCAGACCCATTAGAGAGTACCACAACACACTTGCGATGAATCTGACTAGGCACCTTCAGCAGCTGAAAAGACCACTGAAGTACCTCAACAAGAGGATTACTGGCCTCAAACAGTTGCCCCATGCAACAAGACTGAAGTAACTCAATCTGTACTCTGTTGCATACTGTCTACTCAGGTGGTTTCTGCCCAACAGTCAGATCCATGTCCAGTGCAGAACTGATGTACATGCTCGGTCTGAAGTAAACCCAAGCTCACCGTGCCACATGCCCTAGGGATATAATCATCACAATAAATAGAACAGGTTGGAGGGATACATTACTAACTCACAGATTTCCCTTGCTTTGGAACAGGCTCCCAACCTACATTAAGCTGAGGAGCCTTGATGAGTGTATGTGAAACTGAACTGTCACACCATGGATCACTTCATCAGCATTACTACACAGAGGAATAGGGAACTAACCCCATGTGTGGTGATAGCTGCATACTCTGGCCATACTAATATACCCCTTCAGGCAGATAGCCTATCACCTACCTATGTACCTATATATATGTAGGGGAACACAGTATAATAAGCCAAAGATGGATGGGCAGAGATGTGTGTAAGAAGGTGACCATGACAGGGAGCCATCCAGGACTGACCCGCCCAGCACAAATCCCAATGGCACAAAAGACATGAGGTGCACATCTCACCCACTGTACATAATAGCCACCAGTATCTGTAAGCATTACAGTGTATGTGGTGCATGTGCCTGCTGTACAACATGACTGTACAATGAAGTACACATCTACTATCTGTAGACATGTACCTGTCACATAGGTTCATAGGTATGTAGTAGACTATCTTCATGAACGCATATATTAGCCTAGGCAAGTTGTGCAGCTTTCACCACCCCATTGGTTAGTCTCCTAAGCCCTAGTTCTAATAGTTAGCACCCTAAGCCCTTTCTAGTGGGGCTGCTAATGTGATGCTTGGCATGAATTGTCTGTTTCCCATCCACTCATCAAGGTTCCTATTGAAGAGTGTCAGCGAGGGGCTCTGTCTGATGTACATTGGGACTCTGTTCCACAGTAAGGCAAGTGTCTGGGATGGTACTCTATCCCACCAGCATGTTGTATTCATTGTTGTGATGAGGTTCATATCCCTGGAGTGTGTAGTGCGACTCAATTTTGTTATCCTTAGATGGAGCATGTTCAACAGTTATGTGTTGGACATGGCTCTGTAGGTTAGGCAGAGTGTGCCTCTGAGTAGGCGGTATGCAATGGAGAACAAATTTAGTTTTACCAGTTCTGTTGCATAACACAACTGTTTGAGGCCAGTAATCCTCTTGGTAAGGTACCTCTGTGGTCTCTCCAGCTGCTGGATATGCTTAGTCAAGTACATCCAAAATGGTGCATTGTACTCAATGATGGGTCTTATGACTTAAGAGTAGAGGGCCACCACTACCTCTTTTGATCCTGATGCAAACCCTTTGTTGATTAGTTAGGCCACATAGGATTTCCTAATCATTTTGGCAACATGGTTGTGAAAGGAAAGATAACTATCTACTTGTGTCTCCAGATCCCTTATTACATTGTCAGTTTTTAGGGGGTAACACATATGTGGTAGTTTGTGGGTACTTTGTTTTCCCCAAAGGGGATTACTATGCATTCTTTCACACTGAGCTTGAAGCCATGATTCTGACACCAAACATCTGTCTCATAGAGTCCCTTCTGGAGAATATTTGTGTCATCCGGGGAATCTTTTATGGCAAACACTTTACAGTTCCCAGCAAACTTAGTCAACCACAACCCTCCTGTGTTGGCATGTACTTCTGAGAAGCCTATACCAAACAGGAGGGGCCCCAGGACTGAACCCTGGGGGACACCAGTTGTTTCTGGTTTACAGTCCGACATGTAGCCAGAACTCTTAATTTGTGGGATCTATCTGTGGGCCAGTTTGCAATCCATCTTGTGATGTATGGATTTATGCCCAGGATGGTGAGTTCATCTATGATACCTGACTGGGGAATGGTGTCAAAGGCCTTAGCGAGATATAGGTAGGCTGTGTGGAGCTCCTTTCAATCATCTGTAGCCTGGGTAACTGTCTCAAAGAAATCCACCCAGTTCAGGAGGTGTGATTTGCATTTGATGAAGCCAAATTGGGTGTGCTCAACTGTGTGAAGGTTCCCAATGTCTTTATTGTTGACTTCCATTATGATTGTCTCCATTGCCTTGCAGATCAGACTCGTCAGGCTCATAGAGTAGGAATGCCAAGGGTCTTTTGTGGCCCCACCCCTGTGGAGTGGGAAGAACATTGCTGTGCAACATTCTATGGGTACATATCCTGTAGAGAGAGGTGTAGGTATCCTTGATGAATATGGATACATGCCCACCCTATGTGCTATGATCCAAGTTCTGATACTGAAAGGTATGGAATGAGTAGTATCCTGGTAGTGCTGGGGTGCTCTCTGGAGCCTTGAACTAGGTTTCTGTTACTGCACAGATATCAATATTCTCCATACTGAGAAGTGCCTCAAGTGTGTGCATTTAGAGGCTGAGACTTCTGGCAATGAGTAGCACTTAGCTCACTTTGTGTTTATTTGTGTTGGTTACGGGGTTTGGTTTGTCCTGAGTGACTGGTGTTCCACACCTGAAGTCAACACTTCATTGGTCTGATCCAACCATAAGCTAATTACCCTACCTATCCACATTCTGCCCCCACCCCCCAATAAGGAAACCATGTTAAAAAATGTCTCCAAAGCCAACTTCATGCTTCTTAAGACAGAAGTGGTGAACTTCACGACACCCATACAGATGGACAATAACGTTATGACTACTGAATCCTACACAATTGCACTTTATAAGCACTTACATGAGTGCATGGATCGTGCTATCCCAAACAGAACCAAGATGCTATCCTCCAAAAAAAGGAAGCCAATCTGGTGGTCCCCTGCCATAAATAAACTGTACAACAGAAGGAAGAAACTGTTGCAAAAGAGAGTAAAATCCCACGAGTGGAGGAGCTCCCTGGTCAGCCTCAGTAAGAAGCTGCAATCCCTGATAAAATCCTCCAAAGCTAGTTACAAAAACAAAATTGCCACTGATTCTAAAGACAACTACAAAGCATTCTATAGCTATGTCAAGAATCTCAATGGCAACACTCAGATCTGCTCTGAGTTACAGCACAATGTCACTAAATATGCAGACCCAACTGATATTGCCAACATCCTGGCAGGTTCAGTGCTAACTTTACCCCCCTCTCACCCATTAAAGAGCCCATCTCTATACAGGAAGAATGCAAAGTTCCTGTAATCATGGCTGCACAGGTAAAAACCACACTCTCCAAAGCCAGGAACACAGCATCCATGGGACCAGACAACATCCCAGGCTGCATTCTACATGAACTATAGAATGAACTGGCACCACACCTAAGTACCATGTTCAATCATAGCCTCACCTCAGGCTTTGTGCCTGCTGAATGGTGCACAGCGATGGTTATCCCACTACACAAGGGGGGAACCACCACAGACCCCGGGAATTAGTGCCCCATTAGCCTGATGAGCCTGGTCTGAAAGGCCATGGAACGTATCATCATGGAACTTATAAACAAAGATATTGCTAATCACCAAACTCTGGACCCCAACCAGTTCGGGTTTGTAAAAGGCAAATCATGTCTCCTAAACCTGATAGACTTCTTTGAAGCAGTCACCAAAGCCATAGACAAGGGTGAGGTGGTTCACACAGCCTCTCTAGATCTTGCCAAGGCTTTCAACACCACCCCCCACTCTGGAATTATAGATGTGTTGTTGTCTTTCGACTTTTCCTGGTTAGGGGTCACCACAGCAGAACTCCGGTCTGCTAATGATTGGCAGTAGATTTTCACGAATGCCGAGGTGCCAGTTTGACGTTCAACCTTCAACGAACGCAAGCCAATTTACTCCTGTCTTTTGAATGCCCACCCAACCATGGGGGGAACATGCAGACTCCACACAGAAGGCACTCCCCGCACTCCAGCCGAGAATCGAATGGGAGAACCTCTTGCTGTGAGGCAACAATGCTACCGCTGCACCACCATGGATACTCCACTCTGGAATTATAGATAAACTCACTAAACTAGGTACAAATCCCTATGTCACAAGATGTCACATACGATCTGAAGAAGGCATCTGCCGAAAGCACTTATCGTTTGGACAATTTCATCAGCTTTTTACACTCCAGTGAAGTATATGTTTTTGTCAGCTTTGCTTACAAAGCATCTATTAACTGTGCTTTAACAACTTGAAGCCTGAATTTGTGGATGTTAATTACTAGGTTAATTATTTCAGCATCTCAGTGAAGCTTGCATTTTGTCAGCTTCACTTTTTAAGTTTTCAATAAATTGAGTTTTAACAGCCTGAAGTTTGAAGCTGTGGATGACAACTGCTTGGATACTTAACTTTTTTCAGTTCACCATATTCTAGTGAAGTTTACATCTTGTCAGCTTCACTTTTTAAGCGATTAATAAATTGTGTTTTAACACTCTGAAGCCTAAAGCTGTGGACGACACCCAAGGTCTTTTTTCTTTGTTCATTTGTCTACCCTCGGTGTCTTTAGTAGTGGTGAGGAGAATTTATTTCTTCTTACGTCACAAGATGAGTTGCCAACTGGCTCACTGACAGAACCCACACAGTGAAAGTAGCAGACTCCAAATCCAACTTCAGACCAGTGACAAGTGGAGTACCACAGGGTTCAGTCCTGTGTCCTGTCATTTTTGGTTTCTACTTCTTTGAAGTATAGGCTAACACAGAAGGTCTTTGGCTAATGAAGTTTGCAGATGACTGCGGACTAGGAGCCATAATCAAAACTACTAATGATGTGGACATCCTACAAAAGGGCCTCACTGAGACAGATGCCTGGGGTCAAAGTCATGGCCTCAAGCTTAATGTCAAAAAGTGCATTGTCATCCCCTTTGGTAAAAACTCTGTACCCATACCCATGAACTACAACATAGGTGGTAGTATACTTAACACCGAAAGTGTTATAAGAGACCTTAGGACACAGGTGGACAGTAGTCTCTCCTTTGATAATCACATTGCCACAGTAGTCAGGAAATCCTTCTATGTGGCACACCTCATCACAAAAGTTTCTCATGCAGAAAAAAAGAGGTAATTGTTCCCCTATACTCATCACTCATTAGATCCATTATAGTGTACAACGCCCCTTTTGGTATGTACCTCACAAGACATCTACAACAACTGGAAAGGCCGCAGAAATACCTCACAAAGAGGATTACTGGCCTCAAACACATGCTCTACACAGACCATCTCAAAAAACTCCAGCTTTACTCCATCGCATATCACCTACTCAGAGGTGATCTCTGCCTAACATACAAAGCTATGTCAAACCCAGAGCTGTTGGACATGCTCCTTTTAAAGAAATCCCAATACCTCCAAGCTACACGCTCTAGGGACCTAAACCTTGTCACCACAATAAACAGAACATGCCAGAGGGATATATTGCTGTCCCAGAGACTTTCCATACTCTGGAATAAACTATCTATATCAAACAAAGCTCCTCATTAGCACTCTTCAAGAAAAATCTTGATGATTGGATGGGAAATAGGAAATTCACCCCGGGATCACTTTTGTGTCTCTGCTCAACAGTAGCATAGGAAAATAAATTTCTTGGGGGCTTGTATAGGCCCCAAGGCCGATAGCCTAGTACCTACCTATGAACCTATGAACCTGTGAGCCTTGCCTAAAAAAGGTAATATGGGGACAGCAAGAGCCTTGGCCAGTATTCAGAAGCAATGGGGCGACAGGTGCAAACCATCTCTAGCAAAGCAATGAGGCTTGTCTATCATGTCATCACAGGCATACAGAGACTGGATCCCCTTTGAATGACACCAGAAGCTCAGCCAATTGTTGAAGTTTATCATCTTTCTGTTATATTGCAGTATCATGTAGGTGAAGGTAAGATGCTACTCAAGGTCAGGGGCATACCAGCCTAGGCTACATGATCATAGAGCTACTATATATCTCTTGTCATGCCGTCCTGGGAGTATGTCTCAGATCATTCACACTGACATGTACAAAGAACACGTCATATATGTACCTGTTCTGGAGTGATGTACATGCTTGTGTTATGTGACGGATCATAGCACCTGACAGACAACTGACAGTAACCTTCCCCTTGTCCAGTGGAGTGAGTGGAACATCTGTGTGCCTGACTATGGAGTCACCTATTACTAGTGTGTTGGTTATGTTGTTTTGCCTTAGGGCCTGTTGTGAGGCACACTGCTTTGGTGTATTATGTGTTTTCTGGCATGTGTTTGGAGGTGCATGTTGCTTGCTTGTCTGCTTAAGAGGACACTCTCTCTTTTTCAGATTAATATTTGTATTCTCCAAGTATGATAATGTGTATTTATGTGTGTGTTTTGCTGGTGCTTATATTGTAGGTCTATGTGAGACTGTTGGTGTTGTGGTTGCATGACCCCACTCCTCTTGACTGTATTGTCCAATGTTGGGTTGACAGAGCTTAGCCACCGGTTTGACCCTGTGTGTGCCAGCATGTGGTGCATCAACCCATATATAATATGGTCATACACTCACAATACACCTAGTATGATAAGCCTGCTGAGGTTAGCAAATGTGAAAAAAACCTTTGGGCAAACTGACAGCAAGTAATGTCTGTATTGCACCCTGTAACTCCATATTGCTTGCTGAAGTGTAAAGATGTACTTAGTTTGGATTAAGAACCCTGCACTTGCCAACTGCGTGTGTGTGTGTGTGTGTGTGTGTGTGTGTGTGTGTGTGTGTGTGTGTGTGTGTGTGTGTGTCTTTCCCTGGGGAGAGAACCTTTTTGGAGACTACTCACACCCCTTAAAAGTGGTATACTCATCTTTGTCAAGTCTAATGATGTCACCATCCTACAAATATACCTGTGGAAAGGTGAAATTCTAGTAATGTGTATAGCACATTGTGTAAACGCGTACTGCTGTAATATTGTAATGTAGTTAAGTAGGGGTTTGAATTCTACACTTGCCAATTGAGTGTGTGTGTCTCCCTGTGGAGGAGCAACCTTTTTGGAGACTACTCACACCCCTTAAAAGTGGTATACTCATCTTTGTCAAGTCTGATGATGTCACCATCCTACAAATATACCTGTGGAAAGGTGAAATCCCAGTAATGTGTATAGCGTGTCATGTAAATGCATACTGCTGTAGTATCATAATGTAGTTATGAAGGTGTTTGAATCTCGCACTTGCTGACTGTGTGTGCGTTCCATGTGTGTGACACCGTTGGTCAATGTGGAGTGGGTTTTGATTTTTCTAGTGTATGACATATCACAATGACAACTGTATGTGCATTACACATGTAAAGTAGCTGTGGGGCAAAGCCATATACATACATGTGACCTCAATTATTTCATAGGTGGGTACTCTGCTTTCTCCATGAAAGCATCTGTTATCTTTGCCAGAGCGTGCTGGCACTTTCCAGACCTTAGGTCACTTATGTATGCTTGTGACAAACTTAGCCACTGCAGTGATCCTTGGGCCACATCTTCTGTTTCACATCCACTCATCATGGTTTCTATTGAAGAGTGCGAGTGAGGGTTTATGCTTGAGGTATATTTGAATCCTGTTCCAAAGCAAGCAAAGTCTGGCAAAGATGTCTAATCATTATAGGTGTGCAACAACCTCTGTGGATCTGCATGCAAACCATTTATTGCTTATGTGCTCCACAGAGGGATTTCCAAAACCCTTTGGTAATGTGATTATCAAAGGAGAGATGACTAAACACATGACTCTATATATACTTTAGTACCTATTCCACATTTTGGGGGCTACTACCTATGTGGCACTCTGTGGATACTTTGTTTTCTAAAAGTGGATAACTATGCTTTCTTTGGCTTATAGCTTTGCAGCATGAGTTTGACACCAGGTATCTGTCTCTATGATACCCTTTTAGAGGATGTGTGTGTCATCTGGAGAATAAAGTATAGCCCACAGTATGCATTTTCATCAAACGTGGGCAGACATATCCCTACTGTGTTGGCTTGTATCTAAGAAAGCTATATGCCAAACAGGAGTGGTCCCAGGACTGAGTGCAGGTGAATACCACTTGTTACTGGCATAGAATTGTATATGGAGGCTGAAAATGTTACTGTGTGTCCTACATCTGTGTGTCAGTTGTCAATCCAACATCTAACAATCGTTTATGGTCAGTCTGTTGAGGTTATCTCAGAGGTGATCTCTGCCTGACTTACAAAGCCATGTCCACTCAGAATTGATGGACATGCTCCACCTAAAGAAATCCAAGTCACTGTGAGCCATGCGCTCTAGTGAGCTAAACCTCACCACAACAATAAATAGAACATGCTGGAGGGATAGATTCCTGTCACAGAGACTCCCCATGCTTTGGAGCAAAATTCCTAACTACATTAGGCAGAGCCTCTTACTAACACTCTTCAAGAGAAGCCTTGACGAGTGGATGGGTAACAGAAAATACACCCCTGGGATCACTTCATTGGCTCTGCTTGACAGAGGCTCAGTTAATTAATCAGTGGGGCGGCAAAAGCCAACACATTCTGGCTAGACCTGTAAATGCCCTCGGGCAGATAGCCTAGTACCTACTTATGAACCTATGATAGATAGATAGATAGATAGATAGATAGATAGATAGATAGATAGATAGATAGATAGATAGATAGATATCTGTATACCTGTAAGTATTTGTAAATATGTAAATATTTTGTAAATAAGAGTTATTTTTGCATGCAAATAATGGGCCCCTATTCTTTTAGATAAGTATTATAGGATGTTTTTCATCCACCTGAGTTGCTACCAGCTCAAGAAGATGGGACCTAATTTTAACATTTCATCCAAAAGAGTGTAGCACACCTTTAATGCTATGTTGCAGTGCCAGTAATTTGAAAAACGTATCAAATTGACTAGAGTAGGAATAGAACCCACAGTTTTTGACCTTCCTGCATCAAAGGCAATTTTACTACCTGTTGAGTGACTTGGCACTGCCAGCAGGGGGTGGGGAAGCAACGATAATGGTACAGACATTAATTCAACAAATGTGCATTCTGACAACACACTTACCACAGAAGAGGCAGAGAGCATAGGCTATATGTAGACCAGTATTTAATCATAGTTGTCTCTTCATAGCAGGAGCAATCTGATTCTTTCAACAGCAATTATTTTAGTTTTTTTAAAGCTTTATTGTCTGAATTCTGATGGGAGCTAGTTGCAAATTTCTTGTGCCCATATTGAAAACGCCCTTTCGTGTATTGCTGTTTTGAATTTGGGCCTGATGAGAGTAAGGTTTTCCTTATGTACTACTCAGCACATATTTTTTTTATCTGTTCTGTAGTTTTGTTCTTAATGGAGGACAGCATCCTGGATGAATTGTTTTGTAAATTTGTATGGAGAATAACAGGGTTGTCCATTATTTAAGAGGAAACTATTTAACATGTTTTAGAACTTCACAGTGATCGGTTAGCTGATCTGCAATTGAAGCAAATCTGCAGATTTTATTTATAGTGCTTTTTTATGTGTTACCACTGTAGTAGAAGGCAGTTAGTGTGAGAAAGTATTTGATTATTTGATTGATTGCATTCCTTGCTATGGCAAGATGAGCAGTGGGTGTAAAGCTGACAGTCTCATTTTTTTTTTGTTTTATTTCTTACTGACCATTTACTTGTAAATTACTTATGCTATAAAAATAGATTTATTGGTAGTTACTAGGCATACAATCCAGGAAACCATTGAGAAGCCTAGCCAAATTTCTCAACTATCCCACAGCACTGCCTGCTGGGGGTATCAGAATAGGCAAATTGATGCTAAAAGAATCAAACCTTACAATTCAGACTTAATCCTCTTTACCACCTGCTAGACTAAGCCTGTGTGCTGACAGACTAAAATAATCTGTAGCTAATTAAAAACATGATTGCTCGGTGAATTACACAACAGTGAAACATATGCAGTCATTTACCAGCTGTCAGCAAATCAGATGATATGATTTTATAACATATTTCACCATATATTTAAAATAATGGAATAAATACATGCCAGTTTGTTTTAAATCTTCTATTTATTCTGAGATATATTTTAACTGTACAATATATAGTCATTGTACTTTGTACACCAGTGTATATGAGCTCTTTCTTTTATTCATTTTACCTTCATTCACTCTGTTAACCTCAATGCATAAAACAATTTACTACTTAAGGAGGACTGAGGTTGTGGCAACATGTTAATTTTAAATTGTTATGATTCCTTCAGTTTCCTTCATCTCTGCTTATCTTATCTGTAATGAAAATTACTAAAGGACATTAAACTTATTTACAAATTTTATTTTCTTGAGCAGCATGTTTGTTACAGAGTAGCTATTTGAAGACTGTAAAATAAATGATATACAGATACTTAAAAAGATGAAAAATGTGTAGTAAAACACATCACTAGAGAAAATATTGTAATCATGAAAACATTAGGCAAGGTCCTGACAATTATAAAGCTGTTGTACAATTCTTATTTACAATAGTAGTGCAAGGAACCTCTCCAATTATGTAAATTATCTTATTTACAATGTTTCTAGATTTGCAGAATATAGGGTTGACAAATAAACATTTTTTACTTCTTACCAAAGACAAGTGATTTCAGAACAAATATGACATTTGTAGTACTAAAAAAAACAAAACTAGAAAGTGTATTATCTTGTAAATGCAAAAAAATAGGAACTAGCCTTGTTGGGTGATAGTTCAGTTCACTGTTGCTTTAAGATGCTTGTGATATCTATGAGGTAGTAAAGAATCTTTTAAATAAGACCAGTATGCCCCAAAACTTATTTTAGATTTTATGCAGAACAATAAAGCATTACTGTTATCTGGTTGTTATAGCTGTAACCTAAGTTTGATAAGTCATACGTTTAGTGCTTTATTAATAACATATAGAATTCACAAAATGTCTGTAAGCACTGCTGACCTTTAAAAACAGAGGGGGAAAAGAAAAGAGTTGCATGCTACTTCAAGTGAGTAGTAGAAAGTTAATATCTCACTGGGGTTCTCTGAAGTCAGCCTTAATCACAACTCAAACCAAGGATTGTCATCACATAAGTAGTGTCCTCATGTACATTAGTTCTCAGAAAAAGCACAAAAATGAAAAATCCTTACATAGGAATATATAGATCTCATATGTGTGAGAAATAGCTGTAAACATATGTACCACATCCTGGTAGTAATAATATGAGCTGATGTTTTGAACAGAGGTAGGCCATGAACAACTTGGTGGTCAGAGTAATGCTTCTGTTCTTCTTTCTTGATTAAAGAGGAATCTGAATTACCATTTGTGCCAGTATTCACACATTGTGGTATCATCTGCTTTAAATACTTAGCAATACTGCATACTTTATTGTTGATGGTTTCTGACATCTAGAGAGGAGTTTAGATTCCAAGTATCATAGGGATCTACTTTGAACAAATAATTCAGTCACATCTGTATTGAAGTTCTTATACCTTGAAGTAAGAAACTGAGAAAAAACCAGCACTGGTTATCTAAGAAAGACCATTAGTGAGTAAAGCAGTACTGATGTTTACTGATCATCTGAAAATGTTACTTTCTAACACGGGTTGCACTGGCATGAGGCAGCCTCTTGGATGGTAATGGATTTCACGGTTTCATCAGGGCATTTTAAGTCGTAAGTGATATCAGACAATGATGTAGCTGAACAACACCTGCACTCGTTCTTAAGATTCCCCAGGCTGTCCCAAACCATTGATGAATGACAATAACCTTGGCACGTAGCTGCGTACACCTGCAAATTCAAGTAAATTATTAATCACTACTAATTGTTTTCAAACAACAGATTTCAAAATCAGACCAAGTATCTCCCAGAGCGTAAGTAAGTGCACTTTCTTTTTCTATATACAAAAACAAGCCTGCAACTATCTAAATATCAGAAAAAGCAAAGCAGGTTCAACTAATACAAATTCCTAGGAAGTTACCTTTGAGTACATACAGGAAAAAAGCTACAGACACTTATAAGATTGATGAAAAGGGGTATGATGAGCTTGAGTTGTGGATTCAAAACAACATTAGTTTTACAGTCCAGCAATACAAGCCTACAACCAAGTCTATGCTCTTGATGAGGGCATGAGGCCCTGAGATATTGCCCAATGCACAAGGTGGCGATGTCTGCTTCAATCTTCATATGGAACAGAGTAACTAATTTGTGACCATTAACTGTGTTATTTTACAAGTAATTGTTACACTTTGTATTCATTCAGAATGGAGACCGGGAAACCACATGACGATGAGAACACATTAAGACTCATATCTACGGCAGTACTTTGCACACCTCTGAGGGGAGAAAAACAACACCGATCCTGCTAGGTATGTCAGACAGAACAGGTATTCAGTGAGAGGACAAAAACAATAACCTGCTCTCACTATGTAATACAGAACTGTTTCTTACATCATGGAAGTACCTTCACAGCAGTTATCTAACATGCCCAAAAGGGCTGAGTGTTATATATTATAGCACCAAGGCACTTGGAATGGCTGAGTTTATGATAATTATTAAACATATTACAGCAGCCGGTTTCAGTTGATTTCCAAAGTAAAAAAATAACATGTGAAGTGAATGACTTGCTTATATGTTCCTAGGTTCATAGATTGTTAGGCTAAAAATCCCAGGAGGGGCCATGCTTCCCAAATGTATCTGACAAGTTTTGATACCCCAGGTTTTTTTAACGGGTAAATGTAGGCTTAGGCATGGGTGATCAAGTACATACAGGCTACCTCTGCCTAATAGAGACATAAGCGCCAGACCAGGGCAAAATTTCTGATTCCCCATCCACTGGTCAAAGTTACACTTCTATTGGATTAGGGAAGAACTCTGTTTCAGATGAATGGGAAGGCTGTTACACAAAGGGGGTAGTCTCCAAGACATACACCCTTCCCTTCAACATGTCCTATTTATGTTACTGAAGTGAAACAGGTCCATTAGTGGGGTTCTGTACAGGGGTAGAGCTTTGCGTTGGTCCATGTATGACATGTTGTTTATGACCTGCATCTTTTTTGTGAGGAACATATGTGGAGGTGTCAGTTGTTGCATATACCCGATCAGGTATATACCAAAGGGGGTGTTATACTCAATGATTGGTCTGATGAGGGCAGAGTATAGTGGAACAAGGACATCCTTAGACCTAGATGCCATACCCTTGTTTATAAGTTGCATAACATAGAATAATTTTATTTCTACCATATACACATGATGGTCGAAGTCCAGGTTACTGTCCACATGGCTTTCCAAATCCTTGACCACTGGGTTTACTCTTGGGGTGTATTATCAATGTGGTAGTTTCCAGATGTAGCTATTGTCCCAAAGGATAGTATAATGCATTTCTTGATACTGAGTTTTAGACTGTGGCTCTGGCACCAGTTATTGTTGTGTGTCAGGCTTTCTTGGAGGCTGTTTGTGCTTTTGTGGGATTCTTTGACTGTGCCTAATTTGCAATAGTTTGCAGACTTGATTAGCCAGAGGTCCTTGATGTTGGCCTTGATGTAGTGACTCCACTAGTGGCTGTTCTTTCTTTAGAGGTAGACAACCTATCCCAACTTAGCCAGATGGCTATCCAGCGGGTGACATAGGGGATTTATACCTAAATTTGTGAGTTTATTGTTGTGTCAAATGCATTGGCCAGGTCAAGGTAGGCAATATTGACCATTTTGCCCTTGTCTATTGCTTTATTGGCCTTTTCTAAGAAGTCCACTAAGTTGAGTAGACATGACCTACCCTTGCCAAAACCAAACTGGGTTGGATCCAGTGTCTGAAAGTTTACTATGCCATTGTTTAGCATTTCCAAGATAACTATTTCTATAGCTTTGCATATGAGACTAATTAAATGTATTGGTGTGTCATAACCTGAGTCATTAAATAGATGGGCCTTGTGCAGAGGTATGACAGTTGCAGTCATCTATTCGCTTAGCAGAAAACCTGATAAAGTATGGTTAAATAGTGATTCTAGTGGTCCTGATAGGTTGTGTTTCATGGCATTGTGGAGGCATCCTGGGATATTGTCGGAGCCCGCTGATGCAGTATTCCTGGCCTTAGAGAGTACATTGAGTACCTATTCTCTGCAGAGAGCTGGGGGAGTTATGTTTGATGGTATTTCCAGAGGGGTGTCATGTGTGAATAGGTAAAATTGGAGCAAACTTTTTTGGAGTGGATTTGATAAGTCTTACTGCTCCATTTACAACTAGTTTGGAACATTGTTATGTCTTGCCTTTGAGGTTGCAGACAAAGCTGAAGAATTCCTTGTGCTTCTTTAGATTGCTGATGGAGTTTTTCCTTGGTGAGAATTGCACTTCCTATTTTTTGTTATATATCCTATTGATGTTAGAATTCCTAATTTTTGTTATATATCATACTGGTGTTAGAATTCCACTAGGGTGGCTTGTTTTTCTTTTGTTTTTTTTCTAGGTAGGTAGAGCCATTTGACATGATTCTAGAGTTTTTTAAAGAATTCTGCATAGGCTGACCAGTGAAGACATACACTGGGGGGAGGGAGTACAATATTCATTCATTCTCACATGCTTCATAGGAACACATCAAGGATTTTCACACCCTAGTGGGTGCATGAAGGGTTTTTGAATTTACAAGGTCCAGGAATCTCTGGCCCTACATGTTTAAGGTCATGTGTGATCTGCACTTTGTATTAGAATAGTTAAAGTTGCCCACCAATATGGTGTTGGGTTGAATAGAGAGTATTCATAAATGCAGTACATTTATGTATAAGTTATAGGTTTCTTGGGTCAGGGAAGGGAACCTGCAGCTTGCAAAGATATAGCATGCGACTTTGTCTACTATAATTTGGACATGGAGAAGCTCAAACTTGTCATACTGTTTGACCATCCTTGAGAAGTGTTTGTTTTACTTGTAAATTGAGAAACCTCCACCATTTGTTCATTCATGTGCAGTAAATGGTAGAAGTGTGTGGAAGGCATTGCAACCCTACACTGCTCAGATGCTCTACATGATTTTAAACCATGGCTCAGTAAGTGCACAGATGTCTACATTCTCCAGTATAAGGAGACTATGTAGGGAATGGAGTTTCTTGTTTAGATTCTTGGAATTGATCAGTATACCTTTCTATTTTGTTGGATTGGTTTTGCTATGCAAGAAGGCTTATCAGGTTGGCAATGCCTAAAAAAGTCACTATGGAGGTGAACACTGTTTTAGCTAATATGCAAAAATCTAGAGGGAACAAACACAGACCATCCCTGGCAAAGCAGTGTGGTCTGTCAAACACATTCTCTCCCGGCTGACAAATATTGTACCCCCATTGAATGACACCAAAAACAAAATCAATTATTAAAGTCAACTGTCTTCTGTTGATATTGTGGCATCATCCTTGGAGAAGGTAAAATGTTGCTCAATGCTAGGCTCATACCAGACTGGAACCCATAGACTGATAGCTCCATCATGCCTCTCTACACCCACATGAACTATGGCTGAGTCATACTGACACTTATGGTGGATCCAGGTCCCTGATAGGCAACTGACCATAACTGTCTCCTTGCTCAGTCTGGTGAGTTGGACATCTGTGTGTTTCGCAATGGAGTCTCCTATGACCAAAATATTGGGTTGTAACGTGGTTTGACTTATGGGCTTAGAAGCTGAGATGCCATGAGCTGTGGATGTATGTTTCATGGGGCCTGTTGTTTTGGGGGAGTGCTTTTGAGGTTGTTGAGGATACCTATTGGAAGTGCATCATCTGGTCTGCCACTGGGGTTTAAGACAAATACGTTTAAGAGCCTCAGCATATATGGGTCTGTGTCTGGTCTGCACTATGTGTGTGTGTGTGTGTGTGTGTGTGTGTGTGTGTGTGTGTGTGTGTGTGTGGTGTGTGTGTGTGTGTGTGTGTGTGTGTGTGTGTGTGTGTGTGTGTGTGTGCGTGTGTGTGTGTGTGTGTGTGTGTGTGTGTGTGTGTGTGTGTGTGTGTGTGTGTGTGTGTGTGTGTGTGTGTATGTATGTGTGTGTGTGTGTGTGTGTGTGTGTGTGTGTGTGTGTGTGTGTGTGTGTGTGTGTGTGTGTGTGTGTGTGTGTGTGTGTGTGTGTGTGTGTGTGTGTGTGTGTGTGTGTGTGTGTGTGTGTGTGTGTGTGTGTGTGTGTGTGTGTGTGTGTGTGTGTGTGTGTGTGTGTGTGTGTGTGTGTGTGTGTGTGTGTGTGTGTGTGTGTGTGTGCGCATGCGCACGTGTGTGTGTGTGTGTTTCTGTGTGGGTGTGTTGTGTTTTGTATTTGCACTTACCCTTACTACTTAGGTCATGGCTAAAAAGCTTGTACAGACCAGCCTACCTATATGTATACCAAATGTCAGATAAATTAATGTTGTTCGTCCACTTTCTCCAATATCAGCATTTTGTCTTTCTCAAAATTAAGCTATATTCTTGGAACATCTCCATTACTTGCAACCTCACCCTAAATATAACTTCCCCATTTTACAGTAAAGTCAGGGTGTATTAATGTTTCTCACTGTTATCTGCAGGGAGATTTCATGACTCAGGACTGCAGCAGGAATACAAGGTCACCTGCTGCAACCCTACTGTCGTACAAACACACAGACTAACCACATCAGATCTACAGGCATTCAGATACTTATTCTGCTGAAGGAGTGAAAGGTGGGGGTGAGAGAAGGGATACTTATGGGTTTATGATAGACAGTAGTAAGAATGCCAGTGAAAGTGATGCTAAACAACATTGTAAAATTAGAGAAATATTTCTGGAAGACATCAGTAATATTTTACCTTGGCTGAACATGGTCCAGATATCAGTTGCTTTTCTACATAGGCTACTTCACATTCGTCATTTTTAGCTTCTGAAATAAAAGGGAAAAAAATACAATTAGCATTCAAGGTTTCAGGAAGTTTTGAATTTCAGTTTTGCCAGTTTCATATAGCCACTAAGCATAAACACAGATATAAACATATGCATGTATATTTTGCAAGTGCACTGACATAGAGATACAGATGCTCATACAACATATTCATAGGGGCACAGAGGAATGCACAAACACATAGGCACGTACACATACAGTGTGTGGTAACTCACTGAATGTCCATTCAGCTTTCAGATGAGATAACATAAAAGCCCAAAGATGACTGAACATATCCCTATGTATTAGCCCATAATACTTGTGCTTGTGACTTCTACCTGCCTATCACTTTCCAAACTTCTGGGCTATTAGATCCCCAGTCATCCTCTTCATAGTTTCAACCAGCTCTTACTACTGACCTATAAACCCTGTAAAATATAGGCAGAAATCTTTATAAATACTCTCTCTCTTATAGCTGGAACAAACTCCCATTACATATCAGAAGTGTAACTCATGCCAACAGCTTTAAAAAGACATTAAAAGATCACCTGCTTAACTCCGAGATCTGTCACTGCAATCACCCCACTTAACCTCCCATATACCGCTGTCTATTTACATTCTGCAACCTCTGCTTAGGAAGTGTCTTGGCATTACTTCTAATTCTTATAAATATCTGAACATACTAGCTTTTCAGCACTGTGACTAAACTGTTTGCATGTTTATATTTTTAGTACTCACAATTTCTTATGTGACAACTATAATTTGTTCTGTATTCCAGAACCAGCATTCCAGTTTGTGCTCTATTTTATCTTGTGTAAAATGTTTCTTTAACTTTTTATTGCTGCAGATGTTATTGGAGCTTTTCTCCTGGGGTCTCCACTGAAAATGTTTTTTTTTTTTTGTAACTCAGCTGGACCAACTCAGCTAACAAATGTGAAATAAATAAATTAAAAATTAAGGGATGTAGTTGTTATTCTAGTTTTAGGAAACTAAGTGATTTATAGCTGAAAGAAATACAGACATAGGATTCTGTCAACTTTAAACATCTAGAACATCAACAGATTGCAAACATAACATTTAAACCTATGAACCCATGATTGTCTGACTTCTGAGGGGGCTGGAAGGGGAAATAAAAACAAACTTTACTGAGTTATTTTTTTCTTTCAGCCGGCAGCACGACTTGACATATGTAAGAAAAAAATACCAATTTTCTGTCAGTACAACAACAGAGTCATATTCCTAACTTGCAGTAAGAAACAAGGTGGCAATGGAAACATGTCAGCATTTCCAATTATTTTATTTAGGAGCAAAGCAGGATTATGGTCAAATGGGGCCCTAGGCAGGTTAACGGATAGGGGCCCCCTCACAGCTACTGTATCTGCACGTGGGTTTAGATGTTGTCAGGTTCTAAATCCCCTACATATAGTGAAGTTACTAGCATACAAGTACTGCAGATGGAGATAGAAGTGCAGTCCTGGAATGCAAGTTGTCAGTTTAAAAGTATGCCTTATGTAAATGATGTAGTTGCTTTTCCCACGTGACACACAAACCTGAAGAAATTCTAATAGACGAAAGCAATCTATGTTAAAAATGTTTCTGAATGTTGGTAGAAAAGATTTCTAAGGAATTTTGAAGACTTGTGTTAAGTTTTTTCTTTTTTGATACTACAATGAAATGATTTCAGGAAGTTTTAACAGTTATTAATGTAGAATTTTAGTTTATTTAATTTAGTTTAATATATCCTTGAATCACAGAGCTTGAAGTAGGACAGCACTGTGTAGAATATCACACTGGGATATGGGGAAAGGGGTATTTAACAAGTAAACATGCTAATTGCCTTTTACAACATATTTACCCTAGAAACCACTCCCCTGCTTTTAAACAGGTTTATAAATGGACTGGTTCATAGGTGTGTACTAGGCTAATGTCCCTGGGGCCTTTACAAGTCTAGCCCATAGGATTACCCTAGCATTGTGCCACCCAACGTTAGTTCCCAGTGCCTCTGTCGAGTAGAGCCACTGGAGTGATCCCTGGGGTGAATTTTCTATTTCCCAACCACTCATCAAGATTTCTCTTGAAGAGGGCCAGTGAGGTGCTCTGTTTGACATGTATGGGAAGTCTATTCTATAGTATGGGCAGTCTCTGAGTTATGAACTTGTCCCTACAGCATGTTCTCTTGATTGTGGTAATGCGTTGAGGTCTCTGGAGCATGTGGTGTGGAGGGATTGGGATTTCTTTAGATGTAGCATTTCTAACAGAGCTGGCTTTGTAAGTCAAGCAGAGATCACCTCTAAGTAGGACATCAGACAGAGAATAATTGGAGCTTTTTGAGTCTGTTTATATAGGACAGGTGTTTTAGGCCTAGGATCCTCTTTGTGAGGTTCTTTTGTGGCCTCTCCAGTTTTTGCAGGTGTCTGGTGAGGTACATGCCAAATGGGGCATTTTACTCGATGACTGGCCTAATGAAGGAAGAGTAGAGGGAGACAATGACCTCTTTCTTCCTGGATGCAAAACCTTTAGTAATGAGATGTGCCACATGGAAGGACTTTCTGACCACAGTAGCAATGTGGTGGTCAAAAGAGAGGCTGCTGTCAACCTGTGTTCCCAGATCTCTTATAATGTCTTCTGTGTTCAGTGGACTACCATCGATGTTGTAATTCATGGGAACCAGGTTTTTCCCAAAGGGGATGATGACCTTTTTTTGGCATTGATCTTAGGGCCATGGTTCTGACGCCAGTCATTGGTCTCAGTGAGGCCTTTCTGTAGGATGTCAACATCACTTGGGGAGTTAATAATGGCTCCAAATTTGCAATCTTCTGCATATTTTGTCAGCCAGAGTTCCTTTGTGTTGGCCTGGACTTCAGAGAAGTAGATACCAAACAGGAGAGGACCCAGGGCCAAACCCTGTGAGACTCCACTCATGACTGGATGTCAGTCTGACTTGGAGTCAGCTACTTTCACACTGTGGGTTCTATCTGTGAGCCAGTTTGCACCCCACCTAGTGATATAGGAGTTGATGCCTAACTTAGTGAGTTTTTCTATGATTCCTGAGTGGGGAATGGTATCAAAGTCCTTGGCCAGATCAAGGTAGGCTGTGACTGACTCAAAGAAGTCGACCAAGTTGAGCAGGCATGATCTACCTTTCACAAAACCAAACTGTGTGGGATCCAGAGTTTGGAGATTCCCTATATCCTTGTTTATTAAGTCCATAATGATGCATTCCATAGCTTTGCATATCAGACTCATCAGGCTAATGGGGCAATAGTTCCGAGGGTCTGTAGTCACTCCTCCTTTGTGGAGAGGGATGACTGTAGCAGTGCACCATTCAGTAGGGACAAAGCCTGAGATGAGGCTGTGACTGAATAGGGCACACAGATGAGGTGCCAGTTCACGCTGTAGTTCATATAGTTCAAAAAAAACTTTGCTAGAATCTCCTTGTGTTCTGACTGAGTGTGCTTCTCAGCTGATAAGTATATTTTTTGTCACTTTTTAACTATTCAGTGTTGAATAAAACAATAACAGAATTCAGTTCAAAATACAGTTTGAATAAATTGCATTTATTTAAACTGCATTTGCTTTAATATTGCTACATACTCGTGTGCTAGCTTGCACTGCACTTGAATTGTTTTTAGTGCTGTTTTAGCTGCTTTTCTGTAAAAAAAAAAAAAAAAATTCTAAGCTTGTTTCCTGCCTTTCCTGTAACTATTCTAGTCCAGATACAGATTTGCTGTATCCAGGACTGTTTGTAAGCATCTGAGCCCCCCAAGCCTTTCTGTGTTGAGGGAAGCCTTCTAGCTTATCAGTGGGAGTAGTAAGCACTAGGCAGCCTATCTACCACAAGAGCAGTAGTTTCTGGCCCAGAACTTGTAGTTTATTGGCCGTTTGGGCAGTTTTTCCAGCTACTATTTGGATTGCTTGTGCTTCCCTACTTTTATTAGTGGATTTACATTTTGAAAAGTTTTTAAAGAAAGTAGTTCTGTCACCTCTTATTAGGTGGGATAGTCACAGTATGGTTTTTATTAGGTGCCTGAACTCTAGGGAATCTTACATCTTCTGCACAGAGCGGTTTCCTCATTATTTATTTTTGGACCCAGTATGTTAATGCACTGGGTTTGTGAGATTTCAAGGGATACCATGGAGACTGTTTCTTATATAAATGATGCTTCCTTTTTAGTGCAACAAAAATGTCATCTTGTAACCAAGTATATAATTGTTTTGGAAAGATGATTGGCAACCGCTTTAGACCAATACAACTGGATGGGCAGGAAAGAGAAATAAAATACTGTAAGAGTGCAAACTACAAAAATCAGGTACAGTGGGGTTAAAGATTTAAAAAGGTAAACACGAATAGTGCATATATACTGCAAAGCCAAATGGTTTTACTCACATGCTAAATCATCAGAAACACTTTAATACGCATTTTTTCTACGTAAGTACTCTGAACTATTCTGTTATTACTTGCATGTCTTTATTTTTTTTTTTTGTGAAATGTTTTATATTTCACCCAGGCCGAGCCTGAAATTGGTCAATATTGATAAATGCACTACTCCAATAAACAAATATAAACAAATGAATATATAAATTCCCCATGTTAGTATAAATAAGAGCAAAAAATGTTTTCAGCATAATGTTCATAAGGTGTTCATCTTACTCCACCTTTGTGAATAATTAAAGCTGTGCTTTTCAATTTGTTGTGTTGTTTTTTGTAGCCTATCAGCTTATATTGCATATCACAAGAGGAGTTAAGCTATGGGGCAAAGTCATTTGCTTACAAAGCTAAACAGTTATATTCCATAAGACAAACCGCTGTGATAATCTACATATCTATTTATTTTTTTCTATTTTTATTTTTACTTCATTTTATTTGATATTTTTTATATTTTATCTTTATTTATTCATTGATTGATTTTTTTTTTGCATAGGCATCTCTTTTGTAAATGAAATATTAAGAATCAGACATCAACACCAAGTTACATGCAGAACAAAGTACTAATTCAAAAAAATAGCGTACTGGTACCGAGATGTGTCATCTAATTATCGATACAGCATACTGGTACTGAGATGTGTCATCTAATTATCGATACAGCATCGATACAGCATACTGGTACCGAGATGTGTCATCTAATTATCGATACAGCATCGATACAGCATACTGGTACCGAGATGTGTCATCTAATTATCGATACAGCATCGATACAGCATACTGGTACCGAGATGTGTCATCTAATTATCGATACAGCATCGATACAGCATACTGGTACCGAGATGTGTCATCTAATTATCGATACAGCATACTGGTACCGAGATGTGTCATCTAATCATCGATGCAGCATCGATACAGCATACTGGTACCGAGATGTGTCATCTAACCATTGATGCAGCAGCGATACAGCATACTGGTACCGAGATGTGTCATCTAATTATCGATACAGCATCGATACAGCATACTGGTACCTAGATGTGTCATCTAATTATCGATACAGCATCGATACAGCATACTGGTACCGAGATGTGTCATCTAATTATCGATACAGCATCGATACAGCATACTGGTACCTAGATGTGTCATCTAATTATCGATACAGCATCGATACAGCATACTGGTACCGAGATGTGTCATCTAACCATTGATGCAGCATCGATACAGCATGCTGGTACCGAGATGTGTCATCTAATTATCGATACAGCATCGATACAGCATACTGGTACTGAGATGTGTTATCTAACCATCGATGCAGCATCGATACAGCATGCTGGTACCGAGATGTGTCATCTAATTATCGATACAGCATCGATACAGCATACTGGTACTGAGATGTGTCATCTAACCATCGATGCAGCATCGATACAGCATGCTGGTACCGAGATGTGTCATCTAACCAATGATGCAGCAGCGATACAGCATACTGGTACCGAGATGTGTCATCTAATCATCGATGCAGCATCGATACATACCTCTCAAATGTCCCCGAGTTTGCAGAACATCCCTGATTTTGTCTCATATTTTGACCTGTCCTGCATAAAATTTCTGATTATCTGAAAAACCACTAACAATTATAGTCAGACAATGATGTCAAACATTAGAGTTTCACACTTTATGTTTGGAAAGTATAAGTTTAAGCAAGCCAGTTGTTCCACTGATTTTTAAGTGAATTAGAGTAACATTTAAAAATTATCCCTTCATTTGGGGCTTAATCCCCCCACCCTTTAATTTTGAATTTGGCCAGAATTCTTATGCTAAGAAGTCGAAGTGTAATATAATCAATTAACTCATCAGAATATACATCACCTGCAAGCATATATACAGAGAAATTATATTTTAAACTCTCTGACACCAAAGCTATTGGTAGCAAGACAATCACTTCCTAGAAGAAGAAAGAACATTTATAAAAATGTACTATCATATTAAACAGCTAATGCTGCCATCAGTACCTCAGGTTTGTCATTCGCCTTGTAAAAACATATTAACCATACTCTGTATTACTATTTCTGAATTAGTTTTACTGGATACATCTATTTGGAGCCAGGTAATTGGCTAGGCTTGGAATGGCTTATTAAGAAAGCTAGCCTAGGGATTAACTATGAACACAGTTGTAGAGACCTTTATTTAACTAACCAAGCCTCCTTTGGCAGGGGTGTATATAGGCCCACATGTAACTGTATCTACCTTCTTTATCATGGCACAGAAGAATGGGTCCTCTGATTTGCCATCAGGTTAAGTTTCCAAATTCTCACCTTGCTTGTTTCCCCATGCAAAATGCTAACCTCTTACTGCATCTGTTCATACTGGAGCACATCTAGTCTTGGTTAAGGGATTTTTGCTAAAAAACTGAAAGGACATGAAAATGACCAATGTCCTCGAGTGGGTAAAGGTTTGTAAGGTTCCTCTCCAAAGTCTTTACATTTGTCATCTCTTTCCTAACTAAGAATGATCCAGTTCTTGTTGGAGATTAAACAATCAAAGAAACAGGGGTTAGGAGGTAGTTCAAAGATACTCTACTGACAGGATGCAATATATAATGGTATGACAACCAGTTATTGTTGCAGTCAGATTGAGCCTGTCATTTAAGGGTGGGGCTCAAAGATTAAAGGGGTTAATACTGCATGGAAAATGTTGTTGTTGTGTCTTTCGGCTAGGGGTCACCACAGCGGAACTCTGGTCCGCTAATGATTGGCAGTAGAATTTTACATGCCGAGTTGCCGGCCCTGATGCACAACCTTCAACAAAGGTACGCCCATTCACACATGTCTCCACACAGAAGATGCTCTAGCTGAGAATCGAACAGGACGTCTTACTGTGTGGCGACAACTCTACCGCAGCACCACCACTGCAGTTAATACTGCATGGAAAATATGAATTTTAAAGTAGTATGTACTATGTTTATGAACAGCACCCATTGTTCAGATCCAGAATTTAATGCTATCTGGGATGTTCTTAACTTATGGCTGCAAAATGTCAGCCAAGCATTACAGCAAGAATTGCAAATTTCTACCAGTGAGGTTATTGTTGATTAGTTTATCATCTCACTCCTCTGCAGAGGAATTTGCACTGACTGATGATCACTGAAACATCAGTTTTTAAAATCTTGCCACTGACACATAAGACTTCTTCTTTAGGTTCCTGCATACATAAAAACACTCCTTGTACCTTATGTACCAGGAAGGTCAATGAGTTCCTCAGAGGAGGGGCTGCTAGTTGTTCTGAGGACTTGGACTGAATGCTCACAATGGTTACCGTTTCCTTGCCATGCTCTGGTCTTCTCGAATCATCTACCTTTTATGATTTGGGGCTGCAACTAAGAAACTTCTTTCAGTATCACCTATTTCTATAGCTTTATTTAAATCCTTCATCTCACCCTATGCTCAAATTTGATTACTATTTTTAGCTAACCTTGCTTTTTATTCAGCTTCTTACGTAATGTTTGATATGTATTAATTGCTATTTTTATTTTATGCATTTGTTCTATGTAAAGCCTAGATGCTAAATATAAACATGTTGCATAAATTAGCTACAAGTTGCAAATACTAGAAAAGCAGTTACTATTGCTTATAATTCTTTCATTAAAAATAATAATACCAGATAAAAATCAGACAGCTCAATTATTTACTCAAATGTGTGGTTTATCAAACTTGTTCCTGTGGGGTAAACTTTGTAAATATCTCAGGTTACAGAATGGTATGATTGTGGAAAGCTGCTGTTGTTGAAATGGTATATATATATATATATGTATATATATATATATATATATATATATATATTTTTTTTTTTAAATCAATTGTAGCAGCCAAATGTTAGCATTAGGAGTGAGGAGCATGAGTGTG
>NC_056751.1:693516217-693571217 GCF_019279795.1 Protopterus annectens
TTACACTCTGACCATGTTTACATTGTTTCCTAGGTGGACACTGCACATTTTCACATCCAGGCTGAAAAAAAGGTCAAAAAGCCTTTGTCAGTGGCATAATCCATTCAAAGTGCTCAACTAATTTTCCAAAATATGATAGGCAGTACTATACAAACACACTTTGTAATGAAATATCCAATGCCACTTTTAAATCTGAGAACAAAAAGTGAACTGCACAAATGGTACAATATGGTGAAAAGCAGTACTGAAATATAAATGACAAATAAATCAAACAAGTATCTTCCCTCTCCCACAGGGACATCATGAGTCTTATCATACAGAACTGCCAAAATTAGACTGAGTTAAACAATTGAATCACACAGTAATTCCAAGGGTTTGACTGTACAGGGCTCCTTATGGCCTTAATGGTTGTTTGCCTAGTATCTACCTATGAACCTATAAATCTGTTCTAGTTGGCTAAGGTGCCCAGATCTAATTTTGATGTTGTGACACATATCTCTAGGGTGTGCAAGACTTTTCAGACGTTATTTATAGCTGGGGATGCACTATATGTCACATGGAAGGTAGCAAATCAAGATACAGAAATTGCTTTTTCGCCTCTACTATGACTGCCACCTAGGATGCTGGATCAGTTGAGACTAATGGAAGACACGATTCAATCATTGTCTCCCCACTTACAAATTCCATGACCTTATATCAGCTGCAAGGCATTGTTTTACAGGTACTTTGTACTAATGTTACTAGAACTTTGGGAATAAACCATGTGACAAGCTACAGCTATTGCGACAAATTACAACTGAATATCATTAAGGGCAGTTTACTCTAGATTCTAGTCATTATTATTTCATGCCAATATCCATCCATCCACAACCCCTTTTCTCACATGGGGCTGATGTGTGACAATCAACACGATCCGAAGTTCACACGGGCAGGTGGCTAGCTCTGCAGCAGTTCTTCTTCCATACTACACAATCACACCTATAACCAATTTGGAGTGTCCAATCCACTTACTGCATGTCTTTGAAATGTGGAAGGAAAGTGGAGCAGCTGCAGAAAACCCATGCAAACAGGGGCATGCAAACCATGTACAGAAGTTACCCAGCCTAGAATTGAACTACAGAACATCAAGCTGTGAGGTGATGATGCTGTCTGCTGTACCACTGATACCCCCTTATAATGTGTAGCTATTTCTGTCATCATTAGAACTATCACCAGTCCTGATCAGATTACACTTAACCAGAAAACGGAATGCAACAATCAGACTACAACTCAAACTTTGCAGCTTGCTTCTTTGTTCTAAGAGTGGTTCATTCTCTGTTTTCCAATGTGTTTCCAGTGGAGAACAAAAACAAAAAATTCAGAAGGACTTTGAGTCTCCATTTAATGATATTCATAATAAAATTGTTTGCTAGGCTCATGTTTAAACTTCTAAAGTCTCGCTGTCCACTACCCTATGTACTGCAGTTCTGCATTTTTTCTTGGAACAATTGCCTGTCTTTATGAAGTATCCGTGAAAGTTTAATCAAGGAACTTGTGTGCTATAAGTCTGTACAAAGTGATTTGACCCGAGTTCTTCTGGACACTGCAGAGTTTGCCTCATTTGTTTAAACAGTGCCCTGTAATACTATTATGATTTGCATCAGGTGCTTTGTCATCACCATGGCTTTAAAAGAATGTCTGCAGGAAATGGAGTGAAATGAGAACATCGTTTTTGCTTCACTTTTGCATTCATGGAGTATTTTTAAACCAGATTAAGGATGTTGTGATTATTTACAGGCAGCATGTACTTGTTAGAGCATAGATTGTAGTAATGCAGCTGTAGCCAATATGCCCATAACAATGTATGAAGTACATGGTCAGTGACATGTTCTGACTTACTAAATTCAAATTCAGTTTCTATTTACTGAAGAGACAGAATTCAAAGCACTGAAAAAAATGTTAAAACAATATGATTAAAATTAAAATTTACAAACTTTAAAAAGTTTTGGCTGGGGCAAAATAAATACCATAAGAGGAGAATATTAAAATAAAAGATCAGATAGATGGGTCTTCAGTGACCTTTTTAAGCTAGACAGTTTGGGAGACAGTAATACCCATTGATGAAGAATGTTCTAGAGGAAGGCTGATAACAGAAAGGCACAAGCATCATAAGAATCTAAATGATGCTAGGAACTTCCTAATGACTTGAAGGAAAAGTAACATAAAAATCAAACTGGGTTATACAGACCCAGAACTATATCTGGTGAGACGGACCCATATTATGTAGGGTCTAACAGACTGCCATAAAAACTCTAAAGGTAATACGAGACCATTATAACAAGTCAGCACAAGACTGGTGTAGTTGGTAAGTGAGCTTCACAGTTCTGCATAAAGTGCAAATTATCAGGTTCTGTGTTAGGAAGCCCTTGGTAATGGAAACTGCAGTAAACCGATGTCAGTCTGTTGCAGAAAAACACAAAATTATCAACAAATTCCAAACTATCACCACCATAAATGACTACAGGATTTAAAATTGGTGAGTCCAATTGCCTCAAAGTTGTATGAGTTGACATGGACTTTGGATGCATTCTAAGTCCTTGTCAGAAGAATTCACAGAAGACAACTTCTCTGGAAAAAAAAGGAGAGGCAAAGTTGAGACTCGTTAACATAAATGCGGTATTTTTAAGCTATCCCATGACTGAGCTCACCCAGTGGAAGGAGGTAAACATAAAAAGAAATAAAGGGCCCAAACGTACTATACTGTAGGCTGGAAAATGATCCTGGATGATATTCTTATTCTTTATATTCAATGCTGAACAAAGATCAAGACATACTAGCAAGGACAAATGAAATTAATCTCTACCCATGAGGACATCATTCATGACCCTAGTGAGGCTTATTTGTGTATTATGTCTTGTGTGGAAAACAAACTAGAATGGATCGTAAATTTAATACTCCAGTCAAATCAGATCATTATGTGAGCAATAACATTACCAATAATGACAAAGTTAGAAATTAGAAGGTAATTACCAAGACTGTCGGAGATCACAGGGCCTTTATCAAAGCAAAGGGAGAACGCACATTATTCATCACAAACACACTTAAAAAAGTGAAACAGCTTATGTCTCTGCTTTTGCAAGTGTGTACCAATATGGTTGAGCATCTGTGTTTTTCATAACATCTTCACCTGCAGCCATACATTTTCTCCCCCTTCTTTATAATGCCATTAACTCAAACCTCATTTCCAAGTGAAATTTCATTTTTCAGACCATTTGACTGCTGAGCTACTGCCTCCCTCTCCTCTCTTCTTGAAATCATATTCTTCCCACCCTTGTGGACCACTGAAACACATCCATGTCCCTTATGAGAGGTGAGCCCCTCTCTTCAGGAACAGAGTATCTTGTTGCATTTTCCATATGAGACTACCGCCCATATTCTGGCATTAAAGTCAAGTGGCTGACATCATATATGCAACCTAGACAAAAGATTGTTCTTTTACGTATGCTGGGCATTGGCACTCAAACCTTGGCAGAGCATGCATGTGTCATCCTTTGCATCACTGCACTTGAAGATATATCACAGTCTATATCCCCAAATAGTAAAGGAAGTGTAGACTGCATTGCAATCAGATCTGGGTACCTGCCTCCACTGGGAGGTATGTAGTTGCATCCACTATCCCATGTTCCACCCTCCGAGGAGATGAGACAAAATATCCTCTACTTTCCTTCTCCGGACCACAACTACTCCAGCTCTTGAACTGCTTATTGTAATTCAGTCATCTTTGTGGCAGTCAAGGCTCTATCGCTGTATGACACAGAATAGGTTAATTTTGCATATTAAGTTCCAGTCATTCAGCATTCTTCCTGTATTCAACAAATTATGCTCCAAGCAGCATATTAAAATAATAGAAAACCTACACAAGATAGAAATGGATGATGAAAGAATAATAAAAAAGAGCATTGTATTACTTTCCTGAATAAACTAATGTCATTCTTCTATAATGATATACATGCGCACATGCGCACACACAGACACACACACACACACACACACACACACACACACACACACACACACACACACACACACACACACATATGCATATGCACAAATGCACCTGAGCATACACACAGTCACCCATACATTTGCACATGCCTGTGGACAGAAGTGCTCTCTCACACACACACACACACACACACACACACACACACACACACACACACACACACACACACGCACAAATGCATAAATGCACCTGAGTATACACACTGTCACATATCCATTTTCTTGCATGTGCATGCACACATATGCCTGTGCACGCAAGGGTGCTCACACACACACACACACACACACACACACACACACACACACACACACACACACACACACACACACACACACACCTGCATGCACATATACATAGTAAATGTAAATAAAATGTGTACTGCTCCCACGTTAATGTGTATGCATGGGTATGCCCACACATACATAACAAGGTAGTGTCGGCTACACTAACATCTTCCATGCAGAAGAAAAGAAGCAGTTATCTCTTCATTCTTTAAGCTGTTAAGAAGATAATAAACACAAAATACTGCAAATTTCTATATTGTCTGAACCTCAAGATAGAAAACCTGAATCTAATTGCAGTTAGCAGATTTAAAAACAGCAATTATTTTCATGTAGCATCTAAGATTTTGAAGAGTAAATCTCAGTTGAAGCTAAACAGTATTGTACAAAAATATATGCAAATCTCACTTTGTCAGGTAGTCATTTCATGTCAAAAATGTACCCCTGAAAAAATAGAAGCATTCTGGCAAAACTAGCTCTTGGATGCAGAATCATGCCTCTCAATGTGAAGACATTGAAAACAGGAACAAAGGTCCTTGAAAAGCAGGCACATCGAGCCAATAATCTGCAAATTTAATTAGCATAAAATCTGAATGCCAAATAAGACATGGCTTTTCCTGCTTTCAGTACGAATGTGGGATATTTATTAGTCAGGAACAATTTTAAAAACCAGACTGACCAAAATGATGGTGACATAGAGCCACTTTATCAAGGAGACCGTGTAAGATCTGTAGACTTGAATGAATTATACTGCAAAACTCTACCACACAAGGTTAATATTTGTGTTTCTGAAAATGGGAGATGTAAGATGTGTGTTCTCTTTCTTTAAATTATTGGTGTCACTGGTATGTTGGTCATGTAGTCTGGCTTTCTGTGTTTTAGACCACTTTAAAAATCTTGTGTCATGAGGGGGATTCAGAAAACTGTGTGAAGGGGTAAATCAAATTTGACACTAAAGACACAAAATAGCTCATCAGGCCTGAAAATAGAACTGTTCCTCTAAAACAGGAACAGTTGAGAGCTCTGCAAATGACTCACAGATTAAACACCATAGTAATGAAGTTTGACAAATGTTTTTGTATGGTTGTTTCTGTGTTTTGTCACTTATCTCCCTGGTTGGGTCCATATATGCATCTGATATTGAAGTTTTGCTTTTCTGTCTGTACCATATTTACCTTATTTGGCATTTATACAAATATAAATACTTAACAGACCATCTCATAATCTGAGTGTTTTAGCTAAACTCTCTAGTCAAGCTACAGTGATGAGTCCAGTCATAAGCCAGTGCACATTCAAATGCCAATTAACTTAAATACTATCTATATATTCATATATATATCTATATATATCTATATATAGATATATATATGTATATATTATATATATATATTTTTTTTTTACTGAACAGCACTGCATATCTCTTTGATGAAAGGAAAGATTACAAGTATGCTTTTATAGATATTTTGGATTTTGATGTGGTCTTTCTAATTGTTTTTTGTGTGTTTCTGATCTGGGATATCTGCTAATAAAGTAATTGTATTTATTTAATATTTTAGAAACTTCATTTAGATGGTTCTTCTGCAGATTGTGATGTGCAACCTGAAGATTCTGATGCTGACTCCCATTTTTGGGGTTAAATTCAAATTCAAATTCAGGTTTATTAAAGTGCATATTTGCTAAGCACAATAAGGTAACAATATAATAAAATTAAAATGCTAAAGCAAATTAATCCTCATGCATATGTCAAACAGATATATTTTAAGGGATCTCTTAAAAACTAGTAAGGGACATGGTCATCCTCAATCACCTTAGTAAGAGGCTCCAAACATGGTCCTGCGTAAGCAAAAGAACACTGAACAGATTATTTTAGCCAGACCCTGAAATCTTTAAAAGTGCATGGGTGAAATAGCAGAGGGCATAGGCAAGTGGGCACCTGACATGTAGCTCCACATGCTAAGGATGGCCAATATCACACTGGACAAGATGATCCAAGATTTGGATCTTGTAAGCAGCATGTGACTGAAGTGGCCGTCAGTGTAAGTTCAGCAAAACTAGTGTAATATGATGGTAACATGATACCCCAGTAAAAAGCCAGGCTGCAGAATTTTGTGTCCAATATAGACAGTCAAGTTCAGAGTCTGGAAATCTCAGGTATGTGATATTACAGTAGTCCATCCTAGAGGTGATCAAAGCAGGGACCACCACAGAAAGATCTGTTGATTAATAGGGTTCTTAATAAAGGAGGTATTTCTCATATGAAAACATGGACTTGAGAGCAGCAGACACCGATTCAATAGGGTTTAGCTGATTGTCAATTATAAACCCTAAATTTTGTACTTCAGTGGGCAAAACTGCAACAGGTGAATAATAAATGGAGACATGAATAGCTATCACCACTGTCTTGGAGGTGTTGAGTGTCAACCAAATATTAACCATCTGATTATAAATGTATTCCAAATCTGAAGCTATTCTTGTTTAAGACAGACATAGAATCTCAGGAAATAAGGGGGTATAGCTCTGTATAATCAGCATTACAATGGACCATCATTTAACACCTCCAAGTGGCAGTATATACACAGTGAAAAGCGACAGGTCCAAAACTGGGTCCTGAGGAACCCCTATGTCAGAAAGAAGGGAGAGGGTCTGATAACTCTAAACACACCATTTTGAATGTGACCAGAAATATAGGAAATAAACCATTTCAACACTATGTGATTTGTGACTCAAATATGACACAAATGGCCTAATAGGATCACATGATCTACCATGATCTACCATGTGAAATCCTAAAGAAAGATATAAAAAGACTAAGACACAATAGCAATGCCAGTCTCTCATTCCAAGAAGATAATTAAAGCATACTGCATGGCCCAAATCCCACGAGGTTCAACTGCCACAAGAATAACCTCATAATTGCATCAAGCAAAGGTTGGGTAATAAATGCCAGATCAATATCATGGAGTATGCCTGGTATAATAAAGGGCTTGTTCTTGATCCACTTGGGCCTCAAGCACATCATCCTGCCCTTGAGAGGTCACACCTACCTGTCCCAGATAAAAACAGGAATCTTCAGGTACATGACAAAGAACCATATTGTGAGTGTAACTAAATGTGTTACCCCATGGTGGCCTCTACCTATGGCAAGAATCAGTCCAGACCTATACCCTGCAAGTTCTCAACATTAATTATTCAGAACATCACCTCTGTTTCTTTTACTGATAACCAGACTCCTGCAGGTAAAAATAACACTCAAAAGTATCTGGGAAAGCAGAAAAGACCTCAGAGTTAACAAGATATTGCTTATATGATTAGAAAACACAACATCACTAATTTCAGAATTTATAATAAATTACCAGAAGATGTAAAAATGGCAAGTACACTCTGAGGAATGAACATTCAGAAAAGCTGATAAAGCTAACCAGGATAACCAAACAAGATACTTATATTCTCAGGTGCAAGGTCATAAAAACATTTGGTGGATTTACATGTATTTTTGTTGAAGGTACCTGTGGTGGAGGTCCTGAGTGGGCTGGCCATTCTGTGGATGGTGATGTCTTTTTTGGTGGTTGATTCCGTTGAGGGGGTTCTGTTTCTGGTGGTGGAATTTCTTCTATAGGTTCTGTATTAGCTGGTTCTGAGTGGGCTGGCCATTCTATAGGTGGTGATATCTCTTTTCCTGGAGGAAACCAACGTGGGCCCCCTGTTTCTGGTGGTGGAATTATTTTTGTTGGTGTTGCTTTGCCTGGCCAAGGTAATGTTGGATAGACTTGTTTTTCTTTGGTTGGTGAAGGTCCTACTGATGGCATCAATGGTGGAGGGACTGCTGTTTCTAATGGCTCAATTACTTGCTTAGTTGTTGGTTCAGCTGGTTGAGGTGGGTTCCCTTCAGGTGGTGATGGTTCTTCTGGATGATGTGGTATTGTATAAACTGGTGGCTCTCCAGGTCCAGTTGATGGCAATGGCTGTGGTGCTTTTGTAGGAATTTCCTGAGGTGGATTTTCCACAGGAGGTTGTGGTACCTGAAAGAGAACAATTGATGCATGCTAATGTCATTAGGAAGTTGCTGGTAATAGTTCAACTCAGTAAAATAACTTTATTGCACGTCTCTCCCAAACAGACTATTACAAAATAATTGCTGTAATTCTGGACATAGAGCCTATAGTAAAGCTAATACTGAGTTCATTATGGATTTTCAGCATATTGCGGTCCCTCATGTCAGTAAAGAGCAGAGTAATGTGATATGACTAATCAGTATCATTTTTGCAGACAGTTTTCTTGCTGCTATTAGAAATTAATCATATTTTTGTCTTTCCATAGGATTTTCATTGGTTCGATGCTAGAAATGAAATACCATACAATTTGGTGGTTATCACAGAATCATTTTCACACAGCAAGAAATGTCATAGGATTTAGTACAGTCAGACTGGCAGGGATCTGTGATGCAGAGACCTTGTACTCAGCAAAAAAAAAAAAAAAAAAATAGGGGAACTGAATATGGACAACCCCCCACCCCTTTCAATGACATCTGTTTAGCTGAAAAAATTTAGTCAGCTATACAGAGGTTGACAGGTATTAGGGATTTTTCACAATTTTCAGAGTTGGGAAATAAGCCCTTTCTCTGACATTGTGTAAGCTCAGAGTTAGTACTTATAATTAGGGGTGCAAATGGCTTGGCCTCCTGCAAAAAGCAATGTTTTAGGTTATTTTCAAAACTTGCATTATGCATCACTGACCCCTTTTTTCTGCTCATGAGTAGTACTGTGTCAATATTGTCCCATTGTGGGCTCCATGTTTATATCTATAATGTAATGTGTTTTAAGACTCTTTTAGTTTTCCCAATGTAATAATTTTTGCATGTAGAACAGATAGCTATGTACACTACATTCTCACTGTGACAACTGAAATATTTGTTAGCCCAAAAGGTCTGTCCCAAATGTTCCATTGTGACAAAGGATGAATTACTGATAAACCTACATTGTTTGCAATCTTTACATGCAAACGTGCCCTTTTTGTTGCTAACCATCCTGTCATTGCGTTTATCTAACCTGTTAGATGTTTCTAACATCTGCTTGATGTTTGTCACCTTCTTGTATGTGAACTTTGGTGATGGACCCAAAGATGTTAACAACTGTCACAGTGAGACTGCAGTGTACATAGCTATCTGTTCTACATGCAAAAATTATTACATTGGGAAAACTAAAAGAGTCTTCAAACGTAGGATTTATGAGCATGTCTTAGCTATAAAGAAAAAAGATAAAAACAATTCTTTAGCTAGACATGCACTTTCCTGTACAGATTTCAAGAAATTTGAATTTTTTTGTTTTAGATTACGTTGAGAAGGGAACATTCATAGGTGATACGAACAATAAATTGGAACAAAAGGAGGCTTTGTGGCAGCTCCTGTTTGGAGCTGATGTATTCCCAGGGTTGAATGAGGTCATCAATATAAAGTGTTTTCTTATGTATAGCTAATATGAATTCACATGTAAAAACTTATTTACACAATGGATGCACACATATGGTATATACACACGCATATATATATGTGTGTGTGCGCGCGTGTGTGTGTATATATAAACGTGGGCACACGTATGTTTGTGCACACGTACATGTATGCATATAAGTATATATATATATTTTTTTATTATTAACTTATATATATATTTTTTCATCATTAGTTTATCATTCATCTTTTTAAATTTGTTGTAGTTTTTTATAGTAAGAATTTAAATCATAACATTTGTTACATCATTTCCTGTAATTAAGTATTTATATGAGGGGTAGGTGATTGTTCTTGTTTTCTGATGAAGTTCACGTCATTAAAGTGGATGAAAGCGCTAAGTTTATTGTGTCTCATTGTGGTCTTTGGCTTTGATCATACGTTTTTTTCAGTTTGGCGTTTTATGGTGTGCTTTTTTAGTTTTTCAGTCTGTTTATAATGTAATGGAGTGACTGTAAACTGTTAAAATAACAATGTATTTAGACATATACAACACATTTTGAGTTATCTCTGCTTAATATCAGAGCTTTAGCCGGCTAACATCTATCTGAAATCAGCTGGATGTATAAGTGAATTTAAGTACACTTTTATCTGCTCTTTTGCATATAGTACTGTATTTAATTTATTTATTTGTGTTTTTCACTGAATATTAACTCAAGTGAAATTGTGGCTGTCTCTCTACAGAGTACTTTTTAGAATTCCTGTGTAGCCATTGACAGAAGTGGGGGTAGTTACAGCTCATCATTGACATTCTGTCTTCCCTTATATAAATGGTAAATTTTGAGTTATCTCTGCTTAATATCATAGCTTTGGCCGGCTAACATTTACCTGAAATCAGCTGGACATATAAGTGAAACTAAGTACACTTTTACCTGCTCTTTTGCATATAGTATTGTATTCAAATTATTTATTTGTGTTTTTCACTGAATATTAACTCAACTGAAGTTGTGGCTGTCTCTCTACAGAGAACTTTTTAGAATTTTTGTGTAGCCATTGGTAGCAGTGGGGGGTAGTTTCAGCTCATCACTGATATTCTTGCCTTATATAAGTGGTACATTTTGAGTTATCTCTGCTTAATATCAGAGCTTTGGCCGGCTAACATCTACCTGAAATCAGCTGGACGTATAAATGAATTTAAGTACACTTTTATCTGCTCTTTTGCATATAGTACAGTATTTAATTCATTTATTTGTGTTTTTCACTGAATATTAACACAACTGAAGTTGTGGCTGTCTCTCTACAGAGTACTTTTTAGAATTTCTGTGTAGCCATTGATAGCAGTGGGGGGGGGGTAGTTTCAGCTCATCGCTTACATTCTGTCTTGCCTTATATAAGTGGTATATTTTGAGTTATCTCTGCTTAATATCAGAACTTTGGCTGGCTAACATCTACCTGAAATCAGCTGGTCATATAACTGAATTTAAGTACACTTTTAGCTGCTCTTTTGCAAAAATTACTGTATTTAATTTATTTATCTGTGTTTTTCACTGAATAATAACTCAACTGAAGTTGTTGCTGTCCCTCTACAGAGTATTTTTTAAAATTTCTGTGTAGCCATTGATAGCAGTGGGGGGTAGTTTCAGCTCATCACTGACATTCTGTCTTGCCTTATATAAGTGGTACATTTTGAGTTATCTCTGCTTAATATCAGAGCTTTGGCTGGCTAACATCTACATGAAATCAGCTGGACGTATAAGTGAATTTAAGTACACTTTTATCTGCTCTTTTTCATATAGTACTGTATTTAATTTATTTATTTGTGTTTTTCACTGAATATTAACTCAAATGAAGTTGTGGCTGTCTCTCTACAGAGTACTATTTTGAATATCTGTGTAGCTATTGATAGCAGTGGGGTAGTTTCCGCTCATCACTAACATTCTTGCCTTATATAAGTGGTACATTTTGAGTTATCTCTACTTAATATCAGAGCTTTGGCCGGCTAACATCTACCTGAAATCAGCCGGACGTATAACTGAATTTAAGTACACTTTCAACTGCTCTTTTGCAAATAGTACTGTATTTAATTTATTTGTGTTTTTCACTGAATATTAACTTAACTGAAGTCGTGGTTGTCTCTCTACAGAGTACTTTTTAGAATTTCTGTGTAGCCATTGATAGCTTGACAGAGGATCAGTTAATTAATCAATGAGGCAGCGAAAGCCAACACACTCTGGCTAGGCTTATAAATGCCCTCGGGCAGATAGCGTAGTACCTGCCTATGAAACTATGAACAACAACTTGGCATCCTTCTTCAGTGATCTGGGTCACAGAAATGAATCATCTCTTTCACAGGTCCACAAAATATACTGAAGATTATAATTCAATCTCTAGAAAAGCGTCTTATGCTGTTACCGATGATCTTCAGAAATGTCAGTCGTTAACAGTTGGGGAGGCTTTTCATGTCCCCAGTGAAGACTCATAGCTTCTAAGAGTTTTACTTTCTAAGACTTATAAACCAATTTAAGCCTTGGATAGTCAATGACATATGTTTAAATATTTTGGCAATATTTTCATCTTGTTTATATTTTAATTTGTACAATGTTAAGAGCCATTATGTATTACTTAATTTCTCTTTGCCTCTGCTCTATATTTATTTAACGTCTAGGTGCAATTTTGTAATGCACCATGATACTTTTAGGATTAGTAACAACAGAAATAAAGATTTGACCGAATAATAATTCAGAAATCTGACTTATGGCAAGAGAAGAAAAGATGAGGAAAGGCATTATTAAGTAAAACTCAGATATAGTTTGGATTCAGATCAGGATGCAGCACAAAGTTGAAGAAAAAGACCAACCTGGCATTCTTAGACTTGGAGAAAGCATATAACAAGGTCCCAAGAAAGCTGATTTGGACATTCCTGTGATGGTTTGTAGTCCCAGAAGCATTGGTTGAATTGGCAAGGGCTATGTAAAAGGACCCAATGCCACAAGTATGAACAGCTTTTGGACTTAAAGAGGGGCTCCCACTAAGCATGGAAGTAGGTGTGTATCAAGGTTGAGGTCTGAGTCCACTGCTGTTCATATTAGTGATGGCCAATATTAGCAAACAGGACAGGGAAAGCAGATCAACAAAGCTATACAAACATCATGGCATTATATGCAGACTCCAAACAAGAACGTCAGCAAATGATAGGAAAATGGAATGCAAACATGCAAACCTGAAGGTTCGTGGGAGAAACTGAGTACAGACAAGGCAGTTGTCATGGCAGCAAATGGGGGAAATCATAGGAAGAAGTAATAAACTGAAAAACAAGAAAATAGGGGAACAAGTTAACAGCTTCAGATATCTGGGAGGTGTGGTTGAGGAGAAGGGAAGTATGAATGAGAGGGTCAAAGCAAGTATCAGGGGGTCTGCAGCCATCTGGCATAGTGTGTCAGGGGTATTGTGTGAAAGAAGAATGCCAAAGAAGCTGAGAAGTAAGGTGTTCAAAACAGTGGTGTGACCAGTATTACTGTATGGTACAGAAACCTGGGTGGTGAAGGCAGAGCAACTGAAGAAGCTTTAAGTGATGGAGATGAAGTGCCTGAGCTAGGTGGTAGGAAGCACACTGTGTGACAGATGAAGAAATAATGACATCAGAAAAGAAATCAAAGTAACACTAATTGGAAGAGAAGGTCAAAGAAAATGGGTTACGGTAGTTAGGGCACTTATGAAGGAAAGCATTAACAATTTGGGAGAGACTGGAAGAACATAAGAGATAAAAAGGGTGTCCAGCAAAGAGATGAATGGATTGCATGACAGAAGATCAACACCAATCGGGGGCGACTATCGAAGAAGGTAGGACAGTGGGATTGCGACAGATGACAAGACACCTTGACCCCATGTAGAAAATGCAAAAAAGGGGGTTGATGAGGATGAGGATGATGATTAATTTATACATTTCTTTATCAGTTAAGTAAACTGGTCATCATGGACCCTTTTCAGCAATGGTCTCTGCCACAGTATCAAAGGTAAAGGCCATACATTTGAACACTTTACAGAAGATAACTAGCCCCTATGTTTTTAGGATGTGAGAGGAAACCAAAATAACTTAAAATAATGTCAACTTAAGGTAAGCATGTAAAATATATACATTGAAATATTAGCCAAAGATCAGGAATGAACCCCGAAGCTGAGAGTCATAGATCATAATCACTAAGTCATTGTGCTACCAAGTTGTACGTACCTCACTCTGAATAAGATCAGGGCATAATAATAAAAGATACAGCATGCTGTGAGGGGCTTATATCCCTCCTCCTCCTCCTCACTTCTTTGCTATATATTGTAATCTCTGACATTAATTGCAAGTCTAGCAAATGCATTAGATGATTCACACTCACATTCATTCTCCAGGCAGCAACAATCCTAAACACTACTCATTTCCAAGGACTAAGGTTCAAACCTGCCAGGAGTGGTACTTGTGCTTTAATGTTTTTTCCATGTGTAACCAGTGACATTTCTAGGGTTGTGCATGTGATATGCATTTCACAGTATGGTTACTTGCTTCTGCCAATTAGGCAAGCCAACAAAAACGTTGCTCACTTGAGGCAAATGTATTCATTATCTCTTTGAGTTCCACTATGAAACTCAACGGAGCATGTTTCTATCCTGCACTCTCACTTTCATAGAAACTTGTGAGCTCAGGCATTCAGTTTCCCTGGCCTCAATTGTTTGTTATAGTGCTTGACCTGCTACATGATCCGAGGTCAAAAGTGTCATAGTGAGGGCTCTGTCCTACACTGCACAGCCAGTGAAGATGAGCCATTTGCATAGCTAGTTTTTCAGTATTGCCATTTAATAATTATGGGTTTTGATTTTTCAAAGTTGAATTATGCTACATATTATGTCTTTTCACTATGATCTTCATTGCAACTTTACACACAGCCACCTGTGCCCTTTAAAGATTAACTAATGTACAATAATCATTGTCTGTTGCATGCCTAATTGACAGAATATGGATGCATGCATTTAGAAATATTTTAATTGTGGTTATGTTATAGCTGACACATGAAATGCCTCGAGTGCTTGCTCACTTCAGTTTCAAAATTGATAGTTCTCATTTCATATGAAGCAATCGTTGTGGTTGAGCTAGATATGTCCAGAGTCCAGTGCGTGAGACACAGCTGTACTCACTCAAATGGTGCTAGTGACATAGCCCTGCATTCTCCACAGTTTTAACCAGGCAACCAACAGCCCAAAATCCATTTATCAGTTTCCAAATGGTAAAATTCGAGTGGCATATCTTAGAATTATTTGACTGAATATGTGAGATTTACTTTCTACCCAGTGCCCTCAGCTTGCTATACTGCCCACCTGAGTCTGGTATGGCGGTCACCATGTCAGACCCTTACCATAAACATTATCAGTCTTGTTCATTTGTGAGTGTTACAAGTGAGAAATATATTTACATTTTATTACTGACAGAAATAAATGAAAATCCTTTTGCTGTTCCATCGAAAAGAAATACCTTGAGCATGGCTTGTATGTTAAAAAACCTTTGCCAGTTTTTGTCAGTTTAATATTCTTCACCCCAGGCATGGATGTCTAACCTCAGGATTTGTTTTGTACCACACAGGACATTTTCTGTCAATTCATGCTACAGAATAGCCAAAAATCATACTGTCTCTATGGCATCTAAAACTGATTCATTCCATTATTGACAATACATCTTATGACTGAGTTCACAGTTCCATGAAAGAGTGATAACAGGCCCAACCATTTTAGTGGTGCTCTGTTACCTTATTGATTGCCTGACAGTCACAGAAATGTATTCTCATGTCAGCTCTGACAGCAAATGCTATTGGAGAGCACCAGATAAGTGTGAAATGGCCCAGGGTATCTCAACATCTGTAGTGATAAATTATCTGTAGGGAAGAAAATGTCTAGCAGTTATGAGGACAAGGCACTTCCACAAACCATGGGTACCTGGGCATAAATCAATAAAACAAGAGGTATACAGCTTAGACTGCAAGAAGAATATTACATCATAAGTTTTGTCTTGCTAAACTTTTGCAGTGTAAATTATCTGGTAGATGATGCTTGTGCCTATTTATTTATTTAACGTACCAGATGTATGGGGCTTCATCTTTTGCAATAACACATCACTTGTTGGTCTTTTGGAGTTCACAGCGCTGTTTTAATGATGAATCTGTGAACATGCAATGGTTGCCCTGGGTTGCAGTCTATGCCACCTTTTCCTGGTCTCTTACTGGTTTGTACTTCCATGTTTAATCTCTCCTATCCAAAGAGTCACATATTGTTGCACATTTAGAAGAAAAACCTTCAGATTTTCTAGATATAAAGTAGTGTGCTTTATGGCTTCATTTCAAAGGCTCTTTATAGGAGTCTACTAATCTCTGCTTTGTTTAAACTGTAATATTGTTGATATACCCAGCATTTTCATAATCCTGAACAGATGTCATCACTGAGCCTGCCAAACTGACATACTTTGTGATCCAGCAGTACAAGGGCGTGTGTAAGTTCAGTTGTGCAGTTAATAAAATCTTGCTATATTCCAGCAGATGAAACCTCAGCCCAAAGCTATTCTGAACTACCTAGAAGTCTTATTCATTATAGCTGTACTTACATTATAGACCTGTCTCAATGTCAGTCACAGCAGTTTCTAAGAAAATGGTTTGGATTTTGTTGTCTTGGATGGTTTATTAATTCCAGAAGCTGCCCATGCATTAAAATTATTTAAATCTAGTGAACGGGAATTAGTCATTGTTACTATAACATGTGTATAGTGCCCTCTTCTTTCCCTAGTTATACCTTTGTCTTCCAAAGCCATTTTAGTATCAGTGGATCAGTTCTGCTTTTGGGATCCCTATAATAATCCATTTGGAAAGAGGAGAAAATCAGACACACAGTGATAACCATAGACATGCACGCTTCATACATGGATACACATACACATACTTGCATGCATGGACCAAACAAACACACACACACACACACACACACACACACACACACACACACGCATGCACACATGTGCACACACATGCAGCATACACACACACACACACACACATGTGCACGCACATGCAGCATACACACACACACACACACACACACACACACACACACACACACACACACACATAGAACACACACATGCACACAAATATAAACAAAATGCACACATATGCTCACACACACATACACACACACATATGCACACATGCAGCAGACATATGTATGCTTGCACACACACACACACACACACACACACACACACACACACAGACACTCTCTCTCTCACACACACACACACACACACACACACACACACACACACACACACACACACACACGTGCACACAAATATACACAAAACACACACGTATGTTCACACACACATACACACACATTCACACATACACACACACACACACACACACACACACACACACACACACACACACACACATACACACTCATATGCTCGTGCATACACACACATATACACATGTGCAGCATACATACATATGCTTGCACACACACACACACACACACACACACACACACACAAACACACACATTCTACATATATGTGTTATTTAGTAACAGTCTTTGATCTATTTAGAAGCCTACTGGCATTCCAGAGTTGTCTGAGAGGAAGTTGTCATGTAAAAAAAGCTAAAGTTAACAGTAACATTTTGTAGAAATAATTACCTTTGGTGCATTGGAAACAGGAGGTTGCACTGGGGGCCATGCTGGGGTGATTTCTTTAGGTGGTACATCAGGAGCTGGAGAAGGCTCACCTGGATAATTAGGAACACGATCTCCAGAACCTAAAAATACATTAAAAGGCAATTTACAAACAGATAATTTAAAATGAGTCTTAGTGAACTAATCAAAAAGTCTATTAAACTATATTTTGTTAAACAGTCATCCTATAATTTTCTCAGCATTCTAAACTCTTTATTATAAACATTATCTTAAACATAATCTTCCTTCTATTGCCTGACTAGAGGAATGCTGAATTTAAGAATCATGAGGGGTAATTCTTAGTTGTAGGTCAGCTGCACATTGATGTTCTTCATACTGATCACTGCTGCAGTAGCCTTAGTTATATAGGGTTATATCCTGCCAAGGATACAACAGCCAGGCAGCTTCCAAAGCTTCGGGCCACCTTCCACACACTCACACTATCGAACAGCTCAAGCTGAGCTGACTAAATGAGACATTTGGGCGTGAAGCTACTGCCGCCAAAGAGGTCACTCCTCTGAGGCTTTTGAGGAACAATGGTGGGCTTGTTGGGCAGATAAGTTCTCTTTGGGGAAACATCTTCTATTTTCCTATATTTACTGATATTGTATTACTTTCTTCTTCAGGAAACTTATTTTAAAACTAGGAGTGTTGTGTTTTAGCAGACTTTCTTGAGAGTGTACTATACTTTTAAATGGATCAGTCATTTTTTTTCTGTCAGTTATAAACTAGTGTAAACGAGCTGATAACATATTTTGTGTGGAGAAATTGGTTTTAATGTTCCATTGTGCGGTTGCCATAGTGTTTGAAAATGCCTTTTACAATGTTTTTTTCCTGTCACAAAAGTAACTTCTGTGGACTGATCGTTTTACCAGCATTTGCTGCTAGTCTTCCCTGGAAAAGTGGCACAATTTTCGGCTTGACCATGGGAAAGTTAGTTGATTCCACAGTCAGTCATTTTTCCAGCCACAAAAAGAAAAAAAAAAAAAAAAAAAAAAAAAAAACTGCCCTTTTCACCACAGCATGTGTGTGACTCTGCTATGTCCATTTGTTATACTTCAGAAAAGTCATCTTTTACCCCAAACGTTTCCTGGAATGTATTAATTCTAATACCCTGGACCAGCTTGTTTTTACCCCCACTAGAGGTAGCAACATACTTGACCTTGTCATTACTAACATGGGTGACCATTGGTATATTCATCTCCTCCCTGGTTAGATCCAACCACAAACTAATCACCTTGAAAAACCACATCCCACCCCACCCCCGCAAAGGTAACCACCATGAAAAACTTCTCCAAAGCTAACATTGGGCTCCTAAGAACAGAGGCGGCTAACTTCATGGCACCATGCAAATGGAGAATAGTTGCATGACCACCGAATCATACATCAATGCACTGTACAAACACGTATACAAATGCATGGATCTTGCCATACCCAATAGAACCAAGACACTCTCCTCCAAAAAAAGGATGCCAATCTGGTGGTCCTCTGCCAAAAACAAACTCTATAACAGAAGGAGAAAGCTGATGTGGAATAAGGTGAAGTCCCAAGACTGGAAAAACTACCTTATCAGCCTCAACAAAAAGTTGAGATCCCTCATCAAATCCTCTAAAGCTAGCTATGAAAACAGAATTGCAGCAGATAGTAAAGACAACTACAAGGCCTTCTATAATTATGTAAAGAACCACCAAGGCAATACCCAGATTTGCTCTGAGCTACTGCACAATGGTACCTCCTATAACAGATATTGCCAATATACTGGTCGACAGATTCAACTTTGCCCCTTCCCCCAAAGGACCCATCACAATACCAGTACATTACCAGGCACCCAGTATTACTGCTCACAGGTTAAAACAGCACTGTCCAAGGCCAAGAATATAGCTTCTATGGGACCTGACAATATCCCTGGCTGTGTTCTGCATGAACTACAGAGTGAACTGGCACCTCACCTGTGCGCCCTGTTCAATCACAGCCTCACCTCGGGCTTTGTCCTTATCAAATGGCACACTGCTATAGGGTCTATATCAGAACATCAAAGTATTAAAACTTTGAATGTTCTGATATCGAACACTATTCAGCGAATGCTAAGAATAGTGAAGCTGCAGAACAGCTAATTCTTTCCTGGGGAAAAAATTTGGTTGGCCGTTTCTGTGGCTTTGCTATTCTTAGTGCTGTGGGGGAAAGTTATAGGTTGGTTTCAGGTAAGTTTGCAATTGTTTGTACATTAGGGTTAGGGGTGGTTTAAGTGAGTTAGGGTTAGGGCGCGGGTTAGGTGAGTGTGCGATAGTGATGGACCTTAGGGTTATGGTTTAGGTTTAGGTAAGTGGGTAGATAGTAGTGTATGTTTAGTTTACTGTAGTGTTAGATGTAGGAATTTAAGTGTATGTGTGTGGTTGCTGTTTGCTTCATGTGCTTGTCTTGTATATATGTGTTTCGGAGTAGCATATTTTTTCCATGGGAAAAAATGTGCTGTTCTGAATGTTCGATATTTTCATGTTAAGATGTTTTGGGGCCGATGAAATAGCGTTCACTATTTTCATCTTTCAGTAACGTGATATAAACACCTGCTATAGTCATCCCTCTCCACAAAGGAGGAGTGACTACAGACCCTGGGAAATATTGCCCCATTAGCCTGACAAGTCTGATATGCAAAGCTATGGAACACATCAACATTGACCTAATAAACAAGGATAAAGGGAATCTCCAAACTCTGGATCCCACACAGTTTGGTTTTGTGAAGGGTAGATCATGCCTGCTCAACTTGGTCAACTTCTTTGAGTCAGTCAGCAGAGCTGTGGATGAAGGCAAGGTGGTTCATACACCTGGCCTTGATCCGGCCAAGGCCTTTGATACCATTCCCCACTCAGGAATCATAGAAAAACTCATTAAGCTACCCATCAACCCCTATATCACTAGGTGGGTTGCAAACTGGCTCACAGATAGATCTAACAGTGTGAAAGTAGCTGACTCCAAGTTAGACTGCCAACCAGTCATGAGTGGAGTCCCACAGGGATCAGTCCTGGGTCCTTTCCCATTTGGTATCTACTTCTCAGAAGTCCAGGCCAACATGTAGGGACTCTAGCTGACAAAGCTTACAGATGATTGCAAGCTGGGAGCCATTATTATCTCCCCAAGTGATGTTGACATCTTACAGAAAGGCCTCTCTGAGACCAACAACTGATGTCAGAACCATGGCCTTAAGCTCAATGCCAAAAAATGTGTCATCATCCCCTTTGGGAAAACCCCAGTTCCCATGAACTACCCATCGATGATAGTCCACTGAACATAGAAGGCGTTATAAGAGATCTGGGAACACAGGTTGACGGCAACCTCTCTTTTGACCACCACACTGTCACTATAGTCAGAAAGTCCTTCTATGTGGCACATCTCATTACCAAGGGTTTTGCATCCAGGAAGAAAGAAGTCATTGTTTCCCTCTACTCTTCCCTCATTAGGCCAATCATCGAGTACAATGCCCCATTTTGCATGTACCTCACTAGACGCTTGCAACAACTGGAGAAGTTGCAAATGTACCTCACAAAGAGGATCCTAGGCCTTAAACACTTGTCCTATATGGATAGACTCAAAAAAACTCCAACTATTCTCTGTCTCATATCACCTTCTTAGAGGCAATCTCTCCTTGACTTACAAAGCCATGTCTGACCCAGCCCTGTTACATCTAAAGAAATCCCAATCCCTCTGCACCACACGCACTAGAGACCTCAACCTCATTACAACAATCAACAGAACGTGCTGCAAGGACAGGTCACAACCCAGAGATTGCCCATGCTATGGAATAGACTTTCCATACATGTCAAGCAGAATACCTCACTGGCCCTCTTCAAGAGAAATGTTGATGAGTGGATGAGAAATAGAAAATTCACCCCAGGGATCACGTCAGTGGGTCTACTCGACAGAGGCACTGGAAACTTAGGTCAGGTGGCATGATGCCAGGGTAATCCTATGGGCTAAGCTTGTAAAGGCTCTAGGGCCATTAGCCTAGTACACACCTATGAACGTATGAATTCCCTCTGTTGTAACACTTGCAGCCACTATGGACCAGGAGTTACCCACATCCTCCGCAGCTGTTTGAGTCCCCTCAGCAGGCAACAGAGAGCCACTCTTGCTCATCCTGAAAGGGAGAATAGGGAGGGTCTCCCTGTTATGTCAGAATGATGTGCCCATTCCTGGGGAAGCAGTGGCTGCCATTAGTAACAGGGTTGGCTCCATTTTACATGTCAAAAAGAAAACAGAAAACCAAACCTGCATTTTCTCCTCCTCCACAAATTTCTTCAGATAGGAGTAGTTTACTGGGACTGGCTGAATGTTTAGTTCAGGCTACTGATCCCTCTTGTAGAGTAACTTCTGATAAAAGAAAGAGGAATGTCTCTTTTCCTGAAGAGATTCAAGATTCTGAATATGAACAGGAAGATGGAGGAATGGATTTGAGGTTTGTCCTCGGGTTTCTGACTCACAGCCAGAGGACAGCAAAGCTTCTGACTCTTCCTGTGGGGGGGGGGTTCTCTTTCTCTGAGACTTTTGCTAGAATGTCCCAGTATTTTCAGTGGGAGAACATTCAGGCTTCTCAGTCCTTCAGAAAATACTCTAGTTGCTACAGAAGGATTTTCCAGGACTTACACCCATTTCTCTTGTCCTGTCTGCTTTAGAAGATTTGCGTGTTACTGCCTGCAATTTTCCTGATAATTAGCCAGCAGTTCCTAAAAAAGCAGATAGGATGTATAAAGTTCCTCAGTATTTTAAATGTTTATACATTATTCCCAAACCTGACCCAGCACCTATAGCTTTAGTTGATTCCACTGCTGCTAAGTACTTAGTTTGAATCCTAGTCTTTGTAATAGGGTTGGGAAACTTACTGATGGGTGTGGGAAAATTATATACTTCTGAAACTTTGATTTTTAGAATTTTAAATTGTCAGGCTCATATGTTAAAGTTTGTTCTGACATATTGTTAAAGTATGATTAATGTTTTATTGACGGTTTCATCTTGTGAAGAAAACATCTGCTTTAAATAACTTAGTTTTTTCTATTGCATAGGTCACCTCTCATTGTTTACAGTGTGTGTGTGTGTGTGTGTGTGTGTGTGTGTGTGTGTGTGTGTGTGTGTGTGTGTGTGTGTGTGTGTGTGCGTTTATATCATGTTATCGAAAGATGAAAATAGCGAACGCTATTTCATCGAACCTAAAATATCTAAACCACATAATATCGAACATTCAGAACAGCAAATTTTTTCCTTGGGAAAAATTTCAGTATACCGAAACACATACACACAACACAAGCACACCTAAAAAACATCAATACACACATACACTTATAATCCTACAACTAACCCTACACTAAACTATACATACACTACTATCTATCAACTTACCTTAATCCAAACCCTAACCTTAAGGTCCGCCACTATCGCACACTCACCTAACCCGTGCCCTTACCCTAACCCTAATTCACCTAACTCGCGCACTAACCCTAACTCACTTAACCCACCCCTAACACTAATTCACCTAACCTGTACCCTAATCCAACAACCACACAATCGTACACTTACCTGAACCCGACCCGTAAATTTCCAACACAGCACTGAAAATAGCGAAGCCACGGAACTGGCCAACCAAATTCTTTCCCTAGGAAAGAATTCAGTGTTTTGCAGTTTCATTATGTTTACCGTTCACTCAAAACGGGTCGATATTAGAACATTCGAAGTTTTAAAACGTCAATGTTCTGATATAGACCCATGTGTGTGTGTGTGTGTGTGTGTGTGTGTGTGTGTGTGTGTGTGTGTGTGTGTGTGTGTGTGTGTAGATGTGTGTGTATGACTGTTGATACTAGCTTTAGGGCTATGACCACTGATACTGTTTTAAGGAGGTTTGTTTGGCTGCATTCTCAGAACCTCCCAGATGATTTAAAACAAGATTTTTTAAGTTTTCCCTTCGATAAAGATTCAGAATTTGAACCTCTGCTGAAGAGGTTATCAAAGTGTTATGAAAGGGGCAAGTCAATACAGGGTATTTCTATGATTTATCAGATTTTCTTTTCCAAAATGTACAAGTTTTTTTTCTCCTCATCCACTTTTGGCAAAAAAACAAACAAAAAAAAACCCAAAATAAATCAATAGAATTCAGGTAAACAGACATGTAGGAAGTAGTGATGGGGTTCCAAAAAGAAATCTCAAACCTCTGAAAACCAAGGACAGTCCCACAAGTCTGAATGACTTTTCAAGAGAGACCTTGTGACCCCGTCTCATCTTGGCACATATTCTCTTCCAGAAGATCTGAATCTCCATTTTTCACTTTGTCAACATATTGCTTCAGACAAACAGGTTCTGAAAATCATTCAGCAGGATTACAGATGACAGTAGGAGGAAATTCCACCTTTCCAGGGGGTCATTCTTCATCCTGCAGATCAGACTCTTGTTTAAACCTGTCCTTCACTGCATGCTGTCCCAAGTAGTGACAGAACAAGTTTCTCCTTCCTAGGTGAGGAAGGGGTTCTGTTCAATTATGTTCCTAGTGCCAAACAAGGAAAATAAAATGCTTGGAAACCAGTTCTGGATCTTTCTTTTCTAAACCTGTTTGCGATGGTGCCCAAATTCAAAAGGTTGTCACTTCGCAAGCTACCTCTTCTTCCTCATTTAGGTTTCCTAGTAACACTAGACTTAAAAGATGCTTATCAGAACATTGTTATTCATCCAGACTTTAGGTGTTTTTTAAGGTTTTTGTGTATCTGGATGGCATTAACAGTTACCTGCCTTACCCTTCAGACTATCCACCGAAACCAAGAGTGTTCACAATGTGTCTGGCTTCAGTTATAGCTCATTGCAAGCTACAGGCGAGCTTCATTTTGTTCCATATTTAGAAGATTTACTTATCTGTGCAGAGTCTTTTTCAAAATGTTAGGAGTCTCTCTCTTGGGTGAGGGAACTCTTGTGCAAGTTGGGATTCCAAAAGAACATTCAAAAGTCTTTATTGACTCCCTTACACAGGATTGTGTTTCTGGGATATCAATTAGTCACCACTGATCAAAGACCTTTCCTATTTCTAAGATTTTCCACTCAAACATTGGTGACTTTGAGGAAATACCTCAGAATTTCAGGTCTCATAGAATCTATGATTCTCATGATACCCCTGGCAAGACTCCAGATAAGGAAGATACAGTGGTATCTGAAGTTTCTTTGGTCACAGCACTTATATCCTTTGTCTTTTCAAATCCTATTGCTGGGGTTTGTCAGAAGAGAAATGTTTTGCTGGAGACTTTGGTGGAGACAACAGATATCCTTAAATCCAGGTCTTCCCTTCTTCATCTCTGCTTTAAAGCAATCATCACAGATGCTTTGGACTTTGTTTAGCAACAGTTTGGGAGGGATAAAAATACAAGGAGATGCTTGAGCTGATCAAGGCCCTAAACCATCTTTTGTCCCTGGGACTTTTTCAAATGCTTACAGACAATACCAGAATCATGTGGTACATTAACAAGCAAGAGGTAATCAGGTCGTATCCCTTTGCAGACTAGCCATGTTAGCTGGGGATATAGCTTCACAGCACAATCTCACTCTACAGGCATCTTACATTGTGTCAAATCAAAACTGTTTAATAGACAAGCTAAATAGGACCATTGCAGACCCTCAAAAAATGGAAACTCAATCTGGGGGTCTTCCAAGATTAGCTCCAATTGTGGAGTATTCCTAAAGTGGACCTCTTTGCCTCCTCTCTGAACAGTCAATTGGCAAATTTCTGCTCCAGGACTCCAGCATGAAGGCTTGGAAGAAAGATGCCTTTTCTTTTCTTTGGACAAGAATGTTGCTGTATGCCTTACTACCCTTTCCATTAATATGCAGGTTACATCTGAAGATTCGGAAGTAATTCCCCAAGATCACTGTGGTGACTTCCTTCTGGCCCAGGCAACCGTGGTTCTCCCTTCTTTTGGAAATAGCCAGGGACAATTACCACAATCTTGCTCACAGAATGGATCTAATAGCACAAGAATAAGGGGTGTATGATACACCCAGACATTAATCATCTTCAACTGACTGCCTGGATAGTAGGGTCTTAATCCCTTTTAGGCACCTGTTTTCCGAGGACATGCAGCAGATACTGATGGAAGCAAGAGAGCCGCTACTAGAAAATCATATCTTAACAAACGGAAAAGGGTTTCTAGTTGGTGCTAAAAACATAACCAGCACCCATTCGTGGTTAGTTGGCATCTTGTTTTACAATACTTGGGTGAGTTATTGTATGGCTTTTCTTATTCCTCTGTCAAGATTCATTTATTGTCCATTTCACCATGTCTGCCCATGGATCCTCCTCTTTCAACGCAATCTCATGACAAAATGTTTTTGAAAGTGGTTTTGCATTAGAGGCTTCCACATAAACAGGTGTCCCTTCCCTGGGATCTTAATGTTGTGTTAGTGAAGTTAATGCTTGCTCCATTTGAACCAGCTAATCCGGCTGAGTTGAGGTTCTTAACATGAAAAACAGTTTTATTGATTGCTCTGATCTCTGCAAGAAGAGTATGAGTTGCAAGCTCTGAGGGTGAGTCAGCTCTACTTAATTGTCCATAGGGACAGGGTTTTCTTGAGATCTAATCCTTCTTTTTTACCTAAAGTGGTATCCAAGATTACTTTAAGCCAACTTATCCATTTCCACTTTTCTTTCCTGAACCTAAAAATGAGGGAGAAAGGATGCTCCATACCTTGGATGTCCACAGACACTTCAGGTGATATGTTGACAGAACTAAATCTTTCAGATCTTCAGATCAATTGCTCATTTCTTGTGAAGATAAAAAGAAGGGATAACCTATGTCAAAACAGTCTGTTTACAAATGGCTGTCTAAGGCTATTACATTTTGTTATACTCACCGTAACAAAGCTATTCCAGGTGGGGTGAAGGCCTACTCTAGCAGGGCCTTGGCTTCATCTATGGCTTTTTGGAAAGGGGCATATTTTAGAAGCATTATAGAAGCTGCTGGTTTTTCCTCTGTACATGCTTTTACAAAGCACCGTAACCTTGAATCCTTCTCTAGGTCTAGATCAAGTTTTGCTAGGACCATTCTCCGTGTGTTCCTGGACTCTTCTCCTTCCTATCCCCAAGTATAGTTAGCTATGCTAATCTACCCATATAGCTAAGGCTACTGCAGCAGTGATCAATATGAAGAACATAGTACAATTATGTAAGTTGAATTTACCATAACAGTAGATGTTCAAATGATCACTGCTGCAGTAGCCACTTCCACCGACTCCCCCCTGTCCCCCTTGATTTTGGTGTGTTGTTTTATGCCAGGGTGTGGACATTTATTTATGTTATTCCTAGCATTGTTCTTGACTTACTATAATGTAAATACCCAAAGGATGTGAAGCGAAAAAAATAAGAAATGAAAGAAAAAAATACTCACAGTCTGTGTAGTGGACACATCTGTGCGTTGTCTCATCAAATACTGTATCGCCTGAACAATGTGGGAAACAACCTTCAATGCTAAAGGAAAAAAAGAAGGTTAAAGATTAAAAAGTAATTTACTGAAAGTAAAGTATAATTTTATTAGATTACAATTGCTGTACAGCAGAATGAGACAGGAGGTGTTTTAGTCTGTCCTTTAAATGCATTTAACAATTTATCTACCCTCCACCTGTATGTTTTCTCTTAGCTTTGTTCATACCTTATCCCATGTCCTCTTTAATGCATCAGTGGAGTCATCCTCCATCAGAGGAGTCCATTCCAAAGGTCAGTAATACTCTCATTGAGGAAGTACTTTTGCACATTCAAGGAGTACTTCAACCTTACAGTTTTCTGCCTGTCACCCCTCCTTCTGCTGTTGTGCTTCCTGAAGTTTAAGATGGTTCCTAAACACCTCCATGACATAATTTTGTGCACCAGTATCATTCTCCAATGTGTCTTCTGGTCTGTGGAGATAAAAGTATTAGACCCTGTAATGTCTGGTCATATCCTTATGCTGCATTCAGCACATCTTTCTTTGGACAAACTTCTGGATCCCTTCCCGCAGCATGATGTGTATTTCCTTGTATGTCTTCCCAAAGTGTGCACAGTATTCATGGTGTGATTCAGACAGAACTCTGGAAAATGAGGATATTATCAGTAACCATTTGAAATGTTGGGACCAGCTAGATCACTTTGCTCCTTGTGGTCCAAGGTCCAAGCTAGATGTGGTCAGCACCACTGGATCCCTTTTCTGCTCTGTAATCATCAGTCCCATGGTTTTCAGCTGACACTCCACACAAGTTTTCTTGTGGTGCATCTGCAGTACTTTGCATCATCAGTGCCATGATTCTCAGCTGACACACCACACAAGTTTTGTTGTGGTGTATCTGCAGTACTTTGCACCATCAGTCCCATGATTCTCAGCTGACACTCCACACAAGTTTTGTTGTGGTGTATCTGCAGTACTTTGCACCATCAGTCCCATGATTCTCAGCTGACACCACACAAGTTTTGTTGTGGTGTATCTGCAGTACATTGCACTGATTTACACTGAACCTCATCTGCCTTCTTTCTAACAGCCTACTCATCCTTTTCAAATCCTTACCCTAGACACTTGACCACAGTCTCCACCACTGCGGCTACCCCTATGTCAGCAGCAAGGAGGTTTGTCATGTTTTCTATTCCCTCAGGTATTTTGGATATAAACAAAATGAAAAGTACTGGACTGAAGACTAAGCACTCTCCTAATTCCTGATATTGTTCTTTTCACTACAACCAAATGTGGCCTAACATTCAGGCATGCAGTTATCTAGTTAACCAGACTTGTTCCTGTGGTTGACCCCTCCAGTTTTCCTAGCAGCCTCCCATAAGAAGCCTAGTCTAAGGGTTTAATGATATCCAACTTCTGGTACTACTTTGTAAAGATTACCTCTAACCAAGTCATAAAACTGGATCATGTTTGACTAACAGTTTTGTCTGACCTACCTGATCATGAACTCAAGTCAGCTGCCCTCTAGACATGCTACTTCCTTTCTTGTATTCTTACCATGACTTTCTTTCTCACTGCTGTTAAGGTGACAGGCTTGTAGTTTCCTGAACTTATCATTTCTCCTCAAGTGAAAGGATACCAGAACTGTTACCTTTCAAACCGCTGGTACTTCTGCTGATATGTAGAGCTTTTCCCATCAGTGGACCTGCAAGTATACTGGCCAGATTTTTGAGGACTGTGGGAACTATCCCATCTTCTTCTTATCTATTATCTTCCTCAAGGGCATCTAGTTTTTTCTCCACCTCTGCCCTCTTTATCCTGGAGCCTCCCTATCATTGGTCCATTTCTGCCATGCCTCCTCCCAGCATGTTTCCTGCCCATTGCTCTCTTTTGTGAAGAATGAAGCAAAGAATCGACACATTGTAACTGCTTTTTCTCACAGCCCTCTATCATCTCATATTTGCTGAGCTTGGACAGTCCTGTCTCTCCCTTTCTCCAGTGTGCTACTGCTATGTACCTACAAATATCATTTTAATTTCTAATTTCTTCTGCAATCTCCCTTTCAACATTTGTCTTTGTTGCCTTTCTAATGGCCTCTTTCAATCCCACGTTCCACCTGTTGTATACATTTTGCTTTAACTGCTATCCTCATATTCATATGAGACATTTTGCTCTTTTCATCTCTTTTTTCTCACCCTTCTACTCTTGCCTATAGCCTGAGTACTTCATCCCTGACTTGTTTCTATAATTTATAACTTCGCCATGAATCTGGTGTCTGTCTCCTCATTCATCAAACTCTCCCCAACAGCTTAATTCATCACTTAAAAATGCTAGACTGGCATCCTCACGTTTGCATTTTTATGGTTGTAAACCAGGCAATGGAATAATCACTGCTGGCAAAGCGTCAGCCATGGTACCATTCTCCCCTAGAGCAAAAACTTCTAAAATATTTTGCTGAAAGCACTTTCAGTGAAACTCAGCATCATTTTTTTTTGTAGAGGATACAAGCCCTCGAGCATTCCCTGACACCCTTTAAAATTTAAATATGCCTACTTTGAGGTTGTACAACAGTGGTGAAAAGGGAATTCTCCACTTCCACTGCAATTGCATTCAGTGAAGCATTTTCTCTGAAACATTAGTCTCCTAAACTGCAGTTGATAGATAGGCACAGCTCAGTTGGTCAATAGTGCCTTAACTGGACATCTATGGTGTCATCTACACTGGTTAGCACTACATCATAATGCTGCCATATCTGGTGCTGTCCTGCACTGCTTGACTGAACCCCTCATGTTCTAAGGCCTCTGTTAACTCCTACTTTCTTTATTTACCCTCTAGCTTAGTGTCTCTCAGTCCACTACTAGACCATTCAGACTCTTCCATAAGTATGACCCTTGTCTTCTCACCCTACTCTTTTAGTTTATCCCACCTTCTCATCACCTTCCCCAGTATGTCTTGCAGATGGTGATACACAGCACATCAATCCACCATATCTCCTCCCTTCTATGACCTTAACTCTCAGTGTATTTAACTTAGGTTATGATTGTACCCATTTTGTTGCTCTAGCTTGCTTTGATGTTCTTTTATCATGAACTTTTCAAAAATAGCATGTATATTCTCCGAAGTGTTGTTCTGCACTGATATATTCGATCACATGACTATGACAACACTGATACACCTTCACTAAACTAAATGCATTCACAGTCAATGAATACTTCCATTGTTTTTGCAAAACAACAGAAAAAAGGTAGGCCTTTGAAGATACTTGAAATTGTTGAGATTTTTTTATCTGTCCTTAGATGAGAATATTTAGTGATGCAATGGCAGATTAGGTGTGTGTTCTGTTCTGAGTTAGGATACTGCCTCTAAAAATGCATTTCCTCATAGGTTCATAGGTTCATAGGTGCGTACTAGGCTAATGGCCTTGGAGCCTTTACAAGCCTAGCCCATAGAAGTGCCCTGGCATCGTGCCGCCCGACGTTAGTTTCCAGTGCCTCTATCAAGTAGAGCCACTGGAGTGATCCCCGTGGTGAACTTTCTATTTCCCATCCACTCATCAAGATTTCTCTTGAAGAGAGCCAGTGAAGTGCTCTGCTTGACATGTATGGGAAGTCTATTCCAGAGCATGGGCAGTCTCTGGGTTATGAGCCTGTCCCTCCAGCATGTTCTGTTGATTGTGGTAATGAGGTCAAGGTGTCTGGAGCATGTGGTGTGGAAGGAATGGAATTTCTTTAGATGTAGCATTTCTAACAGAGTTGGGTCAGACATGGCTTTGTAAGTCAAGCAGAGATCACCTCTTAGTAGATGACATGAGACAGAGAATAGCTGGAGATTTTTGAGTCTGTCTGTGTAGGACATATGTTTAAGGCCTAGGATCATCTTCATGAGGTACTTTTGTGGCCTTGCCAGCTGTTGAATGTGTCTAATGAGGTACATGCCAAATAGGGCATTATACTTGATGACTGGCCTAATGAGGGAAGAGTAGAGAGATGATGATGACCTCTTTCTTCCTGGATGCAAAACCCTTGGTAATGAGGTGTGCCACATAGAAGGACTTTCTGACCACAGTGGCAGTGTGGTGGTTGAAGGAGAGGTTGCTGTCAACCTGTATCCCCAGATCTCTTATAACCCCTTCAGTGCTCAGTGGGCTCCCATTGATGTAGTAATTAGTGGGAACTGAGTTTTTCCCAAAGGGTATGATGACACATTTTTTGGCGTTAAGCTTAATGCCATGGTTTCAACACCAGTCATTGGTCTCAGTGTGGCCTTTCTGTAGGATGTCTGCATCACTTGGGGAGTTAATAATCGCTCCCAGCTTGCAACCATCTGTGAACTTGGTTAGCCAAAGTCCCTCTGTGTTGGCCTGGATGTCTGAGAAGTAGATGCTAAACAGGAGAGGACCCAGGACCGATCCCTGTGGGACTCCACTCGTGACTGGTCGGCAGTCTGACTTGCAGTCTGCTATTTTCACACCGTGGGTTCTATCTGTGAGCCAGTTTGCAACCCACCTAGTGATATAGGGGTTGATGCCTAGTTTGGTGAGTTTATTAATAATTCCTGAGTGGGGAATGGTATCAAAGGCCTTGGCCAGATTGAGGTAGGCTGTATGAACTGCCTTGCTTTCATCCACAGCTCTGGTGACTGGCTCAAAGAAGTCAACCAGGTTGACTAGACATGATCTACCTTTCACAAAACCAAATTGAGTGAGATCTCCTTGTTAATTTGGTCCATGATGATGCGCTCCATAGCCTTACATATCAGAGTAGTCAGGCTCATGGGGCGATAATTCCCAGGGTCTGTAGTTGCTCCTCCTTTATGGAGAGAGATGACTGTAGCAGTGCACCATTCGGTTGAGACAAAGCCTGAGGTGAGGCTGTGATTGAACAGGGCACACAGATGTGGTTCCAGTTCACTTTGCACTTAATGTAGAACACATCCAGGGATTTTGTCGGGTCCCATGGAAGCTGTATTCTTGGCCATGGACAACGCAGCTTTAACCTGTGCTGCAGTAATGCTGGGTCCCTGGCATTCCTCCGGTATTGTGATTGGTCCTTTGGTGGTGGGGGAGAGGGGTAAAGTTGACACTGAATCTGTTGGCCAGTATATTGGCAATATCTGCTGTCTCGGTATAGGAGGTACCATTGTGCAGTAACTCAGAGCAAACCTGGGTATTGCCATGAAGATTCTTGATATAACTATAGAAGGCTTTGTGGTTGTTTTTAGTGTCTGCCGCAATTCTGCCTTCATAGTTGGCTTCAGAGGGTTTGATGAGGGATCTCAACTTTTTGTTGAGGCTAATAAGGGAGTTTTTCCAGTCTTGGGACTTCACCTTTTTCTGCAACAGTTTCTTCCTTCTATTGTAGAGTTTATTAATGGTAGGCGACCACCAGATTGGCTTCCTTTTTTTGGAGGAGAGCATCTTGGTTCCATTGGGTATGGCTAGTTCCATGCATTTATGTATGTATTTGTACAGTGCATTGGTATATGATTCGGCAGTCATGCATCTATTTTCCATTGACATGGGTAGCGTGAAGTTAGCCATCTCTGTTTTTAGGAGCCCAACGTCAGCTTTTGAGAAGTTTTTCATGGTGGTTATCTTTGCAGAGTGTATGGGTGAGATGTGGATTTCCATGGTGATTAGTTTGTGGTCGGATCTAACCAGGGAGAAATTGACTATTGGTGTAGAGCAATGGTTGCCCACCCTTCTCAACTGTACAGAGTTTCACAGAATGTACAAAGTTTCACAGAATGTCCAGATGTTTGCCTCATATTTTTGGTCTGTTTTTCACAAATATGAGATTTTCTAGCAAATCATTGGGAAATCATTGAAGATTGAAGTCAGAAAATAATGAGAGATGTTTGAGTTTCAGACTTCATACACATCATAAAATTCATGCTAATGCAAAACCTGTTATTCTATCAACTTTCTAAGTTTGCAAGAGCAATATTTTAAAAAAGTCGCTATTTTGGGGCCTTTTTCTCCACGCTATTTATGGCTTTGTCTAGATTTCTTGCTTTAAGAAGTTGGGAGGTATGACATCATTTAAAACTTCCTGACTTCAGAGGACAAGAATTATGTCCATGGTTACTCTGGGGGAAAAGTGTTAGAAATTCATTTCTCTTACATTTATTGTCCCCATAAGAATAGTTCAGCTACTGAGGAACATGGATGTTTCATATCTACTGTCTGCTAGTTGTACCTACGTATTATTTATGTTTGGAAATGCTAGGATTGTTATTTCAGTTTCTTCTTGAGCCTATCTTTCCAGAGTTCCTCATCTCATTTGCCTCCTATCAAACTCCAAGCTCAGTTTTATCTTAATATTATTTATGTGCTTAAACAATAAATATGTTGCAAACTAAAAGCCCTGTGAAATAAAAGACAAGCAGGTACTAAGAAAATTATAACAAGTAAATTAGAATTAAAAATACTCTTTCTAGTTAAAATGATCCTCTAAAAAGACTAAGTTAAAAAGATAAGTCCTAAGATCATCGGATAGAGAGTACTAGGTACAAATAGCATGATTTAAACAAATAATGTGAATTAAATAAATGATATTTGACTTCAGATTCTTACTTTACACTTAGAGAACAAATGGTCCCTGTTGGATCTCTGCAGGTTCGGATGCATGGATTTCCACAGCTCTCATATCTCCATGTGCACATAGAGAATGCAGGTAACCCATATGTTTGCTCTATGAGTTGAATAAAAAAAGAAAGTTAAAACTTGGCAGCATCTTTTTTAACTGGCTATTATGTATGTAAGAGGCATAAATTATTATGTTTATGAACGATATAGCACAGGTTCTCACATTATGAAAATATTATACTAGTCATCTGCATGTGACCTACAGTTATGTAATTATTTTTTTTTTTTACACTCTGTACCTGCCAGCCATCAAACCTCTGACAATCTACTGACCCATTTGTTCTACAAATCCTGGGTGACTACCATCCAAGACGGAGTGATTATTTTTACAAACATGAGTGGTTGTTCATGCTATTTTTTGTGACTCCCCCCAAGCAAGCCTAGTAACACACCCTAGGCTTAGAATGCAACAGATGACAGTTAAGGCATGTCACTTTCTTCTGTGAGTGATGTAAACCTTTAACACAGCCCACCTCCCTTGAAGGCAGTGCTCCTGGGGGGTTTCCAGTGTCCAGTATTTTTTTTATAAACAATCACACTTAAAGCATAGTGAGCAGTGGTGCAGCGGTTATCATTTTCACCTCACAGCAAGAGGTTATCCTGTTTATTTCTCAACTGGATCCCTTCTGTGCAGAGTCTACATGTCCTCCCTGTGTTCCTGTGGGTTTTCTCCCATATCACAAAGACATGCATCTGGAGCATTTCTCCCCAAGCCTCCACTAAACATTGGCTTGTTCCATGTCGGACTTTCCCAGTTAACAAATGTTAAATAAAATAAAAAATACTTTGAGCTGCCCTTTTCCTTTGAAGGAGCCTATTGTTACATTGTTATTTTACAGTGACTATTAGAGAACCAGTATATAAAGGTTCAGTCTGTGTGGCTCTGGAGAGCGAGAATTAAGCTGCTTACAACAACAACATGGCCGTCTTGATCTTAAGGTGTTTACAACAACAACAACATGGCCATCTTGATCTTAAGGTGTTTACAACAACAACAAGGCTGTCTTGATCTTAAGGTGTTTAAAACAACAACATGGATGTCTTGATCTTAAGGTGTTTACAACAACATGGATGTCTTGATCTTAAAGTGTTTACAACAACAACATGGCCGTCTTGATCTTAAGGTGTTTAAAACAACAACATGGATGTCTTGATCTTAAGGTGTTTAAAACAACAACATGGATGTCTTGATCTTAAGGTGTTTACAGCAACAACATGGATGTCTTGATCTTAAGGTGTTTAAAACAACAACATCAACATCATGATCTTAAGGTATTTACAACAACAACATGGCTGTCTTGATCTTAAGGTGTTTACAACAACAATAACATGGCTGTCTTGATGCTCACTGTCCTCAATAGGCTATAGCCATCTAGGCTAAGAAAAATAATAATATAGAAAAAATAGAGCAAAAAAATACATGCCATTATTCTGAAATAATACTGTAGTTTAGCAGATATTAATGCACGATGTTAGCCATGCACTGCATGCATTATGCTCCATTTAGTGCCTTAAAGCTTCCAAAACAGAAGTAAAGCTAATTATACATACAAAACAAACTAATTCCAAGAAGTGCTTATTGAATGATTTTTGCCTCATATTTTTGGTCTGGTCCTTATAAATGTGTGGTTTTCTTGCAAATCATTGAGTACTTGAAGTCACTTAATAATTCCAGACATTTGATTTTTCAGATATCATATCCTTCTGAAAATGTGTGCTAATTCAACAACTTTTATTCTAGCACCTTGCCAAGTTTATAAGAGCAATATTTAAATTTTGTCCCTGTTTTTGAGCCTTTGTCCCACATTATTTTTGGCTTTCTCTTTGTTTCTTATGCTGGGAAATTAAGAGGTATGACTTACTGTTACACCTTTAATGTTATTTTTGCAGCAAAGCTTTGCCCCACTCCCCTACTACCTGGCATTGGGAGCTTTACCCATATATCCTGCTGCTTATGTATATTAAATACCAGATCCCAGCATCTCAGAGGAGAGGAAATCTTCAGTAATCCAGTAAGATAGGGTTTAGTACATAGTCCACAACATGTACACTTTAATTTCTGTCATTCTGAGGATCCTAGTTATGGTCTTCAGAGTTTTAGCAGGCATTCATATTGTATATGGATGTAAATGAGTACACACACACACACACACACACACACACACACACACACACACACACACACAAATTTTTATATAAACCTGGAGGAAAGATAATGCATAATTACAGAAATCCATGGTTGTGCAGGTATTCCACTACAGAATTAACAGACTAATATGTTTTCCATAGGGTGCATTTCTAATACAGAGGCTAAATCCATTACCAATTTCTTCTGTACACAAGCAGTCCTAGTTATACTTATAAGCAAAGTAGTATATCTGTGATATCATGTTCTGCAAGATATTAACTGATCAAATTCCGAAGCAGACCAGACAAATGCATAACAAACTTGAAACCTATTAATCCTGACATTTAGCATCAATGGGAGATGCATAATGGGCATATGCTATCATTGGTTAAATAAAGCATTTAGTCCCTTACCTTCCATTCTGAAACTCATGGCTACTCCCATTCCATTTAGGAATCTTGTCACTGCCAGGCTGCCATCATCATTTGCGGCAGAAAGGAAGTGTCTTCGATTTGCAAGTGACTCCAATGCAATGTAGCCTTTGTAGAACTTATCCTTCCTAAGGATAAATGTTGCTGACTTACGGAATTGTGAATTAGATTCCCAAGACCCCAGAGCAACCCTGCCATTTTCATCGTATGTAACAAAGAAGTTGGGATGTTCCAAAGATTCTAGTGAAACCAATTTCCACGGACCTTTATAAATGACAGAAAAAGATAAGAGCAAATAGTTTAGATTAACAAAATCCTAGTAAATCTATCATCTATATTATATACAGAAACTGCAAGTATGTTTCCATGTCAAAGAAGTACATGCCACATAATCTTGTATATTGAAAAAATTACCCCAAAGAGAAAATATTTTGTTTTTGTATACAAAATATCATTATAAATGTCCTTTATCATTTTTTTCAAATGACTGATTTTTGTTAGCAAATATTTGTTAACTTTTGCATTTATGTTCAATAGTCAGCAGGAATCTCCCCACTGAAATATAGTCTATTGTATTCATGCATAGTGTACAAGCCACCAGGAGTGAAGATAAATGCAGTCATACAAGTCTTGTCAGTCAGAGCAGGATTGGCATGTTTAGGAAATGCACCAGAAATGCTGAACAGAAAATGCAGTTTATTTGTTATAAGTTACAACATATGGGTGAAGACTTATAAACAGCAACAGTAGCAGAAATCAAGGCCGGTTATATGAGACTAATTGGTATGACAATGTAAAATTTCAAAAAGCCACCCATGTCAGCCTTTTATTAAGTGTGCATTAATTTGCAGTAAAGCTTTTTTTTTTTCTTAAGAGCATACAATTTTTCTTGCATACTAGACAAAATAGCGTAGTAGTGAAAATGTAAGGGAGAGCAAATAGTCCAGCTAAACTAAAACAACTCATTAGGAACTTAAGCACAGCACACACCTTTGATCTTCCATTACCAAAAATTTAAAACATAAATGTAATATTAGTTTGGATAAAGACTTATTAGATGTCTACCGTGGACTGAGGTAAGTTATAGAATCTATACAAAGAATAATTACTTTGAGGGTTCTTGTAGAGGCCATCTGTAAGCATGAAGCTCATGCTTAGTGCATTGGATGTTTCATAGCTCTCTACGCGGACTTGCTGATTCATGTAATCAGCCAGCAGGCGAAGGTTGTTTGGTGTAACAAAATGATAAGGTCCATCTCCGAGCTCTGTTAATGAAAAACAAAAATAAAGGAAAATAATAATTTTGTAAGCCAAGTTCAGTACAAAAAGTTGATTTTAATGAATAATGCATAATGTACAGAGTCCATGTATTATGACCTGTCTGACTCAAAAATAGCATTTGACAAAACTGGAATAATGTTTTCACAAACTTGATATTAGTAATCAGCAATTCAAAACTAGTGTAAAATGTAAGTTACTTCAGCAAAAATAAAAAAAGACAAGTAAATTTAAAAAAGTATATAAATATATATACACATTTCTAATATTAGTTTTGTTTCGGTGTTCAGCATACTCTCTACAACAAAGTTTCATATGATTTTTTTCTCATTGAAAACAAAGATTGAACATTTAAGTACATCCTTTATAGACTGTCAGAAACATGTTTTAAAATGCAGTATTTAAATAAAAAATATACTTTTTTATATGCTCAGTTGTGTTTTATTTTATCTATTTATCCATCTACCTGTCTATAGATATGTGTGTGTGTGTGGGGGGGGGGGGTGAATATATATAGGACCTTCAAAGAGTGGGAGGAGCTTACTATCAATTATTGTTCCAGTGTTCTCATCATTCCAATAGCAAATGCTATGATTTAGCAACCAACACCCAAAAGCTCTCCATCCCGTACTACTATGCAGTAGTTTGAAGTGTTAGTATCTTCAAAATCCAGCACATCTGTTGTAGATTTGTAAGTAAATTTTAGTCACAGTTTTTGTAATGACCAGAAAAAGAAGTTGATTGTGAACAAGAAGCAAGGAAGTCAAGACAAATCCTATACTGTTCATGGTTAAATGTTATCACCTTAATATTAACCTGAAATACCACAACCTCAAACAACTAGGATCTCGTTTTAAGCCACTACTGGGAGAAGCAGTGTCAGTACAGTCCATCTTTAAAAGGGTACAGCCACATTGCTGTATTATCGCCCTCTACTTTATCAGTATGGTAATATGAATCCTTGTCTCTGGTGGTGGAATTGAACCCACAGCCTTGTTATCTTTCCAGCATCAGAAATGACTGATCTGTTCTTCATAGACAGACTCCGCAAATCCATCCAGGCACCACCGAATGACATGTTCCTGACACACCTTAGTTATGTATATGCCTCAGCTTACTGAAATTAATAATAGTCACCTAGATCATAAATGTTTTGGAAACTCAGTTCGCTCTTTATTTATTCTTGCCTTAGACCACTCTTATGTTGGACATCCACGGTTAAATTAAGCTCATATTCTTTGATTTTTCCATACTTGGTAGATTTCGTAAGTGTTAATTTTGGGCACGTGTGATATGAGAGAACAGCAGAAATGTACATTTCAAACGTATCGACATATATTGCTAAATATACCACTGAGCACATTTTGCACATCTCTGTTAATACTATCGCACTGCCTAGCAAATTTAGAGATACTGAAGCACAGGCTAGTGTCTTAGGAGAACAATCCATTGCAAAGTAGTATTTTCTCATGTGACATATTCTTCACGTAAAGAGATAATCTTAATTATGAACGCACTAAAGGGACATGAGACTTAAAATCACACTGTTGAGTGTGTGTGTGTGTGTGTGTGTGTGTGTGTGTGTGTGTGTGTGTGTGTGTGTGTGTGTATGTGTGTGTGTGTGTGTGTGTGTGTGTGTGTGTGTGTGTGTGTGTGTGTGTGTGTGTGTGTGTGTGTGTGTGTGTGTGTGTGTGTGTGTGTGTGTGTGAGTGTGTGTGTGTGTGTGTGTGAGTGTGTGTGTGTGTGTGTGTGTGTGTGTGTGTGTGTGTGTGTGTGTGTGTGTGTGTGTGTGTGTGTGTGTGTGTGTGTGTGTGTGTGTGTGTGTGTGTGTGTGTTTGTGTGTGTGTGTGTGTGTGTGTGTGTGTGGGTGTGTGTGTGTGTGTGTGTGTGTGTGTGTGTGTGTGTGTGTGTGTGTGAGTGTGTGTGTGTGTGTGTGTGTGTGTGTGTGTGTGTGTGTGTGTGTGTGTACTGTAGAATGAAAGCCTCATTATATTGTATTTATTTTAATCTTCTTCCAAACTCCAAGATAATTTATAAAGGAAGATAGTCCAGCAGACAGAACTTGATATAACATTTTAGGAAAATGTTCACATTTATTAGCTACACCAATTTTCAGTAATTAAAAAGTCCTATTCCAGATTTATGAAGTTCAATCCAAAATTTTGAGTATTTTCAGGGGAGATTCGGATAACAAATTATTAAAGCTTTATACTTTATGGAATATTTACATGAACAGGTAAGTCTTGGGCAAGTCCCAAAGCACTATATATGGGAAAGCTTTTCTACAGGATAAGTTGTCAAGCCCCAAAATATGGAAACAAAGCCCTAGATGTGCATTCTTTTTACTAGCCTGTATAGACATATAGCTCAGTTGAAATACATGCTTGTGGCCACTAGACAACTGTTTAATATGGATTAATTCTGACATAAAAAATGAACATTTGTTCATATCAGAGGTATAAAGGTTTTGGATGTATACTCACTCCATCAGCAGATGTGTTATTTTCATTTAGTATCGCAAGTCACTGTATTAGCAAGTGTTTGGTCGGCATATGGATACGGTCATTATTACCATACGCTGCTAATAACTAAGTGCAGCAATAATTCTAGAGTCTAGGCACCCTTTCTTCAGAACAGAGTTACCTATAACCTACCTGAGTAAGCCATTTATAAGTTAGTTTTTTTTTTTAATTCATTTAAGGTTATGTTTGGTCATATAGCCAGAAATGCTCACTTGTTTAAAAAAGTTAGTTTCACTGGCAAGTTGCTAACCACCTTAAAAAAAGAAATTATAGATATGGACATGATATTACTATTGTTAAGTGAGTTATTTATTTGAAATAAAGGAACCCAAACCAATAACAACAGCAATCCATAATTCAGACCACTGTAAATAAAATTTGCAGATTTGCCCTTTTGGTAGGCACCTTGAGTCATCAGTGTATTCTTCTACAGAAGGTAAACTGGGTCCCATTAACTGAAAGGGCCACCTACTTGCTAAGTTAATTAATATTTGAAATTTTAAAAGAGTGATAGTGACCTCTAATTAAAATATCTCTACCTACTGGAGAACCTAACTTCACCCTTAGAATTTCACAGCCTGATTGTGTGTCCCCTCACAGACCTCCCTTTAAAACAGCATCTGGTGAAATGGCCTTTTTTAGGCTGGGTCATGCCATATGGCATAATCTTGCTTCTGATTTGAGAGCAAAGAAACTCTTTCAGACCACTAAACAATACTTGCTGAGCAACTGCAAAGTGATGCAGCATTTAAATGCTTTATAGATAGTGGCTAGCAATTCCGCTATCTATTTCCTTTGTTACCTAGATTCATTATCCTGTGTTTGTGCCCGATACAGCCAGCAGGTGATCATTTTGTGTATTGTATGATCTCTCTAAACTCAGTTTCTATGTGCAAACTATTCTTCTATATAGATCTGTATTCATAATGTAGATATGGTGTACCCAATACTTACATTGTATATATTCATATATTATACTGTGTACCTAATACTTACATTGTATACATTTGCATATTATACTGTGCACCTACTACTTACATTATATATATATATATATATATATATATATATATATATATATATATGTGTACATATATATATATATATATCTATATATATATATATATATATCTATATATATATATATATATATATATATATATATATATTCATATATTATACTGTGTATCTAATACTTACATTGTATATATTTGTATATTATAATGTGTACCTAATGCTTACATTACATATTTGCATATTATACTGTGTGCCTAATACTTACATTGTATATATTCATATATTATACTGTGTACCTAATACTTACATTGTATATATTCGTATATTATACTGTGCACTTACTACTTATATTGTATATATTTCTATATTATACTGTGTACCTACCACTTACATTGTATATATTTGTATATTATACTGTGTACCTACTACTTACATTGTATATATTTGTATATTATACTGTGTACCTACTACTTACATTGTATATATATATATATATATATATATATATATATATATATATATATATATATATATATATATATATGTATATTATACTGTGTACCTACTACTTACATTGTATATATTCATATATTATACTGTGTACCTACTACTTACATTGTATATATTTGTATATTATACTGTGTACCTCCTACCTACATTGTATATATTTGTATATGATACTGTGTACCTGCTACTTACATTGTATACATTTGTATATTATACCGTGTACCTAATACTTACATTGTATATATTCATAGAGTATACTGTGTACCTACTACTTACATTGTATATAATTGTATATTATACTGTGTACCTGCTACTTACATTGTATATATTTGTATATTGTACTGTGTACCTCCTACCTACATTGTATATATTTGTATATGATACTGTGTACCTACTACTTACACTGTATATAATTGTATATTATACTGTGTACCTGCTACTTACATTGTATATATTTGTATATTATACTGTGTACCTGCTACTTACATTGTATACATTTGTATATTATACTGTGTACCTACTATTTACATTGTATATATATTCGTATATTATACTGTGTACCTAATACTTACATTGTATATATTCGCATATTATACTGTGTGCCTAATACTTACATTGTATAAATATATTTGTATATTATACTGTGTATCTAATACTTACATTGTATATATTTGTATATTATGCTGTGTACCTAATACTTACATTACATATTTGCATATTATACTGTGTGCCTAATACTTACATTGTATATAGTTGTATATTATACTGTGTGCCTAATACTTACATTTTATATATTCATATATTATACTGTGTACCTAATACTTACATTGTATATATATATTCGTATATTATACTTATAACCTAATACTTACATTGTATATATATTCGTATATTATACTGTGTACCTACTACTTATATTGTATATATTTCTATATTATACTGCGTACCTACTACTTACATTATATATATTTGTATATTATACTGTGTAACTACTGCTTACATTGTATATATTTTTATATTATACTGTGTACCTACTGCTTACATTGTATATATTTGCATATTATAATGTGTACCTAATACGTACATTGTATATATCTGTATATAAATTACGTAAGTCTGTACGTGTGCTATATGATTGTATAAATGTATGCTATCTGTTCACCGATTTCTGCTCATACAGCTGCAGTTTGTGTCTTGAAAGGGCCTTCTGACTAGTCTACTTAACTGTGTAGCAAACAGAAATAAACAAAAACAAAACTACAGGAACATCTAAAAGGCTATTACTACAACTCTAATCCATGACAGGAAATGTAACACCATTCTCCCTATACAGTAATAGACTATTCAAATGTCCATGACTGGAAGAAGTGGGAAGAACAGTCACTTTTCTTACCAATTAATTAATTAATTAATTAATTAATTAATTAACTAAATGCTGCTATAAATGAATGCATTACATAATTACAGATGTAATAGTCACATCTACAATATGTATAACTGGCATACCATCTTATATAAAAAGATAAATGTGAGTTGTAATGTTGCAACGTGGATTGTAAAGAAGTATATTTCATTTTATGATTTGGTAGAGCAGACATACAATGATAAATTCCTGGACAACATTTTGGATAACTCACTGGATCTGTGCTTTTGCCTAAATTTAATGAAGATGATTAATTTTATACTATGGTAAAATACAACAACCCTTTTGTTGTGCATAGCTCAGATGTTTACTTTGGTTTAGCACTGTATGTTGCATTTCTGTTTTTTTTTCTCACTTAGGTTTTTTGGCTGTCTCAGAGGCCATTCAAAGTCCTGTTATCTTCAGCTGGCATCTTTACATATCATTGTCACATTATTCTGTTTCATTCGGAGTACTCAGACTGATCTCTGCCGTGCCCTGCTTTATTGGTAATATGCTGCATCTCGATAAATCACATTGGTTACTCAGTCTAAAGACTTTAACCTGGTATGCAACCTTAATAGAACCTGCTGGAGGAACAGATTTGTCTCCCAGAAGTTACCACACCTTTGGAACAGACTCCCACTTCATGTCAAACAGAGCACCTCATTGGCCCTCTTCAAACTCAGCCTGGACAGCATAATGTGTAACCATTAATTCACCCCAGGGGTTCCACCTGTGTCCTTCTTGGAAGGAGACAATAGGTGATGATTGTGAAAATAAGGGTAGAAGTTGACTATGCTTGTAAGGGCCCTATGGCCACTACCCTAGTAACTTCCTATGATCACCCTTGTTTGACTCTTCTCTCTTAGTTTCCATAATTAATTATACATGTCTTAACATTAGTATTTACGAGTTTATGTATGTATATCTATGTTCTAGTGTTTCATATTTTACACATGTATAAGTGTGTATATCACTTACAGTTAACGATGATCAGTAGATCACTAACCATAACATGTAATCATGTACAGGGCTGGGATCTTCATGACATGCAATACTTTTTTTTTTACACAGCACAGTTGCACTTTGTTCATTCTGTGCTGCACATTGCCTTTCCCACAATGTTATGAACAACAGATGACTGTTTTGAGGCTGAGGTATAATATTCTACGATATAGACTGGTCTGAAGACCCTTTTAACTCATGACTTGCTTCTGTATGGGTAGAAGTCAGTGAATAGATAACATATTTGTACAATAATATTGTACACACACAATTATGTAATTCAAGGTTATATACAAATATATACAATGCAGATATTATGTGCACAATATAGATATTATGAATACAGTTATATACTGTATATAGTTCATACTATAATGAACAACGGATGTCTGTTCTCAGGCTAAGGCATAATATGCTAATATGCAGATTCATTGTTTTCTCCCAAAAGGATTCAGTATATAATATTGTGACTTTCTAATAAATAAATAGGAAATACTTGCATATATATTATGAAAAACTAATATATTTCTGAAACAGCTTGGACTTACCAAAACGTTTTATTCTGTACCAGTATTTAATGAGTAAGATAATAGTTTTGTGTGAGGTAACCAGCATGATGTCAGGCATTTCCTTTCAGATATTGAACAGTATTTGAACAATCAATGCTATGCATGCCTTTAGCAGTTAAAATTAACATATCTTTTCCTTCTGTAAGTTAACCCACTCTGCTCTACATGTTAAGTCCTTCATGACAATATTAAAAATAAAAGTTTGCATGAGATCTAACTTGTTTGCTGCCGATGCATATTTAATTGAATCATTTTAGCTCAAAACAAGCAAGCGTGTTACTAACCTCTGTTGTAATATTCACATGGAGCAGCTGTAAAAGGGAAGGAAAACAGAAATTAGAATGTGTGTGCAGATTCTGCACAAAATTGTATTTCAATAAATTACATATAAATTTCTACACAGACTTTTAAAGTGGCTAAAATCTGCAGATATAACTGCAAATTATAACAACATACTCTGGTTCCCATAGGAAAAGTTTATAATTCATCAGCCATCTGTTGAAATTAGTACAGATTATGCAGTGACTATCATAATTTTTCCATGGTCAGATTGGCTCCTGTGTGCCTCTTTTTCCACTCATATACCATCAGCTGACAGCTCCTTTGATATGGCCCTATAACTCTTTACCTTTAGTGACCCTGATACTACTCCCACATGTCTGCAGGTTGGGAAGAGAAAGTGGAAATCATGGCTTCTTCATAATGAAATACATACAGCCACCAGGAAAAATGACAGCAGCAAACGGTACTGCAGTCTCACATTTCCAAAAACAATATGTGCGCATCCCTCTTCTGATACACGGCAAATACACTAATCAGCTTGAAGCTATCACTGTATCTTCAGCTTCCTTTTACAAAGATTAATGAAGGAAATTATCTGTATTAAAAAAGGGTCTATATTAGATCAGCGAATGCTTAATAAAGCGAACGCTGATTGATCGACCTTATGTAAGTGAAAGGGAAAGAAATCGCTGATCCAAAACACATACACACAACACAAGCACACCAAACAAACATAAATCCACACAAATACACCTAAAATCTGACACCTAACCCTACACTAAACTATGCACACACCACTAACTATCCACTTACCTTAACCCAAACCCTAACCCTAAGGTCCGTCACTATCGCACACTCACCTCACCCGCTCCCTAACCCTAACTCACCTAAACCCACCCTAACCCTCACATCCACACAATTGCACACATACCTAACCCGAGGCCTAATCCTAACTCACCTAACCTACCCTAACACTCACATCCACACAATTGCACACTTACCTGAATCTGACCCGTAATTTTCCAACGCAGCACTGAAAATACCAAAGCAACAGAAACAAACAACCAAATTCTTTCCCTAGGAAAAAATTTGTGTTTCTGTTTCTTCAATATTTTTAACATTGGCTAAAATAAGGTTGATCAATCAGCGTTCGCTTGTTTAAGCGTTCGCTGATCTAATATAGACCCATTAAAAAAGCACTAAATTATTTTACGACTGTATAAAAGGAAAAAGTTAGATATCTAGTTCATCTTCAGTGTATATTATTCAACGCTTATCATTTCTATCACTGATTCAACAAGATATGATCTCTGTTACTGCCTTACCAGCAGATAGCTTACAGTGGTTTAAACAGCTGAAGTCAGAACTGTCCCTTGCCATACTATATGCAAATGTGACACTGTTACACATGTAGAAAAGGCACATCAAAAGACACTAATGACAAGAAGCATGTTAATATCATAAGTTCATAGGTTCATAGGTTCATAAGTTCATAGGTAGGTACTAGGCTATCGGTCAAAGGGCCTAAGCAAGCCTAGCCAACAAGGTTCCCTGGCTTTTTCCACCCAAGGAAATTATTTTCTTGTGCCCCTGTCGAGCAGCGTCACAGAAGTGATCCCCAGGGTGAATTTCCTATTTCCCATTCACTCATCAAGATTTCTCTTAAAGAGTGCTAATGAGGAGCTTTGTTTGAAATAGATGGGTAGCTTGTTCCAGAGTAGAGTTCCTGGAGTTTTTTGAGATGGTCAGTGTACGGCATCTATTTGAGGCCAGTAATCCTCTTTGTAAGGTACTACTGAGGCCTTTCCAGCTGTTGTAGATGTCTTGTGAGGTACATTCCAAAAGGGTCTAATGAGTGATGAGTAGAGGGGAACAATGACCTCTCTTTTCCTGGATGAGAACCCTTTTGTGATGAGGTGTGCCAAGTAGAAGGATTTCCTGACCACTGTGGTGATGTGATTATCAAAGGAGAGACTACTGTCCACCTGGGTTCCAAGGTCTCTTATCACACTTTTGGTGTTAAGTAGACTGCTGCCTATGTGGTAGCTCATAGGTACAGAGTTTTTACCAAAAGGGATGACAATGCACTTTTTGGCATTGAGCTTGAGGCCATGGCTCTGACACCAGGCATCTGTCTCAGTGAGACTCTTCTGTAGGATGTCCACATCATTTGGGGACTCGATTATTGCTCCTAGTTTGCAGTCATCTGTGAACTTTGTTAGCCAGAGACCTTCTGTGTTAGCCTGTACTTCAGAGAAGTAGATACCAAACAGGAGAGGACCCAGGACTGAACCCTGTGGTACTCCACTAGTCACTGGTTTGAAGTTGGATTTGGAGTCTGCAACTTTTATAGTGTGGATTCTGTCAGTGAGCCAGTTGGCAACCCATCTTGTGATGTAGGGATTTATACTTAGTTTAGTGAGTTTATCTATAATTCCAGAATGGGGGATGGTGTCAAAAGCCTTGGCAAGGTCAAGATAAGGCTGTGTGAACCACCTTACCCTCATCTATGGTAACTGCTTCAAAGAAATCTATCAGGTTTAGGAGACATGATCCGCCTTTCACAAACCCAAACTGGGTTGGGTCCAGAGTTTGGAGGTTACCAATGTCTTTGCTTATAAGTTTCATGATGATACGTTCCATGGCCTTGCAGACCAGACTCGACAGGCTAATAGGGTGATAGTTCCCGGGGTCCATGGTGGCTCCCCCTTTGTGAAGTGAGATAACTGTTGCCTGAAGTGAGGCTCTGATTGAACATGGTACTTAGGTGGGGAGCCAGTTCGTTCTGAAGTTCATGTAAAATGCAGCCTGGGATGTTGTCCGGTCCTATGGATGCTGTGTTTTTGGTGTTAGAGAGTGCAGTTTTTACCTGCAAAGTTGTGATTACAGGGACTCTGCATTCTTCCAGTATAGATATGAGCCCTTTAGGGGGTGAGAGGGGGTAAAGTTAGCACTGAACCTATCTGCCGGGATGTTGACAATATCAGTTGGTTCTGTAAATTTCATGCCATTGTGCTGTAACTCAGAGCAGATCTGGGTGTTGCCATTGAGATTCTTGACATAGCTATAGAATTCTTTGTGGTTGTCTTTATAATCATTGGCGATTTTGTTTTTGTAACTAGCTTTGGAGGATTTTATGAAGGATCTCAGCTTCTTATTGAGGTTGACCAGGGAGCTCCTCCACTCATGGGATTTTACTCTCTTTTGCAACAGTTTCTTTCTTCTGTTGTAGAATTTGTTTATGGCAGGGACCACCATACTGGCTTGCTTTTTTTGGAGGATAGCATCTTGGTTCTGTTAGGGATAGCACAATCCATGCACTTGTGTAAGTGCTTATAGAGTGCATTGTGTAGGATTTGGCAGTCGTAACTGTATTGACCATCTGCATGGGTGTCATGAAGTTCGCCACTTCTGCCTTAAGAAGCATGCAATTGGCTTTGGAGAATTTTTTTACGGTGGTTTCCTTAATGGGGGGTGGGGGAGGGATGTGAATATCTAGGGTGATTAGCTTATGGTCGGATCTGACCAATGAGGAGTTGACCTCAGGTGTGGAATACTGGTCATTCATGTTGGTAATGACTAGGTCTAGGATATTGTTGCCCCTGGTGGGGGTGTGGATAAGTTGATCCAGGGCATTGGAATTTATGAATTCCAGAAAGCATCGAGAGAAGGAGTTGGTAATGGTGGGGTATTTGAAATCGCCCATTATTAGGGTGCTTGGCTGAACCCTAATATTTTTCAGTATATCAAGAAAAGAGGAGTGGGAATCCTGGGGTATGTTGGGAGATCTCTAGCAAGCTAGAATTTGGATTGCAGTTTTGCCTAGAGTTAGTTGCACTTCGATAATCTTGGATGCATTATGCTGAACAACTACCCTGGAGGTGTGGATATCCTTAATGAATATGGACACACCTCTGCCTTTAGTGTTTTGGTCCAGGTTAGATGGCCAAAACATGTGGTATGAATTATAGCCTGGTAATGTAGGGGTGCTCTCTGGAGCCTTGAACCAGGTCTCTGCACAGATATTGATGTTCTCCATTTTAAGGAGTGCCTCGAGTGAGTGCATTTTGAGGTTTAGACTTCTAGCATTGAGTAGCATTACCCTCAGTTTTTTCTTGCCTGTACCTGTTACGGTGTTGAATTTGTCATTTGAACATTGCCTATAAAAGACACTATAGGGGTGGCAAGAGCCTTAGCCCGTATCCAGAATTCCAGGGGCAACAGTTGCAGGCCATCTCTGGCAAAGCATCGTGCTCTGTCGACCATGTCAACCCAAGCAGACAGATACTGGACCCCCCCTTAGAATGACACCAGAAGCTTAGCCAATTGTTGACATGAAACATTTTGTCCTTGTATGGTATCATTCTGGGTGATGGCAGGATGCTACTCAGGGCTAGGGTCATACCTACCTGGGCTACAAGATCAGAGAACTCTTCCATGTCTCTTTTCATGTAGTTGAGGAAGGTACGTCTCAGGTCGTTCATACCAACATGGACAATGACAGAGTCATATTTGTACTTGTTGTGGAGTGACATGAGTGCATGGGTTATGTGGGGTATCGTAGCACCCTACAGGCAGCTGATAGTAACATTCTCTTTGTTTAGCCTGGTGAGTGGGACAACAGTGTGCCTGAGTATAGAGTCACCTATGACTAGTGTGTTAGGTATGTTGTTTTGCCTTATGGGCTGTGGTTGAATGGCACACTGAGTTTGTGGGCTATGTGTCTTTTGGGTTGCGCTGGGGGGTGGAGGTTGCTTGCATTTCTGCTTTGGAGGTCTCTGTTGCTTGGGCAAATTATTATTGAAAGCCTCCGTGAATGATTTTGTATTTCTATGTGTGGATTTTGGTGGTGTAGTTTTAGTGGGACAATGTGATGAGTGTGGTGTGCTACAAGTGTTTACCTTCTCCTCCTGACTGTCTAGTCCAGTCTTGGTTGGAGAGAGCTTTGCCTCCAGTTTAGCTATATAAGTGCATCTCTCACAGGTTGTAGTGTTGGGTGGTAAGAGGAGAGGGTTGTCTGTGTACATGAGGCAATTGCTAAATTGCCCCAAGATGCCCAGATTAATCAGGTAGATAGGAGAAAACACCAGAAGCTGACTTTTGGACATGTCTGAATAGGTACTAAAAATTATTTTCCTCTAGACAAGTGAGGAAAGTAAGTACAAAAACTGATTTCCTCTAAGCAAATAAGGAAGGTTGAGTGCTGTAGTAATTTGTAGCTTTTTTAGTGCTTACATGTTCTGAACAAGTGCTGAGCTCAAAGAACAGATTCAAGTGCTGAAACTAGAAATCTGGCTAGTTCTAAGGGAAAATTTGAAGAGCACACTTTCTGGCACCGGGAATAGTTTAAGCCTAGATAAGCATCAGTGCACAATGCGCAAACTCACGCAAACACGGGTTTTTAAGTCAGAAAGGTGAAAGGGATAGAAATCAGCCCAAAACAGCCAATAAGGTACAATTTCAGAGCTGGAAACCACTCCATTTGTGACAGATAGACTGCTCAATGTTTACCACTCCCACTCTTAAGCAGAAAGACTTTCCTCTACCACAACAAGGCTGCGCAATGCTTACCACTCCCACTGATAAGCAGAAAGACTTCCCTCTACCACAAAAAGGTCTGGACAACTCAGAAACATAAAATCAAGTCCTGAAACAAGCAACTCTGGGATCCGGACTATTCTAGTATAGGAAAAGGTGGAAAACGAGCAAAACAGATAAGTTATATATTTTGTTTACTCATTTTTTTTATTTTTAACTGAAAATTTATTTAGAGTGTGAAAAGTTACATCCTAGTAGCTGGTATGCAGTTCCAGAAATCCTGGCCACAGTCTGTCTTCTGGTCATCAGCATAGCTTGGGAGTAAAGGGGGCAGCAGCCTCAGGTGCAAGTTGTTAGTGGGCATGACTGGCAGATCTGTTTTTTTTTTTTTTTTGTAATTTTTTTGGATCACCTCATAACTGTCAGCATGGGATAGTAGAAGTGAAAGCATTAGAATCTGTTGATCCTCCTTAGGAGAGAAAGGAGGTGTGCCAGATCAGAGAACAGCCTTCTTTTGGCTCCTCAATCTAGTACTAAAGGGTGCTAGATTGGGGGGAAGTTGGCGTGTGGGCACTGGGCACCAAATGATCCAGCTATGGTTCTGCTGCTGGTAGGAAAACCAGTCATCCATTTGTGCTATCCAGATAAAGACTTGGATTATGACAACCTGACAGTTAGGGAAAGGATGAAGTGGCCAATAGCCAGATGTCCTATCCTTGAGGAGAATTCTGGGAATTTCCTTATCTAAATGACTTCTGGTGGAGATGAGGAGCTAGACAGGCCACCTCTATAAGGGGGCATAGATGACATTGATGTATTCATGACTTTCTTATACACATGACTAAATGGACTGAACAACCAATTTTTGCAATTCAGTTTCTCTCTCATATCTGTAAACATAGGCTGCAGCTGTGTACAGTAGATGTGCATACCATGTTTATGCCAGTACTGCAGTTCATAAATGTGGATCTTACTACTGAGAAGGCATATTACTTTCATGAATCACACACTGGTAAGTATGGTACACTGTTGGTACTACGTGCAACAGCATCCAAGGGTTAGCACTTCAGATGTGCTTCAGTAGTTTAGGTGTAACACACCTAAAAATAATCCATCTTTAGTAATTACTAACCCACAGATAGTGTGTGACATTTCTCAAACTCTTCTTTAAATTCATTTAAATGATCCTGCACTAAGTCTGCAACTGCCTAACCAGGTTAGAGGATGTGGATCGGAGACACATTATATGAATACTACCATTGCACCAACTTATATAGAGATAGCTTAGACACTTAGATATGTGTATGTACATGTCTGTGTATGTGGTGCACATTTCTGAATTTCTGTATCTGTCTGTAGTGGACTCACCATCTAATCACAGTCACACAGTAAAGAACCCTAAATAATAAATCAAGGGTCGGCTTTAGGTAATTAACATTAACTGCTAGAATCATACTGAATGCTGGTACTGGACTACATTCCAATTGACAAAGTGACCCATTCAGGTATTCCAGTTAACACCTGGCAATGCAAAACAATATGCAAGAATAACACTGCATAAAGTCTATTATTTTTTCTAGACTGTAATTAGTGCTCTTACAAATATGAATGTTATGCAAATTTCCTTCTGAACATTTCTACTACGTGCCTTTATTTCTGAGACTACAGTAAAGCTGCCTGAAGCAGTCTGCATTTATGGGCAAGAGTAGTTCATATAATTAATCTGGCCATTATGCATACCTATGTATAGAACTTCATTAATTTATATGTAAATGAGAGGATCCATTGAAACAAGCACTTTCATTGACTGCACCATTCTACCATCACTACTTTTATGATTGTGGTAGTTTGATCAACTGTGTCAAAGCAGATGTTGTAATTGGATAAATAGAGGCCCATATGTATTTATTAAGCATCCACTTCAAGGCACAATTGAGAACCTAGCCCAAGCTCTCAAAACACCTTCTGGTCAAGTGATTTGGTCAAAGTCATATTGTTAGCAAATGACAGCAATCAAACCCAGGACTACATCTCATTACTGGCTCTTTGTCATAATCCTCTCTACAAACTGGATGACATACAGATTATACCATTCTGTGTAGCATAATATGTGGAAGTTTATTTATTTGTTTTGTAGATAGGTTGAGGGAATATCCTGCAGCATTTCTGTCAGAAGGCAGCCTGTGTCTAAATTATGTTTTTTTTTTTTTTTTTTTTTGTCTCCTGTCTGAATTCTAGTTCTAATATCTTGTGTCTCCAAGTGTGCTTTTCAAGAGTGTGTGTGGTTGTGCAGATAGTATCCAGGATCCTACTACTACAGGTTTTAGATTTACTTGGGTATATAAACAAGTGCGCTGATAAATCAAATCTGAGAGTTTAAACTCTACAAAAAGAGGTTTTGTTTGTCCCTTCTGCTACTCTGGTCCCAAAACAGTTTGATGAAAGAGGGAAATTTAATTCAGTGAGTGCTCAAAAGTCACCTATCATTTAAATCCTCTAGTCCTCTCTCTTAAAAGGCAAAATGCACCCTCCCTGCTACCTTCTAGAAAACGGAGCAAAAAACAAAAAAGATGGAAGTAGAGGAATGACAAAAAAGATGATCCTGTCAGAAGAGAGGACTTTCTAATACTTCAGAATGGTTATGCCAGCAATCTGTTCTTATTAGTACGGAATTCCAGGTAAACATTCAAAAATCCTCCTTGACCAGTGATGAGGATTGTTTCTCAGCTGCATTCTAGACACTTCTCAGCAGAAGGTTTTTCTTACCCAGAAAAAGATAGGATTTTAACTGGAAACTTTGAGCTTCTCCAATTGGTCTCTGGCTTCTGCAAAATAATATCTCAGGATTCATTGCTTCTATGATTCTTATGATTCCTTTAGCCAGGTTACACATACAGAAAAATTCAGTGACTTTAAAAACACATTCAGATATAGATAGCAAGTGGCTCATAATCCATATCTCCTTTTCTCCTCCTGTCTCAAGTCAATCTGTAACTACACACACCTCAGATTTTGCTTGTAGAACAGGTTTCGGTGGTTTGGGGGGTCAAAGATGCAAGGCCTGTAAAACTCTTCAGACAGATCAGTGCACATAAATGAGATGTTGGCTATAATCTATGCTGTAAAATGTTTTCACCATCTGTATTCATGTGATTAGACACCACAGTGCTGTGGCACATAAAAAGGAGAGCACCAGGGCTTGCTCTCTCTGTCTGGCTGTGATGACTTGGGAGGTAGCTGTTCAGCATGTTTTAACCCTCCAAGCATGTTGCAGTCTTAAAATGCAGAGGCGGACAAGCTGAGCACAATCAGAACAGGCCATTATGAATGGAAATTGAACAAAGTGGTCTTCAGGAATTGATCCAGTTGTGAGGAATGCCTCAAATATATCTGTTCGCCTCATTTCAGAATAGAAAACTAAACATTGTGCATGAGGACTCCTTCCAGGCAGGCCTGGAAAATGGATGCATTTTCATTCCCAACAGCTAGATGATTCAGTTTTGATTATCTTTTGGACACTTCTTTCATTAGGATGTGTATCAGGTACTGAAGGATGCAAGAAAGCCTGTTGCTATGAAATCTTATACTGGCAAGTAAAACACAACCAAGCTAGAATTTTCACTGAGTAATACCTTCTAGCACCTGTAGAAGAGACCCATGGGATATATGCAGTTGATACAAAGGATGAGGACTGATCAGGTCAGAAGCGCAGCAGCAACTGTTAGTGTGCTTGCTGCTCTAGTCGCTTATATTATGGGCAATGGGAAGCGCTATTCTACAGTTGTCGCTGTGTCTATAAATCAAAGGCAATCTTTAGGGGGTCATTTGATAGGTGCTCTGTATACTGATAACTGATGTCCCACAGTGGACTAGGACTATGTACAGAGATTTCCACCACTGTGCAGTACTATTTATGAATCCCACAGAGTTCTGGAGTGCATTTTTAATATTTACCAGGTGTATACCATGGGCAAGAGAAGTTCATATAATTACTCTGGTCATTGTGCTTACGTGTGAAGCCCACCACATGTTAGTAGAAATTATACCTCTGCAGACTACAGTTGTTTTATACCTTTTCATTCAAAAACTTTCTAAGGGGCAAAATGTTTTTGTACAATAGTTGATCCAGTAGTTGACAAAAATGGGAAAAGGATGCAAGTGAATATACTTTCTGTGGATGGATACAATGAATTAAAAAATTATATTTTTGGGGTTTGGAGGACTCATGAAAAGTTATAGACTCAAAAATCTAGACTGAAAAATCTTTATATAATGAATTAGTTGAGGAAAAGGGAAGGAACAACACATAAAATGTATTTCTAAGCAAATTTTAATTGACTAAGGTCCCACTGAAACCTTTTCTTTTGGGGGGGGGTGAGTCATTGGAACTTAATGTAATTGACTTGAGGAATCACATAATTTATTAATGATGTTGTGAGAAGTGAACCAGTGCCAACAGCTTTTTGTTGTAACTCACTGAGCGACATAACTATCCAAGCCATGTTGGTAGGCAAGAAATCCCATTTAATGCATTCAAGGGCTGCTTACCTCGCTTATCTAAGTATGCAAATGTTATTCCCAAGCTGATGCTCTTTTACATGTTTATAACTTTCAGGTTAAAAGGAAAAAAGATGCTTTCTTTCTTTGTACCACCATAGGTCTTGACATCTAATCACTGTCATTCATGGTTTTTAATGTGGCGTTCTTACTGCTTTTT
>NC_056751.1:693581217-693616217 GCF_019279795.1 Protopterus annectens
AGTGTCAGGATAAATTATATTACTTGGAATACTTGTCCAGTCTTGCAAGCTTCAATGAACAAATTTCAATGAGTAAATTAACATTCTTCCTTCATAAAATAAATACTACTTCATAAATACAGTGGTCAGAACTGAGGTCCTCATCATGAGAGTGATGGCGGAACTGAACAGCATTACATGAAGATACAATGATCTATTATGCAATCAAATATATTCTATACACAAATACATTTTAGCATAATTTATTAATAACTTAGAAGCGATAGCTATCAGAAAACATTTTTATTTTATGCATGTGTTTATTTTGTCTAAATATTCTATACCAAAAAAAGCAGTGCATTTGATTAGACTTTAACCTCTAGTTAGTCAGACATTGTGGTACATGTGAAAACAGAATGCTAAGGAATTCTGCACTTACTAGAAAAAGTTCCAACCCATATGAACACCTTACCATGGAATGTAGGTAATTCTTTCCATACTGAATCATATTGCCATATGAGACTTCATTTAGAGTACTTCCATCTGCATTGCCACACATTCCATTCAACAGCCCCTAAATAAAGATGAAAGAGAGTAATTTTTATTTTTTTCTTTATCTATCCCAATGCATGCAAAAATATTTAGACATAAGCATACAAAGAATATGCAGACATTATGAAGCAATGAATTTTATGCAGAGTAACTATTAATCATAAATGTGAAAGAAGCTGAATGCTATAAATACAAAGTGTTCTGGACAAAATAGATGCAGTAAATACAGTGTATCACATAGATATAAATAAGAATATTAAAGTTGCTATGAAATAACAATAACAGCTCAGTTATTAAAAATCAAATTAGAGAAGCAAGACTTTTCAGAGTGGAAAACAGATTTGGTGTGTTAGCAAAGACAGAGATATTCTAAAACCAATTTTCGAGAAGTAAACATGTCATATAGGCAATAACAGTTTATGTAATACCACCAGTAAATGCTTATGTAGGGTAAAAGTAAAGCATATGTTAAATCCAGGAATAGAAGAAACTAATAGGATAACAACATAGAATGATCTCTATTATTTGAGAGCTGATTCCATTATAAAAGAGCCAAAGAACAAATGTAATCTTGATGATAAAAAGTGATCTGATTTGATCATATACAATGAATTTAATAAAGAAATAATGTTACTGCAAGGAAGTTTTCCCCACAGTAATGTTACTTCATAGAGATTTTTTATTTATCTAGTAATCTGTTTAATCATAAACATATAAACATGATAAATGCAATGAATGTTAATTCAATGAACAAGCCACAAAAAACAGTAGAGCAAAAATAATGTTAAATACATTCCTATTGGATGTATACAGTTTGAAAACAAAATTAAAGAAAGATGAAATTTAATAATTTAAAATATAATGTTCTTAAGGTGGAATATATGCCCTGATTGGAATTTCAAGGTACCTTGTTTAACAGATAGTATCATAGAGGCAGTAGACAGTTTTAAAAATTCTGGACAAGATATGTCAAAGTAATCAAACCAGAAGCTTCCAGATGGGAGCTTTTAAACACAAACAGTCCCAGTACAGAGTGAGAAAAAAAAAAGAATTGCTAGATTATAGTTCATTATCAGGAATTTCCATTCTCTGATACTTTTTCATCACTATAAAACACAATGCAAAATATCACAGCTCCATATGGGACCCCTACAACATCATAGCTTCAATGGAGACTCCCTATCAATTATTAGGTATCTCACAAAAGGACTTTACCAGTGCGCAGTAATGTTATGTTGCTTCTCTTTTTCTATTTGCTGCTCAACAGTGCAGTGTTTAATGTTGGTCTCCAAAGGCATTTTAAAATGATGTATCTTGCTTTGCTCACAACTTAAACAGCCCTCTGTTGCCAACAATGTGTGCCTGCATAGCTCTGTGTGGATGTGTGTGTGTGTGCGTGTGTGTGTGTGTGCACACATGTGTGCACATTTATATGCATGTGTGTTTTAATGCTGCATGTTAATTTTCCAGTGTTATAAAGTGCAATTCAAAACGTCACTTATCCATTCAGGACCCCCGTCCCTTGCCTATGCCAGAGCTTCAGAATCAGAGTTACAGCTAGGGCTTCTTCAGTACAGCAAGAGATATCTCAGACTAGTGATATGCTAAGAATATATGCTCCTTCTTATAAAATGCAAAACAAAATGTCAGACCTGTAGTTGGAAAAGTGCTACAAGACTAAAATGTAGCTTGCCAGAATTCTTTGTTGTCATAAGGTACTAGGTAAAATGTTAAAGCTAGGGTTGGGACACTCACAGCTAATAGCAGAGAATTACAGTTTTATTATTTCAGAGTAGTGCTCATCATCACAAGGATGGCTTATCACAGGAGGGACAGGTACGGACAAGTAGAAAAATGGATATATTATGTGGGGCACTAAACTCCATTGATAAACATTTATGTCAAATATACAACTATCTATTTGCCATGTGTTTAGTAACCAAACATTAAATGTGTGATCTCATATGAAAAGTCATGCACCAAGCCAAAGTGAAGTCAACAGATTCCATGAATTTCTATTGTTTTTTTTTCCTATCTAAATAGCACGTGTTAATATGAAATATTTGTACTGCAGTATTTTTTTCCCCTTAAGCCCAATGGACATGACATTCCATTTTCAGAGGTGATCTGGTAGCACTGTCTGCTTAGATGACTAGTTTGGTCTCACATAGTAGCCAAACAGACATGGAAGCAATCAAGCCCTCCAGGCTCGACTAAAAGGAGGAACTTGGTAAGAGTACAGAGCCTTATCTTAATCCGCTGGGCTACCTGTCACAACTGCTTTTAGAACTGAACAATTTGACATATTTGGCTTACAGTTTTTAATTGAATGTTTCCTTAGTGACACACTGGTTGAATTTTTACCACAAATGTTTAAAATCTGCAAAATAAGATAGCATTCTCACTTGGGTGTGGTGTTGAATGAAGCTGCAGTAAAAAGAGTGTATAACTGTTGTACTCAATATCTTGTATATTAAATGTTGCTATGGAAAATAATATCTATATAGCTATAGGTATGGAACGTTTGAATATGTTAACTGTGACAGTAGGGTTACCATCTGTCCTTCTTTATACAGGACAGTCCCTTTTTGGCAGTTGTGTCCTACAGAAAAATCAACATGAAAAACATGAAAATGATAACTGCACTGAGACATAGGGATGTTTTTTTTCATGTTTTCTGTAATATCTGTATAAAACAATTATGCTGAATCTGAAATAGCTTAATACAATATGAAACAGCAGAAACTAGTCAAACTCTACAAGTGAGTGTTTTTACTTTGACAAAAAACTGAAGTCCAGCAAATTCTCACATTTTTATAAAAACAATGTCCCACTTTAGACATTTGAAAAGGTGGCAACCTTAGTTGATAGTGATCAAAGAACTCCTTGCAAATAAAATAGGATCATATGATTTGGTCAATTCTACACATAAAAAGATTAATTCACTGTGAGAATTGCAAGAAAACAGTATATATGTAAAAGTCAAAGTAGTAAAAAATATGAAATTAATAAAGAGACCTTTAAAATCGTTAAAAAACGGTGTTATTTATTTATTTTTTTTTTGCTAGACCCTGATGAAGTACACATGTATATGTCTATAGTATTGTGGGTGTCTTTCTGTATGTATCTTTGTATATTAATATATGAGAAAGTGAACTGATGGCTTTTTTTCATACTGTAAATACAGGACAATCAGGGAATGCTCTTCACCAAAGTTATAGCGACCTTAAAATGTATTATTTTTGGTTGGAACTGCAAGAAATAGTCCTGTGAATGAGGGGTGTCTTGCTTTGTGACTAATGTTATTATGATGTGACTGTAAGTTTGGTGATGTCCTCTTCACCAAAGTATTTTGTACCTGAAACAGTAAAACAAAGTGATCAAATTGTGATGATTTTAATAGCATGTATTTGATATAATCATTCAATATTTAAATAGGACTGTCTTACCTTCAAATGTGGTGGAATCGTAACAGAAACTTCCAAATGTTTATCATAATACAAAGATATTGAATTTTCAAATTCTAGGATGGTGAAGAAGCCAGAATGGTAAACAGTGACATGAGACGTAATGTTTTTTTCATTTTTGTATCTCTGAAAGCAGAAAAGACAAAACTCATCAACCTTTTTTAATACAGCTTGCTCTGTTGTTAATTTTAAACATATATCCTTGTCATTAATTATGTATTTTTTGCTGTCATACCTTATCCATGAGACCTAATTGCTGCCTGCTAGAGTTAACCCCCCCATATTGTCTCTTATAGTCACATTCCCTATACCCTCCTTAGCCTCTCTCCTAAAACTCTCTCCCCTGCTTGTAAATTATATATTTATTCTTCTCACCTCCGCCATCCCCTAGTCTCTCTAAAACCCTTTTGGTAGACTCTACTTACATTACCTGCAATAACCATTAAAGGGCAGTAGATCTACCTATTTATACATCACTTACCTTGCTCCTATATTTCAGCCTTTAAACCTTATTTTTGTCTCCCTCTTACCTCTGTTACTCCTGAACTTATTTCTTTGCCTCTGAATCAACCCTTAGTCAGCTCTCATTTCACTCTGCTATTTTAATCTCTCACCTCCTAGATACCTTACTTTGGACATAACTCCCTAACCACTGATTATTTTTCCTCAAAACCTGTCTTCTTGTCTGAACCCGCTACATTCGCCCTGCGGGCTCACTCCGCTCCCCTACCCTACCCCACAAATCCCACCCACCCCCAGTGGTCCTACACTTATACTTCCTAAACCACACCCTTTCTCTCATCCAACCAATCAATTGCCCCAACCACTTACTCCACTTAGCTACAGCCTCCTCCTCTAACTCTCTCTAGTACCTCTACTGAAAGTGCTTTTCCATACCCTATAGCACTACTCCTCCCTCTCCTTAAGTCTCTCCCACTCTCACTAGTCCCTAATTATCTTATCCCAGTCTACCTCCATTGCATTTGTATAGGCATTCATAACAATATGCAAACTATAATGAACGTTATCCTAACCAACTTAATACTCTTAACCATATTTTTACCTGCCCTCACCTCTGCCTATCTCCTAACCTGTTTTGAAAAGTCTGATCTCTTCCACTATAACTTCTCTCCAAAACAAACAACCATTCATGATATCTCCCATTCCCATATGCACATTAACATCATCTCCACTCTTTGCTACATGCTACCTCAATACCATCGATGCACACACATTAAGTACAACAACCTCTCAATAAGAAAATGGAAACTTCTAATTAACTATTCACACAACCCAGTATTTAAGCTAAGGAACCCTACCTTACAGGATGGTGACATCCAACCTAATCCTGGCCCAACCAATGCCTCTATAGTAAATATTCACTGCACCGCACCCTCAAACCTTCCAACCCAGACCAAACTCTCCAATTCTCTACTAATAGGACATCTCAATAACCGCAGTATCAACAACAAAATTGCCCATCTCCATGCCCTTCATTATAGTCACTCCTTTGACATCTTCTGCCTTACAGAAACTTGGTTAAAACCTGGAACTAAGGATAATGAAATTATCCTCCCTGGCTATAACATATTGAGACAAGACCACTTAAAACGTAAGGGTGGGGGAGTAGCACTCCTATATAAAAATGGCCTACATATATCCTCTATAACTTATAACCCCCCTCTGGACAGTAAGGCTGAAGTCCTCATCTCCAGACTTCAAATCAACCCTAACAAATCCCTTTATGTGATCTGTATCTACCTACCCCCCGGTAATAACAACATTATAATAGAAGATATTCTTAGCTGGGTGTCCTCAACTTACCCACAAGAAACAATAATATTAGGTGACTTTAACACTGACTGGAAAACCACCAATGCTAATAACCCTTCCTCACATATTAATCTCCATGGCTTTATTCAGACTATTACCTCAACTACCAGAATCAACAAACCAACCAAAAAAGAGAGCACCTTAGACTGGATACTTATAAATAAACAACCTCATACTTAGAATGTAGGAACCTTAACAGATGATCTAAGTGATCATACTCTAACTTATATTATGAGACAAAAGAATGATATTTCTAACACCCCTACTTATAGGATCTCACGAACCAAGAAACACTTTAACCCTGTACTATTCCAAAACGAACTCAATGCATGTGACCAGAAACCTCTAAAAATACTCCCACTAGATGAGGCTGTCAAATATTTTAACTCTAAATTTCTAGCAATCCTAGATGTGCATGCACCTAAACCATGATGTGCATGCACCTAAACCATGATGTGCATGCACCTAAACGATCTATTAGAATAAAATCCAAACCAGCCCCCTGGCTAACAAAAGAGACAAGACAAAAAATTCTACTTAGAAACAAAGCTTGGGCTATTTGGAGAACTAACAGAACCTCCCCTGAACAACAAACTTTTAGACAGCTAAGAAACATAACAAAAAAAGCTATACTCACTGACAAAAAGAACTATTATTGTAAACTACAGCAAACACACCAAAACAATCCACAGAAATTTTGGACTAGCCTAAATAGACTCCTTCACCCTTGTCACTCTAGCACACCATCCCCTCAAGACGCTGATCATAATACCTCACATCAAATGGCCAACAACCTCAACACCTACTTCACAGAGACCATACAATCTTTAGCCAGTCAGCTTTCCACTGACAACACAAGGCTCCCAACCTCTTTACCTGGATCTTTACCAACATTCCAATTCCAATCTATCTCAACCACTCTCATCTACAAAATCTTACTAAAACTTAAGCCTTGTACTCCTTCAGCTGACCATTTACCTTCTGAATATTTGCAAAAAGCAGCCAAAGTCATTGCCTTTCCCATATCCATCCTAATGAACAGAACCATCAATGAGGGAATCATCCAAGACATTTGAAAAATCTCCCACATCATCCCCCTACATAAAGGTGGCAAATCAAATGATTACTCTAACTACAGACTAATAGCTCTACTATCACCTTTAGCAAAAGTCATGGAAAAGTGCATTCACCACCAGCTATTAGACCACTTAACTAAACACAACATACTGGCTAAGTGCCAGCATGGCTTTAGGCCATTTCATAGTACTACCACCGCTCTCCTATCTTTCACTGACTCCATTAATAAGAACCATAATAACAACATCCTCTCTTCTGCTCTCTTCATCGACCTTTCAAAGGCCTTTGATATGGTAAACCACCCCCTGCTTATAAATACTCCTGAATCTCTTGCTCTAGATACCCTAGCTATACGATGGTTTAAGTCCTACCTCAACAATAGGCAACAGGCAGTTCTCTGGGAAAATAAACTATCATCCCACCTGCCAGTCACCCTTGGAGTCCCTCAGGGCTCCATTTTAGAACCTCTTCTTTTTTCTTTATTCATCAATGACCTTCATGTAGCAATCCCTGAAGCCACCTGTATTCAATATGCCGATGATTCCATGCTTATATGTTCTGTCAACTCCATTTCTGAACTACACTCAGTAACTCAAAAAGTATTCAACTCAGTAGAAGTTTGGTTCTTGAAACGCTGCCTCCTTTTGAACACCAAAAAAACCAAGCTCCTACTCTTTACACCTACCAGTAGGTCCTCTCCTATAGACTTTTCTGTCAAATCCAACAATGGCACCCTTATCTTCCCCGATCCTACCACCAAATTATTAGGAGTCACAACTGACAACAACCTTAACTTCGATAGCCATATAAATAACACCATACAAACAGTAAACAGAAAAATGGGCTCCTTATATCGAATCAAACCCTTCTTAACTCCAACAGCTAGAACCACTATTGCCCACTCTCATTTAATCTCAACTCTTCTTTACGCCTCACCTATTTATACTATTCTAAAAAAAAATAATCTTCTCAAACTAGCAAGCTCCTACAACAATATTGCCAGATTTGCCACTGGCAATGCATTTTGAACTCAACACTGTCTGAATCTAAAGCAGCTAGACTGGCTTGAACTTCCTAACATTCTGATTTTTTCCCAACTCACCATTGCCCATAAAATCTTTTACCAACCAAATAATACTCCTATAGTTGCTAACCTCATTACCCCTTATAATAATCTTAATTCCCTATGCTCTTCTAGCAAACTACTTGCTAATATAATGGCAGGTGACACCCTTTTCTCCAATACTGCTGGAAAAAACTGGAACCTTCTACCTATAGATCTAACTCTACTTCCTTCACTGTCACTCTTTAAGCAAAAACTCAAGAGATACCTAAAAACTCACTGGTTATGTCCCTGCAGTAACCTTGACTAATCTTCATCCATTCCCTACTACTATCTTCACACTGCCTCTGGATACTCAATCGTACTCTGCGCACCGCTCGGTATGCAGAAACTGGTACTAGTAAGATTAATATAACTTCCAGTATTTATGTAAACTATCAATAAACTTTAAAGTACCTCATATATCATATAGTAAGAAGACTTATATAATCCTTTATACTCATTCTTCTTAGTATTGAACTTCTTCTAGACTCCTTTTTTGTATTCTAATTTCCTCCTACTTTATTTGCTATACATCTGTATATTATATTTTGTGCTATGTTTGGAGCTTTTCTCCCCGGGCCTCTACTGAAAATGGAAAATATATCCAGTTAGACTAGCCTGGTCAACAAATGTAAAAATAAATAAATAAATAAATAAATAAAATAATTGGTAAAGCACTTATGTTTTATGGTACAACGTTACACTAGAGCTATTATCGCAAGACACTGTAATTCAGGGGGAACAAGACTTTAATTTTATCTCTTAAATTGCTTGAGAAACTTTTATGGAGATTTCTCCAGCCACAACTCCGGGATACTTGAATCTGTTAAATTGTTACATTCTTCTCCCTTCTATCTCAATTTTAAGCTTCTTCTGATGGAGTCCCAAACTTGCTGCCATGACAAATGTAATAACTGTATTCAGTTTCCTGCCGTGAGTTTTGCATTCCAGTCTCCTCTCATTTGTTGATACACACAGGACTTCCTGTACTAGCCAGGTACAGCAGTCTACAAGTTATATAGTTACATAGTATCAAAAGCAGCATGGAAGCACAGCCCTGGACTAGATATGTTAGGCTAAATAAACAGTAATGCTAACAGAAATGTGGGACACAGACATGACTGTAAAGCATTGCAATGTTATGTAGAATACGCTTTGAGGAAATTCATGTTTGGGAGCTAACATTTATTAAGGTAGCAGACAGGAAACAGATGCCATCAAGGGACCTAAGCAAAAGCCATTCAACATAATGTGAAATATTTCAGAAATGTCCATCACTCGGTCAGAACCGTACTGCAACAGAGAGACCATAAAATAAAGGAAAGGGAGAAGAAGGCATGACAAGATAGTTTGAGTAATGAAGGTGGTATATGCCTATAAAGGGATACTAATGGATTCCTGAAAAGGGATATGTACAGCATATGTGAGAGTGAGCAGAAGACATTGGGGGGGGTGGGGGCGGCAGCATGGTAGCTTGGATCACTGGAATTACAGCACAAAGAAGCAGGCAAGCTCAAGTCTGCAGTCAGTATAAGACTTGTTTAGGAGGTTGAGCATGAGTGGAAGCATGCATGCCTCTCCATCAGGCAGCAATAATGGAACTACGAAGGCTGACATGAGGGGATGAGCTAGCCTACCTGGCAGCAGTACTGATACAGTACCTCTATCTTCAATCACCTTACTGGCCTGGCACATGGGTTGATTAGAGCCCAGCATACCTCTCACTTGTCCAGATTTTCCCAGAATGTCCAAAATTTTCCTCATATTTTGTGTCTGTTTCTAATAAAATATGCGTTTTTTTTTTTTTTTCTGGTAAATCACTAAAATGATCAGAAGACTGAAGTCACTAAATAATAACATACATTTGAGTTTCACACACACATATTCTTCAACAAAATTCATGCCAAAACAAATCCTGTTATTTCATCAACTTTCTTAGTTTATTAGGGTAATATTTAAAATCTGTCCCTATTTTGGGCCATTGTCCCCCCATTATGTCGGGCTTTGTCAAAATTTCTTGTGCTGAGAGGTTGAGAGGGATGAATGAAATGCTTTACAAGACTAGTTTGGGGAGTGAACTACAGCCATAAGATTACTATTTAGGAGGTAAGCAATATTAAGCGATTGAAAAAGGATGAATGAACTTTTAAACATATCTGCTTAAAGGTACACATATAGCTAGACATCTTAAGGTCCTTGTGATCACTTGTCTACTGTTGTTTATATATTCCTATATGGGATGAAGGAGATGGCAGGAAACAGGTGTGGCCACCTGCTTAGAGTTTGGTGGCAACAGTAGCTAGTTGTTGAAATAACTGAATATTTTTCCTTTGAGTATTACATGCATATTCAAGAGTAGACAGTGGACAGAGTAATGTAAACAAACAGCCATATATTTTAAAAATAAACTTTGTTTGTAACCATTTGAATATGTAAAACAAGTTCTTAGTTGTTTAAAATAATGAAAAGGAATCAAGTTTGAAATTGGATTATTATTTCTTACTGAAAGAAACTTAATGTGAAACAGTTACCCTGAGCTGAAATGAATTCTCATCAAAATATCCAAGAAAAATCCTGATGTGCAGGTATATACATAACGGCACACCACAAACACATACATGTGCTGAGACACATGCACACAACTAATTCTTCTTACATCATAACTGTGGCCATTTGAAAAAAGTCAAATGTTAAGTTACAGCAGCCTCAGGCTCAGAGTAAGGAAATAAGGAAGTCAAGTTGTGCAAATATTTGTTTGTGATTCTCATTTCATCATGGATAAAGCAGATATGAAAATTTGATGGCTCACAGATGTGCAGTACCCCTCAATACTGATAGCTTTAAAGTATTACTTAGTCTATGTCTACGTATACATAACCAATCTGTTATGTTCCACTGCAAAATCAGTTGGCCTACTGCATAACAGTAGAAAGAACAATTCCTCTACTGACTTTTTTGCAAAGGAACACACAATATAAATTGCAAGGTGAGAAAAATATTGAAATACTTGCCATTAAAATGAAAAAAGCAAATTAGAGCCATCTTTGTAACTGAACTAAACCTCTTCCAGAAAAAAAAACAACTTTTCTAAGAGAAATAGACACATGTTAGTTTATAAGTATGACTTAGAATTTGAAAACAACTCCCTACTACTGATTTTTTTATTATTTTAGCATGTGTGTTTCTCTTACAAAGAAGATTTTAGTTTACATCTCCAATGAGTGGAATTTCAAAACATAATTGAAATCTACCTACCACGTCCACCGTAGAACCTGAGAGGAAAATGTCAGCGTCTCCATGTTGAATAAAGACGTCCTTTCGACAGAAAACATCACCATATTCTGGGCAGGCTCTTCTGTTAACAGCAACTTTGAAACTGGGCTCTATTTGTGATTGCTTTATGGCAGAGAATGTAAAAATACAGATAAATATTTGATATTTTATTAACCCCATTCAAATGCATTCATCTTAGAAGAAGGAATGAAATTAAAGAAATAATCAAAGGCATTTGATTTACTAAAATTGTTTTTATGAACATTCTCAGAAGCAATGACCAATCTTCTGCACTAAGAAAAACAAAATTTCACTTTAACTTGCTTATTATAGCTATAATTACAACATGCCTGGCAGACAGTGAGAAAGCAAGAGAATACATTGTTAAATACTGAAGTTTATTTTCTAAATATTATACTTAAACTAGCCCAGCAAAAAGGTGAAATGAAAATAAAATCAGAGCCAATGTTAGGTATCTTTTCAAAAATGGCCCAGTGGGGGCTGTTATGGTACCCTGCAATGGAGACTTCCAAATGAATAGAGCTTTTTTTTGTGGGGGGGGGGAGTTATAGCTCTTCCTTCTGTGGGATTCATTCCATTTCAGCACTATAAATACTACGGTGTTTCTCTGTTGCTTGTAAACTACTCCTCTGTATAAATATCTTCTTCTTATATTGCATGATATGCATATTTTGAATGTGGATCCTTGTACTACATATGTTTGACTTTTTTAATTTCTTTTATGCATAATCTTATACTGTAAATAATTTGTCAATTTCTGTTTAAATGTTCATGACTTTTTTAATTATTGCACAATATACATAGCTTTTCTGTCTTGGGCTCCACTGAAAAATGTCTCGTGCTAATCCCAGTTCGAGTCCAGTAAACAAAGCAAAATAAATAATTAAATAAATAAAGATTGTTTTATATATATATATATATATATATATATATATATATATATATATATATATATATATATATATATCTGCCAGTCCTCTGTATGAGTCACTTTTCTTTCGGTGGAATTCAACAAGCGATGGCAGGTGGAACAGCACAGTTGGAAGGTTAAACAAACAGACAATAAAATAAGCAAATAAATGATAATACATAATCAAAAGGGAAGACAGGTACAAGTGTACATGCATGTGTATGGTCTGAAAGAACAACTGCGGCAGTGTTAGCCACTCAGCAGTGACAACATTGGTTCTGGGCGATTGTCACTGTTGAAATGACACCTCAACCCCATGTGCAAAAATTGAAAAAAAGGGTTGATTGGAAGGATTTACTTTAGCAAGTGATTCATTGACTCCACTATGATTAGGAAGACTTTGAAACAAATAGTACATTATGAAATTATTATTCTGCATTCTATTTATGACCAACAAGAGACAATTCTTTTTAATCCCAAATCTGAAACTGGAAAGCTGAAGTTATGAGAGCGACATTACATAATGAAGGAACTATACATTTACCTCAGCAAGTAATACCGGGCAGCTGACTGCAGGGAACTTCACCCATTCTAAGTCAAACAGTATGTACTGAGAATCACCGTAGAAGGTGCAAGTGGCCGCGCACACTTTTTCTGTACAGTGGAACTTTCCTTGTTGACATATACTAAGAAAAAATAAAGGAGTGAGAAAAACATTTAATGTTAACCAGGAAATCCAAAAAAAACACTATCACAAAATGAGTCACATCTAAATCTGTTATAGTAAATATATAACAAGATCAAGTTCTGATGGTTGGAAAACACTCATCATTTATAAAAAAAGAAAATGCTTTTATTTATTTAAAATCAGCCACATAACTTAAAACAGTAATACAGAAGATATTGTAAATAATTAAAAAACATTATATTTATTCTATTAATTGATGTGCATCTAATAAAGAATTTTGTCTAAATTCCAGTAATTCAAAAGTAAAAAAAATTCTCATTCTTTTTGATTACCTTCTCTGACAGATCATCATATTGCAAGAACTGAATTCCAGTTGCAATATTTAGTTACAATTATAGGCCTGCGATATCAAGTGTAAAGTAAATTATCACTGTTATTCTGTAAAGTAAGCTAGCTCATTGAAAGTAATATGATTACCTAAAAAATATAAGTAGTTTGTGAAAAGCATCAGCACTCCAACAACTATTGATGATTTTAGGACTGCTACTCCTTCGTAGAGATTTACAAGTTTTTCATGTGAGTATTCACTCCAGTGGCAGAGAGGGATAAAGCCCTGACTTTGGCCCAGACAATCTGGGTTTGATTAGAAGCTCTAATGACTGATGCAGCTGCAAGGTGAAATGGGCATGACTATCCCCTTGGAGGGTATTGGTGTAGGCAACTCATGTGACAATCCCTTATGGAGGCTAGGGATATCACTGGGTAGGAGGTGTTGTCCAAAATAGGAAGGTGGGGAGGACATGGTTGAAATGCTGGGGAGGCAGGCTGATATGACACAATGTTCTCATTGAACTGCTGCCCTTCAGATGTAACCATGGATATCGAGAGGAAAACTAAGTGGGTAAGGCATAAAAGAAAAAAATACCTGGCCAAGACCCCCAGGAATACCTCAAGATCCAGCACTAGCCCTAGCAGATTTTGGAGTAAGTTCAGGAGGGTTGGAAATTTCTGGTATATCTCCACTAGGTGACAATGTCAGAGAATGACATAATGGAGGAAAACAGTATTTCGTAGGAGACAGACTAGAAGTCAACTGAATGCTGAATATATCCATTAATGCAATCCATAAAGATACATGGTCTTCAAAAATTGTGTGGGAAACTTTCAAATTACTTTCACATGTCTTGTTTAATACTCCTTTTTCACCAAAGACTACATTCTAAATGACTGTGCTAGACATGGTCATCTAATGTAGCGTTAACCTCATCCTTTGCAATTTACTTTAAGCTGACAATGAAGGGCAGTCATGTTTACATTGTTGTGAACTTTCACTATATACGATGATGGCACAAGTCTGAGTCAAGCAACCTAATCACATGAGAAATTGTTAAATTCCATGGATGAAAGGAAATCTGTGCATATAGCCTACCTAGACTTAGCCAAGGCTTTTGAAATTAACCCCCACTCAGGCATCACTGACAAACTCACCCAGATAGGTAGCAACCCTTATATTGTTAGATGGGTTGCTAACTGGCTCACTGACAGAACACATACAGTATAGTCAAAATAGGGGAATCCACACCAGTAATGTTCCACAGGGATCAGTCATGGGACCTCTACTTTTGGAATCTATTTCTATGAAGTACAAGCAAAAACTAAAGGTCTGTGGCTGACAAAATTTGCTGATGACTACAAGTTGGGAGTGGTTATAGAATCTCCAAATGATGCCAACATCCTACAACAGGGTCTTACACAAGCAAATGATTGGTGGCAAAGTCATGGCCTTAAACTCAATGCAAAAAATGTATTATCATCCCTTTCGGTAAGTGCAATGTTCCTGCCAACTACCACATCAATAATAACACCCTAAGTAAGCACTCGATGGTGAGAGACCTGGCCACACAGATTGACAGCAACCTTACTTTCGATCACCATGTCTCCACAGTGGTAGGAAGGGCATTCTGTATTGCTCATCTCATAAGTAAGGGCATTACATCTAGAAAAAATGAAGTTAAAACCTTTCTGTACTCTTCCCTCATCAGGCCAATAATTCAGTACAATGCCCCTTTTGGTATGTACCTTTCCAAGCACCTGCAGCAATTAGAGAGACCAGAAAGGTTCCTCACAAGGAAAATTCGAGGTCTTCAGCATCTGTCCTATGTGGATCTTCTGAAATCACCATCATTTTATTCTGTTTTATACAGAATACTCAGAGGTGATCTCTGCCTTGCATATAAGACAATCTTTGACCCTGCTTTATTGGAAATTCTGCATATCTGCGTGTCAAATGGTACATGGGTTACTTGCCCTAAAGACCTTAACCTGGGATGTGACATTAATAGAATCTGCTGGAGGGACATATTTGTCTCCCAGAGGTTACCACACTTTTGGAATGGGCTCACACTTCATGTCAAACACAGCACCTCATTGACCCTCTTCAAACACAATCTGGACGATTGGATGGGTAACTGTAAATTCACTCCGGGGGTTCCACCTGTGTCCCTCTTGGACAGGGGCAATTGGTGTTGATCATGGAAATAGGGGTAGAACTTGGCTAGGATTGTACGGACCCTAGGGCCATTAGGCTAGTAACTTCCTATGATCCTATTATCCTATGCAACCAGACAATAACCCATAATGACCCCTGTCTTTACTAACAACACAGAAGAAATAAGTGCAAAAAATCTGTGAACATGAACAAAAAAGTTTCATTTTTAGAAAGAACAATGTTCCAGGCTCATGAAAATATCTTGAACAGAACCAATAAACAACTAAACCCATGTATGTCCAATTCCCACACATTTGACAAAGACACAGTTAAATTATTCCGCAGCTAGCTATGTTAACACAGAGGGATGGAGTCTGGACTGCAACGTAGGTGACCTGAGTTTGATTACTGGCCCTATCCACTGTTAGAAGTAATGAGGGGAAAGAAAGAAATCCAGCATCTCTTTGTTTAAAACAAATAAACACTCCCTGTGTCCAGGCCTTAGCTTTATTTAATGTTATTCCTCCACATTCTGTTCCATTTTTGTTTGGGAATGGTTAGCTCTGAAGCTGCTCAAAACATTTGCAGAGTGCTCCCAATCCATTGAAATATTATACCTTTCAGCTCAGAACTATTCTCTAGACTATATAAATCATCAAAACAAAATTACTCAAAAAGAAAAACATTTTTCTTTAAGCACGAACCACAAAAAAGCACAATTAACTATTTTTCAGTCATTACTTCTTTGCATTTACTTCATGGTTACTGCAACTCAGAAAAAGGGTTAAAAACAAATGTGTGGCATTTGTGGCAGATGATTATGTCTACAAGCCGTTGGCCAGCTATTTCCTGCAACTACTGTGTGACCTTGAGAAAGTCATTTAATCAGACAGTCCTTTGGAGTAAATGGGAATTTGGGCTAGCCTCTTTAATGGTCTGTTGGACTGCATGCCTACTAGCTACCTGCAAAATCATGTCTTTCTCTTTTCTCTGATGTCACCTTATCATGTTGATAATTCCTCACACTTACTGCACTGACATTCTGAACCACTTCATCCCATTTGCAGTCTCATGGATGCTTGAGGGCAAACAGGCATTGCACAAGGGTCCTGAGTGCCTGACGCAGTATATGGTTCTCATCAGGTTCGAACCTGTGTCTTACCTTACAGAGGAAGAGAGAATTCCATATTACTAGGCAATAATGTACAGGAATGATGAGGTAGCACTGTTACACATATATTAGTTTGGCTATTCAGCACACGCTTTGTGAAAGAAGGAACAGATGGATATTGATTCCCAGCCCTGCCTGATTGGGTAGTTTGTGTCAGACTTCCACTATTAGTGAAATAGCTGTTTGGATAGGGTCCTCTTCAGTTTAAATTTTTGACTATGTGATTGTTAGTGCACTCATCCCAGAATATATCTACAAAGAGAAGCTTGTGGACCCATAGAACATCTGGGAATAGACTACCAATTGCCACAGAGCCTTCAAACTGCTTCCTAGGAACCAGTTTGGCAGTGGTTTTGCTGTTTAGCTGCTGGTGATAGAAGGAGCAGAGGGTCACTGATTTTTAGCTTTGTACAGCTGTGGTGGGATCAGTGATGTTAGTAACTATGTAATAATAAATAGTGATTTTAGTAACTATGTAATAATCAATAGGTAAATTTGCAAAGGTTGCTGATTTTCTCCAATAAAACCAGTAATCATCCTATCATTATGTAAGTGTGGCTTTCTCATATATCTTCTCTTGCTAGACTGCAAGCTGTCAGAGGTTTGAGGCAGTGTAAAATCTGCATTATGTTTACTTGGAACTCTTTACTTCTGGACCACACTGGTGCCATGCTCAAGAGATGCAAATATTAGCTAGATAGGAGGCTCATCTCTCAGAAACACCCAGTGTCAGTAAACAACATATTGTCCTAACAACATATCCTGAGGTTGTTAAAAAGATATCGGCCTAAGCGTGCCCACATGTAGTAATCAGCCACCTGGGAACCTCTCCACACCTACTCTCACACCTACCTTTATTATTAATTTCCATTACTACAAGCCTGTTCCCTTAAAGGCCCATAGACCTGTACAGTGTTATATAGCTTTTAGTGATTCTGTACTTTGGTATACTGACAGTGTAATCACCAAATTGGACCAGCAGAAGATTACAGTGAGATGTTTCTCTTGTGCTAAGGTTTGGAATGTTAAAAAAATCCCTCAGGATCCTTAACCATCCTAAATGGGAGTGTGACTTTATAATTGGTCTTGCAGAAGTAAACAACCTTATGTTATCCATCCTGGAGCAAAGAGACAGTCCTGAGCTCTGATCCCAGGTTTTGAAGGAAGGAAGGAATGTTAATGATGCTGAGCTGCCGTCTTCCCTCACAATGAATGCTGATAAAATGTTCAAAGGTAAAAGATCTGACTTCAACAACTGTCAAATTAACCTGTGTCATTTTAGAGTGAGCCAATATTTGTCTGCCTGGGGTGGCACGGATAAATTCTCCTTCTTTGCCAGGAGTGAGCTGCACCTCTCATCCCATGACGTTTGAGTACTGCCTAAAGCATTTACTACCACATATTTTTTAGGCAAAGTTCAAATCATACACATATCCATTTAGGAAATGCTAATTCAGACAATATTAAGGTAGCACTGACCAGTACTATCAGTATGAACATTCAATTCAGAAGATGGGGCCTTCCTCTACCTTGAACAAATACATATATGTGTAGTTACAGAAAACTGATTATTGCAAGTGTCCTATTTCATTTGCATCTCTTTCTTGTTTTGTTGATTAAAAAAAATTCTGACTTTTGTACTGCATGTTATTCACATTATTGTAATGTTTATGTAAACTTCATTCTTAGACCTTTGGTAAATTTCTAATGCTCTCATGTAAAGCACATTTTTGTAATGTTTGCATAAAACTTCATTGTCAGATGTTTTTCATTTTTGTAACTTTGTAATAACTGTCTGGAGCTTTTCTCCTTGGGTCTCCACTGAAAACAGGCCACTGGCTCCGCTGGACTAACCTGGTTAACAAATGACAAAATAAATAAATAAAACTTGGTTCCATTGCAAAGATAGCACTCCCTCTCTGCCAGGGTGCCTAGCATGTGATCAGGTTCACAGAAAACTGTAGATCCATAGCTCTGTTTTTTAGGGAACCTATTGATTCACATAAAATCATACATGCTACCATACTGGAACATGTAGTGATCAAACTCTCAAATAACTGGCGACTATGTCATTGCTAATATCCATTTTGCAATGCTAAATTACCTAGGTCAGATCAAAAAGCACACCATCAAACTGAAATCACTTCTTATGGGTGACATAAATTTCTGCACCAGAGACTAACGTCTATACAACTTGAAACAAGCATGGTCAGAGATGCCTTGATTTTCCTTATGCTAATTCCCTTGATCAAGGTTTTCCTCTCCTCAACATTGATGATAATCTTTGAGACCTTGTTCTTACCGACTTCTTCCCTAAATGTTTTACTTCTAATATCATTATGTCATTAGTAAACTCCATCCATGTAGGAGTAATCTTCTCACCTAAAAATCACCTTGAAACTCCCCAAAACCCCACATACTTTGTGATTTATCCTAAAATCACATTTACAGACCTTATTGACAACTATTAATGATACATTTATCCAAAAAACCCAGTACCCATTGCCATTGCATATTCTTGGGAATTCCATTCCCTCATGGATACATGCATCAAGAAGTCTGTCCCCATCTACATAAGGACAATTTCCATTCTTCCAATACAAATGGGACTTGAAACTGATAAGTAAAAAAATCCTCAAACACACCAGCGAGAAGTAAAAGGCTGAATACAAACTCTGGTTTACTACCAAATCTAAATCTAACAACAAGGATGTCGTCAGTTTGATTAGTAATCTTTGGAAATGCGATGTATTATTGTGATGAACTTTTTGTGAAGGACTGTTTCATTCTTATCTCTCATACGCATTGCTAATATTCTCACAGACAATAACTGCCATAATTGAACCACTACACAAAGACATTCACATTCACACTACAGACCCCAGAGACAATAGTCCTACTACTCTCCCAGGTACCAACTGTAAAGTTATGAAGCCCATAATCTCTAAGATGATAAACGACAACACTGATGACCTACAAAACAGAGACTCAATTAATTTGGATTTGTAAAATGTAAGTTGGTCCTACTAAACCTAGTAAATTTCTTTGATAGGATCATTTAAGCCTTAGATGAGGGCCTGACAGTGCATGCTGCTTACCCTGACAGTATCAAAGCTGTTCACACCATCCTACATGTTGTTGACATGGGAGGTTTGGCATGATGGTTAAGGTCTTTTCTTCATGGGCACAAGGTACAGGGTTTGATTCTCACATTGGGTTATTGGCTAGGCTTAAAATGCCCCTTCAGGGCAGTTAGCCTAGTATTAGCCTATGAGTTTCTCAGTGTAAAATAAGCCTGTATGTAGTCTGCTGAATAGCTAACTGGCTGCCCTACAGAACTCACATTGCCTCCGGCAGAGCTCTTTTGAGGGTGTACCTTTAACTCTCAGTGGGTGTAGCTTCAGCCTTTAAAAAATGAAGTTATCACCTTACAGTTCTAACAAATACTAATTGACAGAGGTCATATATCAATACAGTTGTGTTTGCCAGCATGTATGCTTCAAGATAAAATATTCTGATACCTTGTATGTAGCATGGTTTTGGAATTAATAATGTAAATATGAACAGGCAATATTTGACGGCTAGAGGCACACTAGGAGGTAACTGCAGAAATGCCTGGAGATGTCACTTGGCTGCAATGAGTTAAACTAAGGGGTGCCTTTCATGTCAGAGAAGTGCCACCAGTGAGGTCCCACAGGGCTGATCATATCCCACATTCATGGATAAAAGGCTGCTTAAAAATGAATAAGATACACTGTACACTGATTGACTACATTACAGTGACCATTAAACAGTGGCAGACCACTTTGCAATTAAACCATGTTAAAGGATAGATTATTATTCCAGGGATAAAAACATCAAAGGGGGATATTCCAGGGTGACTCCCTGTCACCACTGCTATTCTGTCGTGCCTTTAACCCATTAACATGTCTACTTAACAGATTTGGCCATGACTATAATTTAGCTCATAGAAAACAACAAAGTATAAAGACTTCTCATATTTTGTTTGTCAGTGATGTAAAACTGTATAGCTCATCAGATGAGGAACTGAAAGCACAACTGCAAGTAGTCAAAACTTTTTCAGATGATATAAGAATGTCATTTGGTCTTAATAAATGTGCAAAAGCAACCTTTAAAGCAGGAAAATTGCAGCACCGAGAAAACATCAATTTGGGACAAGAATGTGATATAAAAGAAATTGAGCCAGAGGGAGTGCATAAATATTTGGGAATTGATGAAGGATCAACAATAAAGCATGAAAAAATGCAAATAAAACTTAGTAAAGAATACTTTATAAGACTTAAATTAATCCTGAGAACAACATTGACATCTAGGAACAAAATCAGGCTATAAACCAATTTGCTCTTCCTGTCCTAACTTACAGTTTTGGAGTGATTGACTGGCCCCAAAACCTGTTGGAGAGATTAGACAGGAAAACAAGAAGGATGCTTCATGCTTATCAAATGATTTATAAAAATCAGTGCATACCAGGTTATATATTCCCCATTCTGAAGGACGGTTGGGCCTCCTTGAAATTGATTACATGTATAGATCTGCAATCATGAGACTGCTCACATATCTGCTGACCTCACAAGACCCAAACATAATGAACGTTTTGAAACATGAGGAGAATAAATCTAAGATGAGTGCCCTGCTTAGTCTAGCAGAAGCATATCAGTGTCAAGCAGGAATGGAAATCAAACCAGAAGTAGATAAAAATCAGGCAGCAACTGAATCTGCCAAAAAAACAAAAGAAAGAATATAAGGTGAAGGACCAGATGAGAAGGCAAGAAATGTGGAAAATGCATAAATATAGCTGCAAGTTTAGAAAACTTCTGGAAGAACCTCATGTTGATCAGGACTGAATACAGGAATAGTTAAGGAGAGACAAATTCAAGCCAAAAGATGAAATGCTAATATTGGCGGCTACGTACATGTCGGTTTACAAAGACCACTAAACATGTGAGAGAAACAGACAAATGTAGGTTTTGTAAAAAATTGTAAGCAGTCATACAACATGTTGCTGGTTATGACATACTAATGACAGAAGGACTGTATACTGAAAGGTATAATAATGTGGCAAGACTGTTGCACTGGGGAATTGTGAAAACATTTTAATAATGAAGTAGATGAAAAACACTGGAAACATGAGCCACAAAGCATCACAGAAAATTATGAAGTTTACATCACATGTGGTCACCCATTGCCAACAGTTCAAAAGACAGATGCAAGAAAACCAGATATAGTGGTCCATGAAAAATCTCTCTATTACCGTAGGTGTCCCTCAAGGCTCTATCCTGGGACCTCTCTTCTTCTTTATATTCATTAATGATCTTAATATAAATCTTCCTCTAGCTACCTGCATACAATATGCAGATGACTCCACACTGATCTGTAATGCCTCTTCTTCATCTGAACTCCAATCCATCACCCAAACAGTATTTAACCTAGTTGAAAACTGGTTCCTACAATGTGGCCTCCTCCTAAATGCCAAAAAAACAAAACTATTGCTATTTACTCCAACTCTAAAATCCTCCCCAGTAGATTTCTCCATTACATCCAACAATGGTACTGTCATAGCTCCTGACCCAACTACTAAACTCTTAGGTGTAATAATTGATCACAACCTTAACATTGATGCACATATTAACTCTACTATTAAAACAGTAAACAGAAAACTTGGTTCCCTGTATAGGATAAAACCTTTCCTTACCCCTGAAGCCAGAACTACCATTGCCCATACCCACCGTATCTCTAACCTCCTCTATGCCTTCCCCATTTATACTAATCTTTCCAAAAGCAACCTTAATAAGCTGGCAACCTCCTATAACAACATTGCCAGATTTTCTACTGGCTCCACATTTAGAACTCACCATTGTCTAAATCTCAAACAGGATGGCTAGAACTGCAAAACCAGCTGGAATTTCAATAACTCACCATCACGCAAAAGATTCTGTACCATCCTAGTAATACTCCTATTCTCTGTACCCTTATATCCCCCCTACATAAATCTTACTACCCTTCGCTCAGCAAATAAATTACTGGTTACCATCCAGAAATCCCACAACAAAGCAGGTGATTCTCTTTTCTCTAATTCTGTGGGGAAGATTTGGAATAGGCTTCCCGGCAAACTTGCATCACTGTCATCATTACCGCTCTTCAAAATGCAATGAAAAATTATCCTAAAAACACAATGGCTATGCCCATGTACTAACCCTGACTAACACACCCCCGGTACAACATTACTATATACCTCTCTCCCAAAACCCTTAAATTGTGATTACTAAGCCTTCCCTTACTTCGAATTTAGTCTTGTATTCTCAGGAAACTATCACTGAGTATGTACTCTGTAACATTCATCCTGCTGTGAGCAAAAGTGTTCCACCTTGTATATAGACCAACTATCTTTTTACTCTGAGTGTAATATTTGTATAAGTGCATAAATGCAAACTGTTTTTTAAGTGTTATATTTTCTAAACAACCATAATACTTCATTCCTAACCTACTTTATGATGAATGTCAAACCCTTTACCATGTAAATAGTACTGTATTGTTTTGTTAAACTCTGTAGTCAATTTCTTTAAAGTTAATTTCTTTGATGAAATTCTCCATCAACAATGTATTTAAATATTTTATTAGTTTTGCTGTCCTGTTTTATTAGCTTAATTTGGAGCTTATCTCCCCGGGCCTCTACTGAAAATGGACATGTATCCAGTTGGACTAGCCCGGTCAACAAATGTAAAATAAAATAAAATAAATCACTGAAATTGCTGCACCCAGTGACTACAGTTTCTTATGTACAGATAGACACAAAGTCATACAATATGAAGATTTGCAGGCAGAAACTAGAGCAATGTGGAAAAAGTTACCCAGACATTCCCAATAGTAGTAGGAGCAATGGGTCTTATAAAAAGTAATCTACGTTACCAGTACATGTAACTCCATACGAATTGCAGGAGTCATTACTGGGCACATTATGGGTGCTGCGAAGGGCAGTTTTGGCTGACATCAAGGATTGAAACAATACTAATTTCATGAACTTTAATTGTACTTTGACTTCGGAATGAAGTCCATTCCCATCATGGTGTTAGAAAACAAAAAGATTTGAAGAAATTAAAAAGAGGCTTAGTTTTGGGCCTTAGGCTGTTTGGAATTTACATCTCACAATTAAAAGCAAATATTATAGGACTGTGATTAACTAAGATTCCTGCCGCAGTGGCACAGCAGTTAGCATTGTTGCCTCACAGCCAGAGGTTCTCCCGTTCGATTCTCGGCTGGAGCGCTTACTGTGTGGAGTCTGCATGTCCTCCCCGTGGTCGTACGACATTTAAAGACATGCAGGTAGGTATGTGCTTGAATGGGTGTGCCTTCTTTGAAGGTTGGGCTGGGAACTCATCACCGTAAAATCCAATGCCAATCATTAGCAGACCGGAGTTCTGCTGTGGGGACCCTTAACCGAGAAAAGCCGAAAGAAAGACTAATGACTGCAAACTGAAAACAATTGTAAAATCCCACTCAGACACTCTAGTAGGGCCTAGATCTGACCAGTGATAGGTATGTTAGTCACAGGCAAACCTTAAATAACAAAAAATGTAACACAGTTACCATAGAAAATGCACCACCTACTCTTACCACATTGCTGAGAACCCACTCAAACCAGAAACAATTATTGTTGAGATTGGTACCTAAGTTGATAATGATTTTTCTGCTGATCATCATATCTCAGCTGTGCTTAGGAAGAACTTCCATCTTGCACAGCTAGCTAACTTGTAGAAGTATTTCATCTAGGTTTCATCCTTACCTTTTTTAACCTCCCTTTCTTCACAGAACCAGTGGTCTAACAATCACGCCACACACTTAAGTTCTACTACAAGGCTAACAATTCATAGCCAGTGCATGTAGAACTAATCGTCTTACCAGGGGTAACTAATATACTCTCAATACCAAGAAGTGGCATAACAAATCTTCTCAGTGGCCCTTTTAAAGTGTGCTTAGTATGGAACTATGAACCCATGAGCCTATACTGTGGCACACAGAACCATCTCTAAAACATAATATTTGTCTTGCCTACATGTGCTTCATAATGATAATTATAGGTTTGATGTGTTACAAGTCATGAAAATATCATTAGTCACTGATGTATAGTCTTCTGTAAGTTTTAAAACTTGCAAGAGTTCAAGCTTCTTTAGCATATTTTCCATCAAACTTTCAAGCATGTTAAGACAGTCAATGCATATTGAATTATTGTAAACTCTTGTGTTATAACAATGGCTCATTTCTTGAAAGTACGAAGAAATTTAATGGAATTGAACATTATTGAGCTGTCAGCACACTCTAAAATATATTTTGATGTAGTCTTCAAAAAGGCACATTATCAGTACCTCCTAAACATATTTTCAGTTTTTCTACAGGCTTGCCTGCTATGCTCCTTTGGTATATGTGTGTCCATCATGTTCATAGGTTCATAGGTTGGTACTAGGCTATACAAGCCTAGCCATAACAACTCCTTGGCTATTTCTTCCAATATTTACTTCCCTGGACCCCTGTCTAGCAGGGCGACTGACATGATCCCCGGGGTGAATTTCCTATCTCCCATCCAATTGTCAAGGTTACTTTTGAAGAGGGACAAAAAGGCGCTTCGCTTGACATGTATAGGCAGTCTATTCCAGAGTCTGGGGAGTCTCTGGATCAGGAACCTATCCCTCCAGCATGTTTTGTTCATTTCGATGACAAGGTTTTGATCCCTGGAGCGTGTGTCTCTGAGGGATTGGGATTTCTTTTAAGTGTAGCATGTCCAACAGCTCTGGGTTTGACATGGCCTTGTATGTAAACAGAGATATGCGACAGAGTATAGCTGGAGTTCTTTTAGATGGTCAGCATACAGCATCTGCTTTAGGCCTGTGATTCTTTTAGTGAGGTATTTCTGCAGCCTTTCCAGTTGTTGCAGATGTCTTGAGAGGTACATACCAAACAGGGCGCTGTATTCTATAATGGGTCTAATGAGGAATGAAAACACTGGAACAATGACCTCCTTTGTTCTGGATGAAAAGCCCTTGGTGATGAGGTGTGCCACATAGAAGGATTTCCTGACTGCTGTGGTGATGTGGTTATCAAAGGTGAGACCACTGTCCACCTGTGTCCCTAAGTCTCTTATCAGACTTTCAGTGTTTAGTGCACTGACACCTATGTGGTAATTCATGGGTACATGTTTTTTCCCAAAGGGGATAACTATACATTAATTGGCATTGAGCTTGAGCACATGGCTCTGGCATCAAGCATCTGTTTCTGTAAGGCCCTTTTGTAGAATATCCACATCATTTGGGGATTCAATAATGGCTCCCAGTTTGCAGTCATTTGTGAACTTTGTTAGCCAGAGTCCCTTAGTATTGGCCTATACTTCAGAGAAGTAGATGCCAAACAAGAGTGGTCCCAGGACTGAACCCTGAGGTACACCACTTGTCACTTGTCTGGAGCTGGATTTGGAGTCAGCTACTTTTACAGTCTGGGTTCTGTCAGTAAGCCAGTTGACAACCCATTGAGTGATGTAGGGATTAATGCCCACCTTAGTAAGTTTATCTGTGATTCTAGAGTGAGGGATGATGCTGAAGGCCTTGGTGAGGTTCAGATAGGCTGTGTGGACCGCCTTACCCTCGTCCAGAGCTCTGGAGACTGATTCAAAGAAGTCAAGCATGTTCAGGAGACGAGATCAGCCCTTCATGAACCCAAACTGGGTGAGGTCCAGTGTTTGAAGGTTGCCAATGTCTTTGTTTATAAGTTCCATGATAATACGTTCCATGGCCTTGCAGATTAGGCTCGTCAGACTGATGGGGCAGTAGTTCCCAGGATCCAAGGTGGATCCCCCCTTGTGGAGTGGGATATCTGTAGCTGTGTACCACTCAGTGGGCATGAAGCCTGAGGTGAGACTATGATTAAACATGAAACGTAGGTGAGGTGCCACTTCATTTTGTAGTTCATGTAGTACACAGCCTGGGATGTCATCTGGTCCCATGGATGTTGCATTCTTAACCTTGAAGAGTGCGTTTTTTTACCTGTGAGCCCATTATTACTGGAATTTGGCAGTCTTTCAGTATTAAGATGGGCCTTTTAGGGGGTGAGAGGGGGGGGTGAAGTTGGCACTGAATCAATCTGCCAGGATATTGGCAATATCCTTGGGATCAGTATATTTCATGCCATTCTGTTGTAGCTCAGAGCAGATCTTAGCATTGCCATTTAGATTGTTGACATAGCTATAGAATGCCTTGTGGTTGTCTTTGGAATCTTTGGCAATTTTATTTTCGTAACTAGCATTGGAGGATTTTATGAAGGATCTCAGCTTCTTACTGTGGCTGGTAAGGGAGTGTTTTGCATCCTGGGATTTTCCTCTTTTCTGCAACAGTTTCTTTCTTTTGTTGTAAAGTTTGTTTATGGCAAGGGACCACCAGATTGGCTTCCTTTTTTGGAGGAGAGCATCTTGGTTCTATTTGGGAGAGCACGATTCATGCATGAGTGGATGTGCTCATACAGTGCCTTAGCATAGGATTCAGCAGTCAAACTTTCAGTTCCCGTCTGCATGGGTGTCATTGAGTTTGTCACTTCTGACATCATAGAAATGGATAATTGGTGCCAGAGCCATGGCCTTAAGCCGAACGCCAAAAAATGTATAGTCATACCCTTTGGGAAAAACAAGGTACCCACAAATTACCACATAGGTGGTAATCCATTAAGTACGGAAGAGGTAATCAGGGACCTAGGGACCCAGGTTGACAGTAACCTTTCATTTGACACTCACATTGCCAAAGTGGTTAGGAAGACCTTCTATATTGCCCACCTTATCATGAAGGGTTTCACATCTAGATCAAGAGAGGTCATTGTGCCCCTGTACTCTTCTCTTATCAGGCCAATGATTGAGTACAATGCCCCATTTGGGATGTATCTCACCCGACACCTGCAGCAGTTGGAAAGACCCCAAAAGTTCCTCACCAAGAGGATAAAGGGTCTTAAACATATGTCATATGCTGCCCGACTGAAAAAACTCCAGCTCTATTCAGTCTCATACCGCCTACTCAGAGGTGATCTGTGCCTGACATACAAGGCCATGTCCAATCCGGAATTAATGGACATGCTCCACCTCAGAAAATCCAAATCCATCAGAGCCACAAGAGCAAGAGACTTAAACCTCAACACAGAAATAAGTAGGACGTGCTGGAGGGACAGATTCATAACCCAGAGGCTCCCTACACTCTGGAACAGAATCCCAGTCCATGTTAGGCAGAGCCCCTCACTGACTCTATTCAAGAGAAATCTTGACGAGTGGATGGGAGATCGTAGGTTTACCCCGGGGGTCATCTCTGTGTCACTACTAGACAGAGGCACAGTAAACTAAACCCTAAAAGGGCATAGTATTCTCATCCTAAGGGGTGGTGAAAGCCACACACACTCTGGATAGGCTTATAAATGCCCTAGGGCAGATAGCCTAGTACGAACCTATGAACCTATGAACTTCAGTTAGCATGAAGTTGGCTTTAGAGAAGTTTTTTATGGAGGTTTCCTTACTGGGGGTGGGGGAGGGATGTGGATGTCAAGGGTGATTAGCTTATGGTCAGACCTGACCAACAAGGGGATGACCATAGGTGTGGAGCATCGATTTCCCATGTTGGTAATGTTATGTGATTTCATATACTAGTAAAAACAAATCTATCACTTATTAGCAGAGGTTTATGGATATGAGTGACTATAAAGCATCATTATGCAGTGTTAGGACTGAATCTCTCTGTTACTTCCTGCATACTGCATGACTCTGTATGCAGTATAATCTGGTGGTGCCTGAAGACAGCCCCAAATAAGCCTCACTCATGCCTGCCACAACATGGGCACAGTACACCTTTCGGTGTCCACTCTGCCAAAGTATTTCAACACTCTTTGTAACAGGAGCTTATAGTTAGAAGAGGTGCAGTTCCTGTAATGCTGTGAACCACCCAGATAAACAACTCCCCTCTCCCTAACTGCATCCAGCATTGGTGATAAAACAGACTTGCGGTCTGTATCAAGAACCTCCAATGTTGTACAAGACTGAAAGCTACCTTTATGGTGTCTTTCTGTTTGTCAACTAGGCACACTGAACAAAAATAGCCCATGAAGAAATCTTTATTTTGTTTTATGTTATTTTACTATGGTGGCTGGTCATTGTTTTTTTGTTTTTTTGTTTTTTTCCTGTTTGTGGGCACAACATTTGTATTGCTAATATTCTACCACAAATCCATATTTCTTCATGAAATTTGTTCATATAGTACATTGTATTTGTATAAACATTATCTAATAAGGAAATGCTACCACTTTTATATGTCAATGCTAAATACAAATATATTTATATGAATAGATCTCCCACCTCTGACTGCCGTGAAGTATCCATTGAGATCCTCAATTTATTATTAAAATGGTGAGCATCTTAAACTGCTTCACAATACACCGTTAATTTCACTCCATGGTTCTTTGAGCTCCAGCTAAAAGGTTATGTTAGGTTATTCTGTCTCTGTACCATGTGTCTGTCAGTACTGATGATGAGATTCTATATGCACTGGTTTTGATACAATGTATCCTGACCATCTTTGAATCCCACTCATTTGACAGCAAACTTCACTTTAAAAGAAAGCACGAATTACTTCTTTTGCAATCTTGCCTTATTAAGATGTTTGATATAAAGTAGGTTCCAATACAGTCATGGTCTAATACAATATCTTATGCAAAAAAAAAATAATAATAAATTAACCCATCCTCAACTCATACAAAAGTAAGTTAGTTTTATAAAGTGACAATGCACATTTATAAATGTCTGTACTTTTGAAGACAAAAATGTTTACTAATGTAAAATTTATGGCAAGCGTCTTACGGAAGATTTCAAATTTTGATCTTAGGAATGTCTGCTTTCATCTTCATCAGCACCAGCATCTTCCTCATCATCAGCCCATGTTTTTTTGTTTTCCATTTTTAATTGCAGTCCGAAGGTTGCGTCAACTGTGGATACTCCTCTATATTCAGAGCCACCCTTTTACCTTCACCATCAAGCCAAGCCTGCCAGTCTTAGGTCTTCTCTCATGCAAGATGTCCATCTCTCTTGGCTACTGTTCTTAGTCTCCACTTGTCTTCCTTCTATACCCCACAGATCTGCTTTACAAAATTGTATTCTGCTTTTCTGGTCATGTGACTGCACCACCTTAATCTGTTTTCCCAGACCTTCTCAGTAACTGTGGCTATTCTGGCCTTTGCTCTGATGTCCTGATTTCTTCATCTGTCCCTCAGTGTAGATCCTACTGCCCATCTCTGGCACTTCGTCACTATCACCTCAAGCTTCCTGAACTGCTCTGCCTTCACTGTCCAAGTTTCTATGGTGTACTATGCAGAATCACTGGTTGCACCACTGTTTTGTACACCATAGATTTTGACTTCTTTGAAATTCTGCTGCCACAAATTACTCCTAAAACTGTGCCAGCTGGCCACAACACCTCTGATTCTAGCTTTGACCTCCTCATTCAGACTTCCCTTCTCCAGAAATAGGTTTCCCAGAAACTTGAAATTGTTAACCTGCTCCACAGTTTTTCTTTCTATCTCAGTTTTAAGCTTCATCTGATTTTCTCCTTTTGCTGTCATGACCACTTTCTTGTCTGTATTAGATTTCATCTTTGTTTTGTTCAGTCTGTCTGTAATGCCACATCGTCTGCATACAGAAACTTTATTGTTCTGATCTCTGAACTAATTTGCTGATATAGTCTGTCAACAGTATGAACAGCACTGAGTTTAGAACTAAACTCTGAAGTACACCCACTCCCATTGGTGACTCTCTATGATAATGAACACTGTTCATACTTTTTATGACATCTGCTTTATTACATTTTAATGTGACTTTAAGAGCATTGTATGCTGTTTTATCTCTTTTTATTTTAGATAATATTATGCATAGTTTAGAAGAATCAGTCTGATTGTATGATTATGCGCAGAATGCTACTGCGATAGCAATGAATTCTGAGGAGTCCTAGCTGTTACTAGTTATAACAGAGTTTTTAATTTTCATTTTCTAGTATTACAGTTTATTGAGTACATAGATGCAGTTAAATAATACGCACCAGGAATTACATTCCACTTGTATGGACTCTCCCTTGTAGTACAATTCATTTTTGTAGACACATGGACATTCTTCAGTGGGGATACATGATCCCTCATTGGTCCTCGCATACCTGTTCCAAAAATAAAATTCTGAATAAATCATACATGGCTTAGCATGATGTCTTTCAGTGTTTACTTACATTTAATTATGTTTTGATGATTGAAAGGATATGAGGATGTCAAATCTTGATGTTTATAATACGGGAGGAAATAGTGCAGATGTGCTGTAAGTAGATACTATGCAAACAAAATGGTGTTCTTAAATGTAATTTAACAGAACATCATGCCGTGGAGGAAAACCGCTAATAGTAAACAGGAAGTAGAGAGTATTGCATGGGGAAAGGTCTGCTCCATGTTAAATAATTCTATTTAAGATGCAGCAGAACTTAATATATTGGTGAATGGCTCACAAAAGAAAATACTAACAGTTTATAAAGGAAGTAATGGTAGGGGGTATACATAATATAATGTTTGACTGTGGAAAATGTAGCAGAAGGGTATGACCTTGTATAAACCTTCAGTTTAATTGTCATGAGTGATTATACTAAATTCACAGTTTGAATTATAATGTATCATATGACATGTTTCTTACAAGTTTTCACTTATAATCATTCATACATTGTTAGCAAAATGTGTATAATATCACAAATCATACACATTCTTAAATTCCTAGAATAAGCATATAGATACTTGTAAAGATAAGTGTTTAACAGTGACACCTGTATAATCTAATTGCTATTCTGGATTGTTAGAACTAAGTTAGCAATATTGCGCATAACTCATACATTATGTTTTTATAGCATATGACAGAGTGTAGTTACAATTATAAAAGATGAGGATTTTTTTTTTATAGATTTCTAACTACAATATATCACTTAAGGCAAGACATCCATTTGCACCACAATATCTAAACTTCAAGAATACAATTATTGTATGGAATTTGGCTTGGGGAGTTAGGTTAGGTAGCTCTAACAGGTTAATGAGAGGTAAATATGCAAGTAATACAAAACAGAGTCATGAGGAGTCACGGCAGAGTAGATAGCAGAAATCAATGCATCAGCATCCTAGTGCATTTCTGGAAACTAGGGCGACCTTTATAAAACATATACTTCATAATGCAGATGAATGAAACATGAATGCATAATTTTTCTTAGTAGAACATCCGCAAATTTATGGTGTTTAATAAACACAAATTATGTATACAGAAATGGTGTCAGATTGCACATTTCCTGTTCAGCAAAGGCAAGAAGACATTGTTCATTGACAATTATGCATCTTTTACAATGTTATATTACACAAATGAAAGCAGAAATACTTTTCAAAAGACAATAACTGATATTTTCCCCCTAACGAACTGTTTGGAACACAACATGTTTTATATATATATATATATATATATATATATATATATATATATATATATATAAATAATAGTTCATAAAAGTGGTGTGCAAAACAGTTTATCATTAAGATATAATTAGTATTTTTACTGAATACATCTTCCCTTACCCAGGTTTGCAGACACATCCTGGTATACATTCGGGTGGGCAGGCCATATTAGTCCTCTTCAAATCATTACACTGAAGTTCACAGAGGTTTTGGAATTTACCTGAGCAGTCATCATACTCTTCTGTATGATCGCAATAAAGTTCAGGAACGAAAACGACTAGAGAGAACACAATGTATTAAGTACTATCAATAAAGAATAGCTTACAGCATCTGCCAGCCTTATTGGTCAAAACACTAAAAAAACGGATTACCGTGTCACACAAAATGCAGTTCTTATATACAGTGAAAACAATAAATACTGTATTTATTAAAATACAAAAAGGTTTGACATTTATTCCTAGAGGTACCGCATCAAAACAAACCAAACAACTAAAACCAATACTTTATATGCCCTACACTTGTAGTACTTGTATTAGTTGTAGTACTTGTAGCACACTACCACTATGTGCAAGAAGCCTCAATTTCAATTGTGATTTAACTAGGAATATTTCATTAAGGCCATGTACCTTGTCAGCTGGGATCAATATGTGCCAGGGAAACTCCCAACATTCTAGCTTTGCATTAAAACTACCATCAAACATTATATTTGACAATTTGCTAAGATAAATTATCAGTAGACATTCTTTTCTTTATATAGGTTCATAGGTATATAGTAGAATAACAGCTATTAGGGCCTTTATAAGCTTAGCCATGCAACTCAAATGGGACCCACAGATTTTATGTTTTAGACATTTATACAGGGGGGGGGATGATTTTTGGTTTTGACATGATTTACTGACTGCCTGTGCTCATCGTTGTCAGACTAGGGGTGAATTTCTGATTTCCTATCCTACGGTCCAAGGGTTCACTTAAATAAAGTTACAGAGGTACTTTGTTTTGCAAGAATGGGGAGACTATTCCAGAAAATGGGAATTCTCTGAGATGCATATCTATCTCTCCAACATGTCCTATTTATGTCACAAACAAAATTTAAGTCTTTGGATCTAGTAGTTCTGATGCTGTTTGTTTTGTGGATGTGTAAAGGATTCATCAAAACAGGATCCAGGGGTGCCTTATATGCCAGGCAAAGATCACCTCACAGAAGTCTGTATGACACTGAGTAAAGAGACAGAGCTTTGAGGTGATCAGCATAGGACATTGTGTTTACTCACTGTATTCATTTTGTAAGGACCCTTTGAGGACATTCAATTTGCTGCATGTGTCTGGTCAGATATATAACAAAGAGGGCATTATACTATACTCTAGAATGGATCTGATGAGGCCGAATGCAGTGGTATGATGACCTCTCTGGAACTACATGCTCTTCTTACTTACAAGTTAAGAAACATAGAAGTATTTTTTACTACCTTGGGCTCATATTGGTCAAAGGCTAAGTTACTATCTACATGAGTCCCTAGATTCCTGACTAGTGAGTCAACTCCTGGAGGTATTTTATTACTGACATAGTTTCAAGGGGTGACTGACTTCTCAAAAGGTACTATAATTCATTTCTTGGCACTGAGATTTAAGCTGTGGCTTTGGTACCAGCTATTTGTCTGTGTTAGACCTTCTTCTAGGTGTCTACATCTAGAGGAGATTCTATAATCATGCCCAGTTTGCAATCAACTGGGAACTTGGCCAGACAGAGGACTTTAATATTGGCTTTGACTTTTGAGAAGTAGATATCAAAGAAGAGTAGGTCTAGCACAGAGCCCTGATGGACTGCACTGGTCACCAGCCTCTTTGTGGAGGTGGTCTCAGCAATCCTATCCTCCAGGGTCCTATCCATGATTAGGGTTTATACCTTATTCTGTAAGTTTGTTGATAATGTCTGAGAGGGGTATTGTATCAAATGCATTAGCCAGATCAAGGTAGGCAGTATGTACTGTTTTACCCTCATCCACTGTTTTGATGCTTTTTTTCAAAAGTGTCCATCAGGTTCAGTAGGCATGACCTTCCTTTGATGAAGCCAAACAGGGATGAATTCAGTGAATGGAGATCTCCAATGTATTTGTTGATTATGTCCATGAGAACTCTTTCCATGGCTTAGACTAGTGGGGCTGTAGTTTCCTGGATCCATTGATGATCTTTACTTACTAAGCAGGTTGACAAGTGCAGTCCTCCATTCTTTTGGCACAAAGCCTGCTTTAAGACTATAGTTAAATAGTGATATGTTGTATTTTAGACAGATGAGGAGGCATCCAGTGATATTATCAATGCCCATTGAATCTGTGTTCTTGGCCTTAGTGAGTATAGCCAGGACTTGCACTCTATTTAGAGTTGGAGGTGTTATGTTTGAGGATATTTCTTGGGGGTCATTTGAGGTGAGTGGGGTGTTGTCAGCAAACAGATTTGCTATATCACCCAGCTGAGTTAATCTGGCACCATTTCCCAGCAGTTCAGCACACTGCTGTGTGCTGCCTTTGAGGTTTCTGACATAGCTAAAGTCTTCCCATGAGGCTATCTTAACCTTGAAATTGGCTTTAGTGCACTTAATTAGCACTTAGGTTGCCTGTTTAGTTTGATGAAAGATTTATTATCTCTATGGGAGTTGTGTTTCCTGATTTTAGCCATGAGTTTTTTCCTTTTGTTGCATATCCTGTTAAATTTGAGATGCCACCGTGGAGGTTTGCTTCTGGGGCAAGTTCTAGGCTTATTTCTGGTAGGTACAGCATCCTCCATGTAGCCACTGACATGACTGTACAGAGTTTATCAGAGCAATTCAACAAAGGCTAGTGGGTTCTTAGGGTTTGGAGGGGCATCAACATTTGATAAACTATTGCTTATTAAA
>NC_056751.1:693623717-693638717 GCF_019279795.1 Protopterus annectens
AACACCAAAAACACCTAACAATTACACCTAATCACACAAAACTAACCAATTCCCTTATTACAGTTCTCAGTCCCACACCTCAAATGGGTGGTGAAAGCCAAACATACTCTGGCTAGGCTTATAAATGCCCTAGGGCAGATAGCCTAGTATGAGCCTATGAACCTATGAACCTAAAATAAAATAAAATGGCATGCAATCGCAAATACACCACACACACACACTACATAACCACCACTTATAATACAATAAAAGCAAGCATTCTGATAAAACCATTCACTCAGCTATATTCCCTACAATAGCTATACACAAACAACTCCAAAAATGTACACACTAAAAGTAAACACAGCACACATCCCTCGCAAAGTCAAAGACACACACCATACCTAACTTCCATGTCAGCATACACCTTCTAAAAGCGCATACAACACCACCATCTAGTGACCAATTTGTAAAACTACATATTTTAAAAAAATTAATATAAATTAAAACTACACCACATTTCTAACATACCTATAAGTACTAAAACATAACTACACGTTATAAAGTTCTACACTGCTTAAACTATATTATACCAAGCACCACCTAGCCCTTTTGATTACATCCCTTCAAAAACCTGCGCGAGCCCAGTTAAACAGAAACACTACAAACTCAGACAGGAAAAAACACCCAAACAAGACAGCATAGATAGAAAATAATAAAAAATAAATATCTAATAATATAATTATTTCCTAACATTTCCTGAAAAATTAAAAAATAACATGTATTTAAATTAAAACAGAAATAAACAATAAACACAAACTGAAATTGTGGACTATTTTATCCCACAAAAAGTGGAAGAATACAAAGAAAAGCAAACAAAAACCTAAATAACAATAATACAAAGATAATACAAAACAAACTAACACCATAGTATAATAGCAATAACCCACGCTTCGCCCTCGGGACCAAACCACGCCAGCCGTGGGTAAATCCAGCATTACCTACACCCAGGCGTGGGTTATTGCTATAACATTCTGCAAAATCAGGGATGATAGTTTAGATGTATGCACCATGAATAAATTAGAATAATCACTGCTTCTTTTCCAGTTTACTTAAAATTTCCTTAAATCTGCATCATTAACATTACGAAATATTACTGATGAAGTTATGACTGGATGACCCTGATGAAATGGAAACATTGTGAGCAGATCAGATGGAGCATGTCAACCAATTATGGTCTTTTACACAGTCTTCTCAAACATAGCATTACCTTATAATACAAAGTAAAAAAACACAGTCATTAAACTTAAGAGCCGCTTACAAGTTGTTGATAAAAACATGTGAGTAAAATTCTAATCAGATGACAAAAGCAGCAGAAAGAGGCTGGGATAAGTATTCACCAAGCAATGCTTTCTTGTTTCATAAACAGAAATGGTAGATTCATGGAAATGTTATATATTAGTGTCTGATGCTGTGGGAGTCTTTCCTGCCAAGGTCATTGTGGGGCCAGTGGTAGGTGGAGTAAACAAACCCCTCAACGTCACAAACTGTGACACCACTACTTCAATAACTCCATTCCAAGCACAGTTAGGAGCATGTCTGCTCTCAGTTTTCCACTCGTGCAGGAGTGAACCTAGAACTGGGGAAGTGGGCACTTAGCGGACTACAGGGTTGCAAACTGTAGCAGCTTAGTGGAAAAAAAGTCAGTTAAAAAGGATTCAATCCATATCAATTGCTTTTATTAGTGTTCCATGCATATTTCTGTTGCTAATCAGTGCAGGAGAAGTTTTGAAAGTGTCTTAGAGAAATGCATATGTTATCTACAAAAGCTTTTTTTCAAAAAGAATTTGTAAATAATTCAAGCCATTTCTTAAAAATGTGAACAAAATTAGGAGTATGATGAAACAGATAGACCTTTCTGTGATCAGTTCAATAAAACTGACAGTAGTAAGGTTGGAATATGTAAACTAAGGTTCATAACAAGTTAAAAAAAAATCATTGTTGCTTTTTACAGCCTTCTAAAAATAAAACAGAAATTTTCTAAAGCATAGAAATGTGGATAGTTTGTCTTGATTTACCATAAAGCAAAAAAGCCTTGGAATATGTAGGACCTTCAGATATAAGGGAGTAATAAACTCTCGTACTTATAACAATACGTTTCGCAGCTACATGAGATCATACTAATCTTGTTCTAATGATGGTATATGTGCATTATTCTATATATTAAATGTATATTAATGTTTGTATTATTCTATGTATTTACAGCATATTGTAATATGATGTCGATTTTCACCTACGTATATGTATTTTCTCTTATTTTACTTGTAGAGCTTTTCTATCTGAGCATCAACTAAAAACAGATAAAAGTATCCCGTCAGACTTTGCCAGTAAACAAATGTCAGTAAATAAATTAATAAATATCAGCTAATGAGTAAGGTAATAATGTCTAATTTCACTTTTCTATAGTATATACACTCTATCATTTCAAGTAACCTAGTGTTTGTGAGTCGATATTTGTTATTTGATATAGATGCATACAATCATGCGTGCTTCCCATCTGTCAGATGAGCATGTACCATGCCATATGTAGGACGAATGTCTACATGTTGGAAAGAAAAAAAAAGATTTACATCTGGGACACAGGATGGGAGATCATACTATATAATTTTCAGAATGGTCCAGTGTGCCGCTGTGTGCATGTATGTTGTTTACCTATGTGCAGATATTTGAACCTGGGTATGTGTATTCTGACGCACTATATAAGGCACTTCAAGTGAACCTGAGCTTGAGTGTGTCATATAACACAGGTGAATAAAATCTAATACTCTGTTTAATCTGCAGCAAATGTTGTGGTGAAAAGCTAAGTCAGCTAAAGGGATGTCATGTTTTTAGGTTTATTTCCAAAGGACACTGGAAAAATGCATTTTTCTTTTTGTGATTCCAAAAAATTGCAAATTAAATCCACTTGTAGAAAATTATGAATATGGTACCCAAACATCCACACAATATTTTAGTAATTGATTTAATTTTAAGACTAATTTAGTCACTGGAATATCCATGTGATTTAGGTATGAATTAGTAACTGAAAAAGTTAACACAGCTTTTATAGTCATGCTTATCACTAGACAATACTCTTGTTTTTCCTGATTTAACACTGATATAGGGTGCAGTGACAAGTGTCACAGTTGTATATATCACTAGACAAGATACTCGCTAGTCCTGATTTAACACCCATTTGTGCTGCATAGATGTGTCATAGAGTTATGTTTATGACGAGACAAGACACTCACCATTCCTGATTTAATACCAGTATATGCTTCAGTGACAATTGTTATAGAGTAAGGTTTATCAATAAACAAGACACTAGCCATTCCTCATTTAACACTGCTTTATGCTCCAGTGATAGGTGTTATAGAGTTAGGTTTGTCAATAAACAAGACACTCACCGTTCATGATTTAACACTGGTTCATGCTGCATAGATAAGTGTCATAGAGTTATGTTTATGACTAGACAAGACACTCGCCATTCCTGATTTAATACCAGTATATGCTTCAGCGACAATTGTTATAGAGTAAGGTTTATCAATAAACAAGACACTCGCCATTCCTGATTTAACACTGGTTTATGCTCCAGTGATAGGTGTTATAGAGTTAGGTTTGTCAATAAACAAGACACTCACCATTCATGATTTAACACTGGTTCATGCTGCATAGATAAGTGTCATAGAGTTATGTTTATGACTAGACAAGACACTCACCATTCCTGATTTAACACTGGTTTATGCTGCATAGATAAGTGTCATAGAGTTATGTTTATGACTAGACAAGACACTCACCATTCCTGATTTAACACTGGTTTATCCTGCATAGATAAGTGTTATAGGGTTATGTTTATGACTAGGCAAAATACTTGCTATTCCTGATTTAACACTGATTTATGCTGAACAAAAGTGTCATATAGTTATGTTTATCACTAGGCAAGACATCTGTTGTTCCTGATTTAACACCGGTATGTGCTGTGACAAGTGTTATAGAGTTATCACTAGGAATGTCACTTACCATTCTTGGTTCGAATAGGATTCTATCTTCTCTCCAACCACATATACTCTATTGTTTTTATAACATGGGCATTCATCACTAAAGATAAAGTGAGAAAGAGAGAATATTTTCATATTTTTATTTTATTAATGAACCCCAATAAAAACATTTAAACAATAAAAAGATACTGACTGCATCAAGATGTACTTTTAGTTCTACATTTCTGACAACAGAAAATAATTTCCCGTGTAGTCATTTTTGAGATAATATTTGAAATTTTATAACAGGGTAAAAAATAACTGAGAAAACTAGTTCACTTTTGCAGTCAGAGTTTATAATTTTGTGAAAAATAACAAATGGATACATTTTTAAGGATAACTGTTCTTGAAGCCAATTGCTAAAGTCTGTATTTACATAACCGACTTGTGATAGTTTAATTTAAGCTCAACAGCAACAACAGTCTGTATATGTGAATATTGGTCCCCTTCAATTTCCTGAACATACGTTTGTTTAAACAATGTAATGGAGGTGTGTTTTGCTGAATGTTCGTTTTACTAAACATCAGTGCTGCAGAATGTTCATGATGCTAAAACACATAACTAAGTTTGTATGAGGGGTGTGTGAATGTGTGTGTGTGTGTGTGTGTGTGTGTGTGTGTGTGTGTGTGTGTGTGTGTGTGTGTGTGTGTGTGTGTGTGTGAGAGTTTTTGCAGGTTAGGGTTAGAGGTTATATATATTGTGTGTGTGTGTGTGTGTGTGTGTGTGTGTGTGTGTGTGTGTGTGTGTGTGTGTGTGTGTGTGTGTGTGTGTGTGTGTGTGTGAGTTTTGCAGGTTAGGGTTAGAGGTTAGCTATATTCTGTGTGTGTGTGTGTGTGTGTGTGTGTGTGCGTGTGTGTGTGTGTGTGTGTGTGTGTGTGTGTGTGTGTGTGTGTGTGTGTGCGTGTGCGTGTATGTGTGTGTGTGTGTGTGTGTGTGTGTGTGTGTGTGTGTGTGTGTGTGTGTGTGTGTGTGTGTGTGTGTGTGTGTGTGTGTGTGTGTGTGTGTGTGTGTGTGTGTGTGTGTGTGTGTGTGCGTGTGTGCGTGTGTGCGTGTGTGTGTGTCTGAGTTTTTGCAGGTTAGTGTTAGAGGTTAGATATATTGTGTGTGTGTGTGTGTGTGTGTGTGTGTGTGTGTGTGTGTGTGTGTGTGTGTGTGTGTGTGTGTGTGTGTGTGTGTGTGTGTGTGTGTGCGGGTGTGTGTGTGTGTGCTGGTATGTAATGTATGTCTGAGCTGTCTTATGTAGTTGTAGTGCTATGAAATGTTTTTTTCTAAGATAAATAGTAGGGTTAGAGGCAAAGGCAAGGTTAGGATTAGCAGGCATTACTAAGGTTGAGCAGGGGACAAGCACACAAACCTCAACCGCATTAAATGCATTTTATTTAATTAATCTTTGAGAAGCACACAGGCATATCCCATCCCTTGTTGGCCCCAATCTCAGTACTATATATCCCACTAGCAAATCCCATCCCTTGTTGGCCCCAATCTCAGTACTATATACCCCACCAAACATGAGTGCATGTATTGCAAGAGAAAAATGAAGGTTCCGGTTAACATATTACATATACCTGGGGTGGGGCTAAGGATTGTCCAATAGAAATGAGGTTATGCAGGTGGCAATTCTCTTGCATGACTCTGCCCATTGTTTAACAATGTTGGTCAGCTGAATGGAGCTGGACCATGGTGGACGCTTGGCTGCACAAATCCACGCTAGACCATGATGGAAGCTTGGCTGCACAGATCCACACTGGGATTTCATATTTTTATGTGAGTTTCCTGGGATCATGTTTTTTTGGAATTTTTGTGGTGTTTCACTTTAAAATCGAGGTCACACTTCATCTTATTCAGCAGAAGTTGGAAGGCCTGGTTTCTGAGATAAATGCATGCTGAAAGGAAGTGCACACAATCAGGCACAATGCCAAGTATCTGAAGGCAGTTGTTATGGCAGTGAAAAATAAAATAAAGGAGACTGATGTGTTAACTGGCATGCAAAATAAGTTATGCAGATCAATGAGACACCTGAATCATTCAATAAGAGTTAGGAGATTTGGAAGGGCATCCATAGGGAGGACATTTCTGAATTATATGGCTGGATGAGAAAAGGAGGCCAATAATATTGATGTCTTTTTTTGGAGGGCTATATTACAGAACTTATTTAAAATCCCCCAGTGAAGAAATCAAATGGCTGTACCAGAAAAAAAGATCTAGAGGCATAATTCTGAAATGTCATGGCTATAGAACTAAGAAATTGTTAGAGCAGCCAGCAGCAGTCTTGAAAGGTTTGGTATTTGCAGGATATAAAATTAGACTGGTAGATTATTAAGCTCCATGTATACATCACAAATGTTGCAGGCATTCCCTGTAGCTGCTAACATAAGAGGTAGTGGTTTTTCATAAAATTTAAAAAATGGCCTTCACGTTTGGCTATGGTATAAGTGGCTGAAATACATGCGTAGAAACTTGGTGGAGGAAATCTGATATTACCAATATGTTATGCAGGTGTATGTGGAACATATAGATGACAGGGGCAGGAAGAAATAGCCCCTATATAATATGAAATAGCAGACACCAATAAAGGAGAGGGAAGAGGGGCAAAAGTCTGAGAGATTCTTTTTTGCATCTTTGGAAGTAGTAAGTATATGAAAAACAGGAGGATGAAAGAACAAGTACTCACAAAGAAATGGTGAATATAGAGACAGATCCCCTTCAAAGGATCAGCATGGGGCCTGGATCAGTTAAAGGATCAGCATGGGGCCTGGATCACTTAAAGGATCAGCATGGGGCCTGGATCAGTTAAAGGATCAGCATGGGGCCTGGATCAGTTAAAGGATCAGCATGGGAGCTGGATCATTTAAAGGATCAGCATGGGAGCTGGATCAGTTTGGATTCAACTGATAGGGTGCACCTTCATGAGATAAATATAAAAGCCAAAGTAGTTCAGGGTCACGAGAGAAGGCATGACCAAGTGGACATGCTCAAGGAGATGGAGGCATTACCTAACAGATTAAAAAAGCAGAGTCTGTGCTTGACAGTAGAGCTAAACCTCACCATTTCAGAAAGTAATTTTTCAATGTAAGAGTATTCCAGGGACTGGGGAGAGTTGTCCTTTGTGGTGTCCCCCAACTGTCTTCTTCTGTTCTGTTTTGAGAAGGAGGAATAGACGTTTTGACCAGATGGAGATAACCAGATAAGGATGGCAATGTTGGGAAGAGATTAGATGTTTTTTCATCAAGGGAGATGTTCAAAAGTGATTAATAGGAATGCATAAATTCATGAAAATTAATGCCAATGGAGTATCTTGTGAGTCAGGTAAAAGCTTAAATTTTGATTTTTGTTGAAATATAAAGAACTGTGGAAAGAAGTAGCATACAGTTAGCATAAGACAGAGGGTATCTATACCCATGAGAGGGTGTCCTTTGAGTGTACAATTTTACATCTATTATATATTTGTCTTTCATTTTATATTGGGGAGATTATCCTGTGAATTTATGGACACTGACTCTCCTAATCTGTAATAAAAGGTACAAAACACAGTGAAATGTGTATGGATGTATATACCTGGAGGAGTGATACTTAAAAGAAAAAATATGATACACATAAATTGGTTAGGAAATGTAATTACTTAGTTGAGCATCACAGGTAAAAATTACAATGTAACAAAGATTTTGAAATTTTTCAAAATGTATAGTTATAGTCATACTGTTCAAAGCTGTGTAAATGGGGTTTTATGAGGCAAGGGTAAAGGTAATTTCAAAGCACTAATGTTTACTATTATATACGGTGCAAACCACGGTAACACCTCCGAAGCCAAGGAACCAAATGCTGCTTTTAACGTTCTTTATTTAAGACAACACGTTTTCGCCCCTGCTATGCAGTAAGCTTCATCAGAAACATACAAAAAAGGATACAACACGTTTTTATATAGTGCTGGTATGATGTCATTTCCTTTCAACGCAGTGAATTTAATAAACCAAGAGGGCAAATAACCTTCTAAAAACAGGTGAAAACATCCTTAACAAGTTAACTGTTTTAAAACAAATACTATAATATTATGTTCAAGTATCATAAACATATATTAAAAAACATAAAAAAATACTTGTATATTAAAAAACATATATATTACATATTTAAATATTTAAATATATACCACTACCTCTGATAGCTTCTATATCTAAGTACTGAGGAGATATTGCAAGACTCATTTAGGCCAGGGTAAGAGTAAGCATCCACCCCAATTTGCCACTCTAATTCCCTGGTCTCTAAATAAAGTGACAAAGGACCACCTCTAGGACCTAGTTTAACATGCTCGATGCCCATAAATTCAAAACTATGTCCTATATTATGGACAATGTGTTTAGATAAAGCATTATCCATTTTTTTGTTCTTTATTGCATAGAGGTGTTGGTAAATCCGATCCGTAAATCTACAGTCGGTTTTCCCTATATAAAAGCAGGGACAGCAAACACAAAAGGCAGCATAAACAATTGACTTCGTGTTACAGTTAATTTTGGAATGAATGTTATATTTCTTTTTCCTAATAGTAAATGAGTTACCAGTTCTCAAGTATTTACATCTGTTACAAGAGCCACAAGGGGAGTTACCCACTTGCCTAGATGCTAACGTGGGAGAAGTGGACCTTTGCAGCAGTTCCTTTAAATTTTTCCCTCTTTTATAAACAATAGAAGGGGATGGACCCAATTTCTGAAGTAACACTGGACTATTGTGAATAAAGTACCAGTTTTTTTTGATGATGGCCCAAATAGTTAATTAATAGGAATGCATAAATTCATGAAAATTAATGCCAATGGAGTATCTTGTGAGTCAGGTAAAAGCTTAAATTTTGATTTTTGTTGAAATATAAAGAACTGTGGAAAGAAGTAGCATACAGTTAGCATAAGACAGAGGGTATCTATACCCATGAGAGGGTGTCCTTTGAGTGTACAATTTTACATCTATTATATATTTGTCTTTCATTTTATATTGGGGAGATTATCCTGTGAATTTATGGACACTGACTCTCCTAATCTGTAATAAAAGGTACAAAACACAGTGAAATGTGTATGGATGTATATACCTGGAGGAGTGATACTTAAAAGAAAAAATATGATACACATAAATTGGTTAGGAAATGTAATTACTTAGTTGAGCATCACAGGTAAAAATTACAGTGTAACAAAGATTTTGAAATTTTTCAAAATGTATAGTTATAGTCATACTGTTCAAAGCTGTGTAAATGGGGTTTTATGAGGCAAGGGTAAAGGTCATTTCAAAGCACTAATGTTTACTATTATATACGGTGAAAATATCTACTGCTAAGAGATAGATATAAATATATAGATATTTTGAGTGATACATATTTTACATGTTATGCTATGTATGCAAGCAAGTTTGAATTTTAAGATTCTTAGAATATTTAGTTTTCATAGAACAGCTGAAAGTATTTAGAACTTCATTATGTGGTACTGTGAGGAAAGACAAAGAAAACATTATATTTGCCCCTTCCAAAGGCAAAGAGAGGTAAAGCCCTAACTACAGCCAGTTGACCAGGCTTTGATTTGCAGCTTGTGTGGCTGACAGAGTGGCAGGGAGGGACAGGCATTCATTGATGATGTTCTCATAGAGGAGATGTGGTCCAAAGAGGGGATTTGCCCTCAGACGAATCAATGAGCATGGTAGGTAGAACATGGAGGGGGTAGGACATCTGGAAAAAAAGGCAGAGTATAAGCAGAGATGATTGAATTCCAAGGATACCCTTAGAATCCACAACTGGCCCTAGTGGTACATGAGCAAGTCCCAGAGGTAGGAGATAAGCTGCTAAACCTGGTTGGAATGTAGGACACTGGGGGCCTGCCCAGTAAAAATGATGTCTCAAGGTGGATCAAAAACATTTTAAGAAAAGAAAAAATGTAGAAATAGTAGTAATACTGAGGATGTGTGAGTTTTATTGAGGTAAAAAAAGTACCAAATATTGATAACCTAAGGCATCTGTGAAAATGTCAGTACTGGTAGAGTGAACATGAATAGAGGGGATGCAGGTATTAATTAGGTTACTAGGGATTATCATAGGATAAGAGGAGTTGGTGGATGAGCAAGAAAGAAAGACACTGAGGGAGCTTTGTAGAAGATCTGAGGGGTTAGCTGTAGATTGGTAAGGAGACCCAGATGCCCTCTTGGTGAAGCAATAGGAAAGCCCATTGTGAAGGGATAGCTGTCAAAGCCAGTTGGTCCTTGCAACTGAAAGTAATGAGTATACACGAGTTGATAGACCACTCCCAAGGGCAAGTTTGCTCACTTTGCTAGACATGATGAAGGGTGTTTTACATGAATATGTATGAAATCCAGCATTAACAGACTCTCTGCAGTGTTCAGAATTTTAGAAAAACTTCTGATTCTTAATCTGATGCAAACATCAAGGTTAGAATTTGCCCCAATACTGGACTGATTCAGAACTGGAAGAGTTTAACAGCATTTTGAAACATGGAAAAAATCAGCTGAAGGAACCCAAATTTTCAATGTAGAGTTCATAATTTCTAAAACAGGACTAGATTATGCAATCTAATTCTATTTGTTTTACTCTGATCTTCTCCAACTGGATCTGAATGTGGCAAAGAGAAATAACACTGAATTGTTTAATACCTTAAAAGAAACTATACAGCAGACCTTCCTTTGCATTAAAACAAATCATTGCAATGTATTCATTAATGCACCTATAAATTGGGTCTATATTATATCAGTGAAAACTAAATACATTGAATGCCTCTTCATCGACCCATTTTCAGTGAAAGCTAAACTGCGCAAATGATCATTACATCTAAATTTTGTCGAATAGTAAATTAGCAATGGGCCAACATAACAATCGCATAAAAACAGAAAGATTTAAAACCCACCCTGGCAGTCAGGCTGCACACCTACACTCCCCCACACCTCCCTCTAACTAAATATACCAACTCCGAGATTGCACTACAGTGGGGAAAAGGGCAGATTCCCAAAGATGGCCCACTGGTTACTTACCGTGGGAAAAATTTAGATGAAACAATCATTCATGGAGTTTTGCTTTCACTGAAAACGGGTCGATGAAGAGATATTCGATGTATTTACATTTCAATGATATAATATAGACCCCTATAAATCATATCTAAAGTAAGGGAATAACTTACCGACTGACACATTTTTGTTGTACAGAATCATAGTACATCTCATGTGGACAGATGCATCCCTCAACATAGGTGTAAGGAGTAGTCATATAGAGCAGATTATCTGAAAATCCTCGACAGTCTTCCTGTGGTGTTATTCTTTGTGGAGACAATATTGTGTCTTCTCCACATTCTGGAGCTGAGTGAAAGAAAGTATGTGTGAGACTATCCACAAAAGCAAGTAACATTAGCTGTCACTGAGAAACCAAAGATAATGTAGCAACTGCTATTTAAAAGTGACCTCTCAAGTCATATGTTTGATGTCATTATTAACTATAAAAAATATTGGGTTGTTGAAACAATTATTGATATGAAGTTAGCCAATGTGCTTTTTACAAAGGATCTGTTCATGATGTATTGCTTCAGGCAAATTTTCTACAAATGATGATTATAAGCTGAGCAGGAAAACACACATTTGTAAATGGTATAATAGGATCAAATACTTACTGCAGTCTGGGAAGTCTTTCAGCAGATTGACTATGAAGCCTGCATGGGCACAGCGATATGCATAGTTGGCTAGAGCAGAGCAGATTCCATGAGTGCCAGAATTGCTGTAAACTGTCCAGGCACAGTTCTGTCCATAGCTGTAGCTGTCCACAGCAGCATGGCAGTCTTCCAGGACAGCAGAGTCAAAGACCTTGCAAGTGATCTCAGACTCGATCCATTTATCTAAAAGCAAAAAGAAGACATGAGAAAAGTTTGAAACCATTCTAATTACTAGTTGATTCCTTCTAATGGTGGCTACATTGCTATTGCCAGTGTCCTTTCACTTTACTTCAGTTATTTACATTTCAGTCTATGTACTTCTACCTTGTGTATATGAGAAGTAATACATACATTTTAAAATGACAGTGAACTACTACTTAGATTACAATGGAAATTGCTTTATTTTTAGGACAGCTCTTCTGCTCTTCCTACAATCGAGTCTGCAGAGGAGTGTCCCATTCTGTTCCCTGCCACTGCTGCCTAGCTAGTCTGACACAATATGACACCAGGTAGAGTCCCCCTTTCCAGGATTTATTAAATATTAAGTACAGAAATATCTAGGGAGACTGAAGGAATAGACAGGTCAGTGCTAGATGGTATCTGGAAATCATCATACAGTGACGTTTGGAGATTTCTCATTAAGACCTCTCCCCTCCCTTCCACCTGATGCATGAAAAGACACTGATGCCATTTCACTGACCTAGTGCTATTGTATGCAGTACTAAACACTGGTACGTGCAATTAATTTGAATGCAGTTAATGTCACTTTGTCAGCCCTTGATACTGAAAGATCAGAAGACCCCAGGCTCTATTACCCTACCAGGTAGTTCAGTTCATTTTCCAGTGTAGCGCTGGGAGAATGCTAGATTCCTGAGAATGCCATTCTCTGGGTGAGACATTATGCCAAGGTCTCATCTGCCCATGTTGGTAATAGTGTAGCGAGATGTAAAAGATCTCACGGTACATATCTAGCATCGAGTATAGGTTCTTTATTGTAACTTCTATATATACGTATTTACATTACAAAAAGTAAAAGAAGTTATGTGCTAAACTAGCTAAACTTCCCAAAGTCTACAGAGTATCCCTTTAGAGCTCCCCAAAAAATCGGTACTAACTTAATGGGAGTAATCTGGTCAACAAAACATAAATAAATAAATATTTGAAGAAGCTGGATTAAGCTAAGATAATATGATTATATTTTTGTAAAAACTGTGGTTGTTGCAAATTCATATACTGTCTTACCTCTAAACAGTACACAGTGGACTACTTTCTTGACACAGAACTTAAGCCAGATTTTGTTTTGCCTGAGGAATTGTAAAAGCTATTTGGACTTGCAAACCAGCGATATACATATATATGTGTGTGTGTGTGTGTGTGTGTGTGTGTGTGTGTGTGTGTGTGTGTGTGTGTGTGTGTGTGTGTGTATGGATTCCCTTCACAAGTTGAAGTTTCAAAATTTCAAACTGGAATTGGTCGAGACCATAAGATCGAAGTTTTGAAACTTCAAACGTTTTGAATGGAGATCGCAGTACAGAGCGGGATGGGAAACTTACCATTTTCCTCACTGTAGTGCGATCTTGGAATTGGTATATTTACTTAGCAGGGGGGTGTGAGGGGTGCAGGGTTTTTTTTTTTTGTTTTTATTTTTTTTAATTACAGTTTCGAAGTTTCAAAACTTTGATCTTATGGTCTTGACCATTTGCAGTTTGAAGTTTAACTTCAAGTTTATAAAGTAGATCCATATCTATATCTATATCTATATCTAATCTATATATATATATATATATATATATATATATATATATATATATTGAACCCCCCCACACCTCCCCTAACTAAATATACCAACTCTGAGACTGCTCTACATTGGGGAAAGGGCAAAGGCTGTTTTCTATTTTAAGCGTTTGAGGCTTAGGTGTTGATGAATACGTTTTCGACAACCTAAGCTGTCGACAAATCAATAGGGAACCATTTAGAATACTTATAAGTCCACATATAGCTTATAGATGGTTGTTTAATCTGATCCAAACAAAGCACCTGTATTTATGATCCTCTTCTTTCTTTCATGCTTAGAGTTTTTTGCCATTTGTTAATATTTTATTACTGGTTAGTATTCTGTCTATTCTGGTAAAATTTAGCAATTTAACTGCAGAGTGTTCCCTCTGATGCCTGAATAGTGTACTTCTCTTTTTATGACACTTAAATCACTCAGTTGTATAGTAATCCTGTCTTTAAGCTTTCTAGAAGTTTGACAAATTTAAAAGGACCTACATCTACATATTGCTATATATATATATATATATATATATATATATATATATATATATATATATATATATATATATATAGATATATATATATATAGATATATACACACATATATACATACACCACCTATTGTGAGGTGCAGGAAATTACCTAAAACTACGAGATGATCTTTTGTCTATATGTTTTAATATTTACATCCCAAAGATACAATGCCAGATGTTGAACAATGTCAACCAGTAAAACAGAGGTATATTCTCATACTCCCATCACTTGGCTGTCTGCCAGTGTGAGCCAAGTGTTAGCATACTACAAGTATTAGTACTTACCTTCATACTACAAGTATTAGTACTTACCCTCATACTACAATAGACTAAATTTCATGATCAGAATTAGTGTTGTAGATACATTTGTGAGCAACTTTGTGTAGTAGTAATGCATTCCCTATGGTATTCATGTAAGTCCCCTATTTTAGTATGAAGATTATATCACCCCAGATGGGACTTGAACCCACAATTCCTGGCTTTTAGGAGGTCAGTGCTTTGTCCATTTGGCCACAAGTGTCTTAAAGGAACCCTGCATCTGCTATCTTATTTCTTTAAGCCCACTTTACTTACACTTTGTGCTACAGAAAAAGTGTCTAAGGAAGTAATTCAAAGATTTTTTTTGTACAATCCAATTTTTAATAAATCAGCATCTCAGCATCCCCTTGCGTTTTAAAGTGACACAATAGACTTGGTGGGTCTCATCTCATTCACTTCCAAAGTTATCTGCTTGAATTTCTCATACTGTCATAAGAGTAGTACAGGACACAGATTTTTGTTATGAATTTTGGTGGGTGAAAAACATAACACATGTGAGTAATGTATAGCCCCAGAAACTGTTGTACAGATTTCTAAGTGGCCTTTAAATTTAAACAACAACATAAGGGTAGCAAATAGTTAGTAGTAAGCCATCCAATCACATTTTCAAGCATACAGTACTATAGCTGAAACCTTAATTGC
>NC_056751.1:693643717-693663717 GCF_019279795.1 Protopterus annectens
GAATAACACTATGTGTGTTTGGCATTCCATGCACTGCCGGGGGCAGCAGCTGCAGATTCCGTTCCTTTGCACTTGGTGTACTCCGCCCAGCTGCAGATTCCGTTCCTCTGCACTCGGTGTACTCCGCCCACATCATTATCTGTTCCTGGAGGACATGTTCAGTGAAGGAGATTAGGTAAGATTGAAGTTTCTGGTGGAGGCTTTGTGTTACACTGCCACTATTGTTTTGGAATCTGGCCCACAACAGTGATCAGACTCTAAACCATAACCCACAACTTGTGATAGAGCAATGCTGCTCTTTATAATATTTCATAGTAAAACTTGCAACCCATGTTGGACTCTCATTGCATATGGTGGATGAAGACAAGTAGAGAAAAGTTGCTTGGACTTCAAGATGCATTATCTGGGCTATGTGTGAAAAGTTACACCTCAGTGATTTTTTTTTTTCATTTTTTTTCACTTTTTAACCTTAGAAAATAGCAACAGAAAAGAAATATATTGTGCAACTTACAAGAGATCATCGTTTTTGTTGTTGTTATAAGTGCCGCAGAGTCCCTTTGTGGCATGCATCCAGTCTATGTGAAAGTGGACATAAAGCCTTTGGTCTTTAAAGTTATACTGTATATGGAAAGCCATCATGGTGGCAACTTCTACCACTTCAGAGGAAGCTCTGCGAACAGTGAAGAGTCCTGCAAAAACAAAAATATATATATTAATAAGTCAGCACTTCTAAGCACATACGTTCAATAAGAAAGCTTATGTTTTTTTTCTGTGATAAAGCATACGTCCTTATTCGAGGGATCTGAATAGTCCAGCTATTCACATCCAAAGCCAATAGGAAAGTGTTTTGCATCCATTGTTGTCACCAAACACCATGGCCTCCCAACAATAATATCTAGGTGGGGATGTGCATATTGATCACTTCTAAGCTGACAAATGAAGGGAAGGCTATCACACTGATAGATGGATTAGTGCATGGTAAGAGTGTCAACATATCAGTGAAGATAGAAGAGTCAGAACTGGCTACTGAGAAGATGAATACATCACATGAAAGGCACACCAATTTCTACAGGGTGAAAGTATACATAGGAGGGTACCTACTAAAAGTATTGCTATTGTGAGGGTGGAATATATGTGCAAAGGTAGGCAGGGGCATTTATTTATTTAGAGTTTGTTTACTTGCCTGGTAGACTGGTGCAGCATCCTTTTCAGCTATATCCTGTGCCAAATGGCAGACAATATATACACAATAGTTAAATAGCAGATGCAGTGCTTGTTGACATTCACATAGTCATGAAACAAAATGCATAAACAGCCTTAAATGGGCAAATATATGTCTCAGAACACAGGCAGGCTATTATGAGAGAAAGTTGGGGCTACTGCTCCCATCATATCTGAAGGAGAAGTGGCTAGGGAAATCAATCATGCTGACAGCTTCTGCTCGCTTTCCAAATTAGTTGTTGTTGTGTCTTTCGGCTTTTCCCGGTTAGGGGTCGCCACAGCGGAACTCCGGTCCGCTAATGATTGGCAGTAGATTTTTACGTGTTAGCTTGCCGGGCCTAACGCACAACCTTCAATGAAGGAATGCCCATTCACGCATGTCGCCACACAGAACACACTCTAACTGAGAATCGAACGAGCAACGTCTAACTGTGAGGCAACAATGTTACCGCAACATTACAAATTAGTATTTTCCAGAAATCACGTCTGCATAATTGATAAATGAACCATTCAAACTCACTGTGCAAGCTGGGCTCTTAGATGCATCTTTTTAATAAAAATAGCATTGCATTTTGGCTGCTGGAGAAACCTCCTTGGACTTTGAATATAGCTACCACTTCATTTCTATGGATAGTATATTTAATAGCTATTTTGTAACTAATTCAATATGCTTGCAAAAGTTATAAGCAGTAATAAAAGCATAAACTCACTTACAAAAAATTGATACCTGGAAGTTTAATGCCTACTAGTCTATATTTCTTCTTTATTTAATTTACCTTAAACAGTGTTTACAATTGCTTTGCATGCTTGCTGTGTTAATGCTTACAATGTCTTTGTTATTTACAGTTTATTAAATAAAGTTAGCTGTAGGAAATCATGTCTGCAGGGATCAGTGCTGAGATTAACAGATAGTTTGTAATCAGACAACATCTGTCAGTGACTGGGTTGCGGTGATGTTAGCTTTTACCCGCTAGGCTGTTCCAGTCATCACATTAACATATAAATCCTCTTTGCCAACTGTGCTAGCATTGTCCTCCTCCTCCCATGTAATGGGGTCCATGTTTGGCTACCAAATTCTAAAATACTCAAAGTGTGAATAACAAACGGAAAACAGCGAAAACTATGGCAACTTTGAAAAAAATACATTGAATGGCCATAGTTGGCCAACAACCAGGAAGCAACATGCTGCATAAGGTAAGTGAAGAGAAACCTTGTAAATTTTCCCTTTTCTCCACTGTAGTGCGATCTTGGAGTTGGTATATTTAGTTGGGGGGTGTGAGGGTACACCCCCCCACCTTGGTTGGTTGTGTGTGTAATGTTGGCTGACTATGGTCATTCCATGCAGATTTTTTTGACATTGTTGTTGTTCAATGATTGTTCCATTCGATGTTTTACTTTGCTTCGCAGTTCACGTTTTTTAGAATTCGATAGCCAAACATAGACCTCATGTAATGCACACCATTCTCCCCTTTACTTCAGTCACTTGCACTTATTATCTTGATTCTGTTTTACATTAGGAAGCTGTAACCTCTCATATCATGTCCTTCCTCTCCTTCTGTAAACTAAGTACCCTAGTATGTTTATAACGTGGACAAAGGTTACTATTAAATGCTCGATGATTGGAAAATCAAGTCAAGCATTCACTGAAACCTTTCACCAAAACTCATCATGCAGACTACTGACTAGTCTAAAAATTGTTTCAAACGCATAAATTCCCTACCCCTGTGGACCAAGGATAAAGAACTAACATGGGTGAAAAAAGGAAGCAAGTTTGGACAGTCAGTAATTATGGATAAACACCTCACATTCCCAACACAGAAATCCTGCCCCCCAACTACATCTACCAACAAGACAGAGTCACCGGAAAAGGTAGTGGAATCACTATCATGTACTTCGAACATCTAAATTTGTCCCCCCCTAACCATTTCCTACCTAAATTTCCATCCAGCTGAACTAGTTATCATCTGCCACCTTAACCGCCCAAAGAAAGTTTTCATTGCTGCTATTTATATTCCACCTGTAAACAATATTCCCATTCTTGAATCCATCCCCTCATGGATGCCACTCCATATTCTCTATGAAAATGTTCTGCTAGGAGACGTTAATAATTGGTGACAAAAAATATCCACAGCCAGCCCTTCCCTAAACATCAAACTTTATGGCTTTCATCAGCTACTAACTACAATCACTCTTGTCAACAAAAATAATAACAATAGCTCCACCCTGGATGGGATCTTAACATCTGCCCTAACCTCTATCAAAACCCAACTACGTTACCAGACTCCCTTAGTGACCACTTCCCTATCCGAGTATACAGACACTCTATTCAGGTATCTAAGTTACATCTCTATAGATAATGTAGCAACCTCTCATTAATGATGATACTTTCAACAACATGCTGAATTCCATAAATTTGTCCATTCTGAAATACACCCCCCCCCCCCCAAAATGATGCTGTCCTAGATTTCAGTCAAACTTTCCTTGCCATCTTTGACTCCCTGGTACTTCTTAGAAAAGTTAGAATGAAAACAACCCACACCCCATGGCTCTCAAAAGACACCATCACTCTTATGAAAAAAAGGATAGCACCTGGAAACTATGGATTATAACTAAATCTACTTCCCTTCACCAAAAATATAAAGAACTTTATAACCTCACAAAAAAGCACATTAACAAGGATAAGAAAAAAATATTTTCTAATGCCCATCTCACCCATAACTCTGTCCTCCCAAAAATTCTGGCACTCTATCCTGTATCCAGGCAATCCTAACACCCCCACCCCTACCCAAACAAAACTCCCCTCAAAACCGCCACTCTTTCAAACTCCTATCTCATAGAATCTATTCACAAACTAACCCAAAATAGTCAAAATCCTAATATCATGCATACCACTCCCAGCTCTAACAATAGCACTTCTTTTACACTTAACCCATCCCAACTTCTTACATAAGATCTCTTCTGCTTAAATTAAAACCTTGTTCCCCCTCCGATGACAACCTTCTTCCCCTCTTTCTTAAATTAGCTGCTCGTGCAATAGCCTACCCTGTCTCCATTTTGATTGATAGAGCTATACAGGAATACACTGTGCCAGGCATATGGAGACCTTTTTAGACCTTCCCTTTACACAAAAGAAGCAATAATAATGAACCCTCCAACTACCAAACTATTGCAATCCTCTCTATACTATCTAAACTCCTTGAAAAATGCATACACAACCAGCTGCTCAGTTACCTAATAGACAATAACCTCCTAACCCCTACCCAACACGGTTTCAGACCCCATCATAGTACATCCAATGCCCTTCTGTCATTTACTCAGACAATTGCAAAAGCTAAAGACAAAAATCTACTTGTTTTTTGCCTCTTCCTCAACCTCTCAAAAGCTTTTGATACTGTCTCCCACTCTCTCACTTCTTAATAATCTATCCAATCTCAACCTATCCTCCTCTACTATTAAATGGTTCTCTGTCTATCTCACTAACAGACAGCAGTCAGTGAGATGGCAGTCCACCTGCTCCCTTTTTCTACCCATTCATACTGGAGTCCCTCAAGGCTCCATTCTTGGCCCTCTACTCTTTAATATTTTTACCAACCAACTACATGCTTCCTGTACAGATCCCACCCTTATACAATATGTGAAAGACTCCACCCTTATCAACTGCTTTGACAACATTTCTAACCTCATCTCCATCACTCAAAGCAGCTTTCTGTCCATTGAAAAATGGCAAACTGCCAACCAACTAAAATTTAACCCCAAGAAAACTCAACTTTTCCTCTTTCTTCCCACAACCCTCTCTCATCTGAAAACAACCTTCAACATTTCTTCTCTGGATCATACCATCATTCATGCAGAACCATGTACAAATTCCTCGGTATAATAATCGATGACCAACTGAAAGCCAATACCCATATACAACACTGCATCAAAAAGACAAATCAGAAACTCGGTTTACTCTATAGAAATAAAAAATACGTAACCCCTGACTCCAAACAAAGCTCCAGCATTCCTCCTACCCTGCCATCTGTATGCCTCTCCTATCTTTACTCATCTACACACCACCATTTTATCTAAACTGTGTCAAACCTATTACAGTGTAACCAACCCTATAAAACACATCACTGCCTTGCCTTGAAACAACTTCACTGACTGGACTTCCTCCAACACCTGCAGTTTTTCCAGCTGCAACTCACACACTCTTTACTTTCCAAACCCTTAGCTTGACCCTCTCTCCCCTCCCTTATATCCCTTTATACCTCCCTTCCATACTCATCGAAGCTCAGACCAGCACCTACAAGACACCTAGAAACCTCACAAAAATAGTGGCAAACTTCTTTACAAAAACAGTAACTCCCAGGCTTGGAACAAGCTCTCCCCTAACATCCAAACTATTTCTAGCACTAATCTCTTTAAGTCCGAACTCATTTTCTCCTAAATGCCAGCACCCGTCATTGCCAAGATCCCACTAAATCTCCCATGCTCCTACCTTGCACTTCTTTACCATCTCTCATATTGCTAATACAGCTACCTTCTTTGACTCATTAGCCACCTTTTTCAATAATCGCTTGTGCTCTATATCTGACTTTCACCTACCTACATCTCCTTATTTAATACCACGCTATTTCTACCATGTACCCTCATTTTGTGTATACTCATGTCTAGTTCTGCTTGTAATTACTATAAACATTTCTCTAAGACTGTAATTTATTTTTCTTTATAGTATGTCTAAAAACGTTTATCTCCTATAATATATATTTCCTGCAATGTATATTATGCTTTGGTAATGTTTATTATTCTTCTCTTAGTACCGTATTTGCTTATATTGTAAGTTAGAGCTTTTCTCCTTGGATGGGCCCCTGGCTGAGTTGGACTAATCTGGTTAACAAATGACAAATAAATAACAAATAAATAAATGTCAGTATTCAGCATTCTGGCATTCGGAATGCGGGGCTCATGCAGTGTATCTCAACCTTCTCAGCATCAAGCATGTGACTGTAAACCACAGACAGTGCTAGGATATCACTTATGACTTAAGCATGTTCAGTGTTACATCTTTCAGTGATGAAAGCACTGCAAAGCTGATATTACATTCCATGTTTCATTTTGTTTAATGCTGTGTAAGATTAATGCAGAAAGGTTTTAATCTACTGACTTCCTGTTGCTTACAACTTACTGTCAAAGTGATATGGGAGAGGTATTTCTTCACTTCCAACGTCAACATGTCCATCACTGAAGATCTCAACCTTTTCCTGGCCGTACATGTGAAGGGCAACTGAATCAATGCAGGAAAAGTCTTCATTCTGAGGGAAAAAGATAAGAGAGAGAGAACGTGAGAAGACCTGTGCACTAAGAGTTGTTTCAAGAAGCACTGCTACTGAAAAGACTCCAAAAGAGAAAAAAAAAACAACTTATAAAAGGCAAATTATTTTCTGTGATGCCGTGAGTGGCATGTTTAATGATACCTTTCTCACTAATGCACCTAAACAAAATGTTTCACCTACACATCTACCAACCTTCTTGTTATAAAATGACTACACCCTTCTGTGCAGCAATATTTTTTTATATTTAAATGTAATAATAATTTATCTGTAGTTTGTTATAAACATATAATGAATGCTTCGTGATGAAAATAATTTGTTTTTGTTGACCAGTTCAGTATAACGTTCTTGCACAGGAATGACATTATGCACACACTCAATAAGAAAATTAATTCAGACACAGCTAAATATGACAAAATTATATGACATAACATTACAGCACCTATAATAAAAAATATACTAAATTTAAAGTCTGTAGAGAAATAGAAAAGTATAGAAACTATTGCAAATGCAGGGTATCAGACACTGACTTGGGTGAGTCAAGTTCAAGTGTTAAAATGTTACCTATCTACTAGGAAAGAACAGGACAGCTTTGTCCCCCCTTTGCTGATGATAGAAATATGTCTGTTCACTTAGTGATATGATGGAAAAATGGTATGTCTTCTTAATAATATAGTAAAAGCATGTCTGTCACCTTAAAGATATCGATCAAAAGCCTACACACACTGCTATAAGTGATTTGAAAATCACTGAAGACAGAGTAATGTTGCAGACTCCGAATATCATTTAGATGTCCAAGCTTTTCAACCTTTGAACCTTTGCTATTCATAGTTTAGCAGGGAAGACCATTCAAGCAGGCAACTCTCCAATAACTGTTCACTATAAGAAATCTGTATTACTATCAGTAAAAACAAAAAACAAAAAAAGAAAAACATTTATCAGTAAAGTTCCTCATTTCTCTTCAATGTTCTGACACTCTGAAATTATTACATTTAAGCTCCGCTCCCCACATCAGGGGTACAAGGAGGCCTCTCCTTCCAAAAAGTTTGCATTTGTGTATGTGTTTCTGAACATATGTATGTGTATTTGTTTTGTCATGCTGAAGCTTCACCTTCTCTGTTTTATATGACTGAAAGCTTAGGAAATTTAATTTTAACAAAATATATGGTACCCGTGTGTCTATCTGTGAGCACTGCAGAGGATTGTCATCAGAATGCAATGTTATCCAGAGCTGACAACAGGTACACATCCTGAAATGCAGATGATTCAAGGGGAGGAGAACACTCCGAGGAACTAATTTTGTATAAGACAGACCACTGACACATTACAAGCCTCCCCCATTTTAAAGAAGTCTTGCACTGTGAATCTGCCGCACAATCTGATTCAATAACATGTTGTGTGTTGCGTTAATGGGTCACATACGTTGAGTGAACAGTATCGCAAAAGTTGTCACATAAGGGGCACCTCATGCTAGCGACTGAAATCCAAGTGGTTAGGAAGAGCTGTTTTTGGAGAGTAAGTAGACTATTGGAGGGAAATGTATGCTGGGGAGATAACATACTGCAAGGATCAAGGCACGGATATTACTGAAAAATGGCTACAAGAACATCAGAAAAATTCAGGGCCGGATAGAGAGACACGAAAATCGTTAATGGTAACAAATGACTATTGTGGAAAGGCAGTGATGTGTTGGAGAGAAAGTATACATAAAACTGACCACAGTAGGTAGAGTATCGATATAAGCAGCACACAATGAAGATCTGAGATCTGAAGCATCCTAAACCCAAGTTAAGATGATCCGAGTAGAATAACGCACTCTGTAGGCACTTATACAAGATAGTATCACACCACGATGAACAATTCCACAACTAAATAACAACTGGAGATACGGAAATCCAAAAAGTTGTCATTTACTTATACAAGATAGTTTAATAGTCACATTTGAACCTCATCAATATTTCAATATGTTTTGCAATCAGCTTACTGTGGATCTATTATCCTGTCCAGAGCATAGTGAGATCCAGGTCACATGGTTTCTGTTGCGGTCTGTGTATGGGCCACAGCAGAAGAACTGTCTACTTGTTCCAAAATTTGGGGTAGCATTTCAGGCAGTTCTTAAGGAAACAGATGTAAGTGAGGTGTTATCCATTATGGCATATGTAAATGTGGGGTTATCCATTCTGGCATATGTAAGTGCACAGTTATCTGTTGTGGCATACGTAAGCATGCAGTTATCCATTATGACATATGTAAGTGCAGGCTTATCCATTGTGTATATGTAAGTGCACAGTTATCCATTGTGGCATATGTAAGTGTATGATTATCCATTGTGGCATATGTAAGTGTGCAGTAATCAATTGTGGCATATGTAAGTGCGGGGTTATCCATTGTGGCATATGTAAGTGCGGGGTTATCCATTGTGGCATATGTAAGTGTGGGGTCATCCATTGTGGCATATGTAAGTGTGCGGTTATCCATTGTGGCATATAAGTGCACAGTTATCTGTTGTGGCATACGTAACCATGCAGTTATCCATTATGGCATATGTAAGTGCAGGCTTATCCATTGTGTATATGTAAGTGCACAGTTATCCATTGTGGCATATGTAAGTGTATGATTATCCATTGTGGCATATGTAAGTGTGCAGTAATCAATTGTGGCATATGTAAGTGCAGGGTTATCCATTGTGGCATATGTAAGTGCGGGGTTATCCATTGTGGCATATGTAAGTGTGGGGTTATCCATTGTGGCATATGTAAGTGCGGGGTTATCCATTGTGGCATATGTAAGTGCGGGGTTATCCATTGTGGCATATGGGATCATCCTCATTAGTACATATCAAGTGATGAACAATAGTGGCTGTGTTTTGGTCTCAGTTTACATATATCAAGTGATTTACACCTTAACATGTTATTGTTTTATTTTTTGCTAGAAATTTAAAACAGATATGCACTCTGTTTTCAGCACAACACACAGTACCTTATGACAGACTTTATTGTTCAGATATATTGCAAAACTGTCTGTCTTCACCAAGTAGTAGCTGCAGGCTCCTCTGAGTTGGTAGGTACTATCATCAAATGTACGGACATTCTGGCCACCAGTGACAGAGCAAATACCTGAAATGGAAATAGTCCAGAACAAAAGAAAATCTGTTAGCATTTTTTTTTATTAAATTTATTTTCTAAATAGTTAATTAGTGTCTTGGATAAAGGAATATGTCACCATGAAAATGTATGCATAACCACAGCTAAAACTGTGATGGGAAGTGCAAGGTGGTAACCCAATGAGGGCATGTAAACATATAGGGGGGTGCAAATTAAATCCACAGAACAGGATTAAATGTAGGGGTGGTTTAAATGCAGCAAAGAACTACAAACAATAGAAGAGAAAGAAAGCAGACAAGGCCTGCAGGATGATGACCAGCATATCCATGGACAAGGAGGTCATCGGTCTACTGTGAAAGTCAGCAGGAAGGGCTTATTTGGTATACTGCATGTTGGTTGGATACAATATAAGGAAAAGGAAACACAGACGCTAGAAAGTTTAGGAAGGTTAAAGGGATGAAAGGAAAAACTTATGAGGAAAGGTTTCATTGGCTGAGGCTTTTCATCCTAAGGTACAGTATTGCTTATATCAATACCAATCCTGGCTCATAAAATCATTAATAGAATTCTGAAGGAAAGGAACTGAAAATAAAAAAAACAGGGAGAAAGAGAAATCATGAGTTCTGAATTAAAGGATAAAATGTTATCTTGGATATGAGAAAGTATTATTTCACAGAGGATGTGACAGGCAGTAGAAATCAGAAGTGCAGAGCAGGACAAAGTAATGTTTCAAAGAGGCATGACATATCTCATCTTGACGTATCAGAAGGCGATGGCTAGCTGCGAAATTCCTAGCTTCAACTTCTGGGAAAGAGTGATGGAGCATTAACTTTTTTTCCACTAGCTTAAATATGCATAAGCATGCATGCATATACGCAAGGGTGAATTTATGTATGCATGCATGTGTGTGTGTGTGTGTGTGTGTGTGTGTGTGTGTGTGTGTGTGTGTGTGTGTGTGTGTGTGTTTGTGAGTCTATAACAGAAAGATATTACAAAGGCCAAAGATCAATCCTCATGTGGAATATTTAATATGTTGTCGTTTGTATCTGCTCTTCCTAATTTTTTAAAGCACCTTTATTGAAAGTAACAACATTTCCTTATAATTGTAGAACGATACAACAAAATATATAAAGATGACGCAAAATATAAGCAGGAACAAAAAACAAAGTGAGCCACACTTCCACATCCCTCATTCTATTTATTAAACCAAGCTAAGCACTTTTCTCCTCTCCATTTAAGACTTTTTCAAAGTTTAAAATCGAAACCTTCAAACCTTCAAGTCCTGCCCACCAAGCATAACAGAGCTTTTGCAAAATTTAAATGAATTACATTGTGACCACAGAGATAATGCATCACTTGTATTTTTACAATCCATTGTACCATGTAAATTCAACCCTTAATGGCCATCCTTTATGAAACTCAGCAATAACAAATGTAAGAATGTTCAATTACATTGAATCATGTGTATTAAATTACATTAAATCATGTAAAGGATGTCAGATGAATAAACTTGCACAACAGAAATTATCAATATGTAGAAAAGCTTGTAACGCTTAAAAAACTGAAAAGTTTAAAAAGTTTATAAAACAGCACCCCTTCCTTTTAACTTTGTCATGATAGATATGGGGTCATTTAGACATGGTACCTTGGTGGCATTTAACTTTAACTGTCACACCAACTCAGAAAATTCAAAAGCAAATTCAATATCACTCCTTTCACAGCAGGGCTTGAAGGTTTGAAGGCTGTTTCATTTGCTTAGTTGATGATTTTTAATACAACAAAATATAACACATAATTACCAACAAAAATATGGACTGACATTATTCAGGCATACACTTGAGAATTTGTGATCCTTCTGGCAGCCCATCAATGACAGCATTTGTAAAAGTATCAGTCCCCATTCCTGGTAAGGGGGATGAACTAACTGTATCAAAATGCTGACTCACAATGTCCACTTCTGTACGTTCACTCATGGGGGCTACCATCAGTGCTGGTTTGGTGAGCTGTAAGCCTGCCCCCAAGATACCCACTGCAAAACTGACCTTACGGTGTTGGATTGCGACTGCATATTTGGTTTCATCTCACCCTTAAACCAAGGATGGGCAAACCCATTTTCTCTTGCCTTACTTGCAAATCAGACTTGTGTCACCTAGATCAATGCCAGGGCTTTATCCCTCTATAATGCTAACATTATCACTTGTATTGCTTAAAAACCAAATACATGCTATTTTTGTACAACAGTGCAAACTGGGTTTTGGTTAAATTCACCTTTCTATACAGGACCTCTTAGGGTTAAGCATCATTCCCACATAGCATCAATATTAATAGTGTCAGTGTATTAATAAGTTGTACACTAGCCTTTGATATCAATAATATAACAAGGCAGTTGGTTATATGCCCAAACCAAACACATGTATACATGTTCAGGAAATTACACTACTGTACAGCATAATGGGGGGGGGGGGGGCAGCACACCTGAGATGACATCTTTTGAATAAACTGAGAACCCATCTGCCAGACCTGGTGTTAGTTTGGGAGAACATAACTGACATTGTAGTACCTATTAAAAATTCTCCACATCTATATAAGTATCACCTCAGTTCTCCCTTAAAATTAAAGTCATGCTTAGTGGAACTAACCCAGTCAACAAATAATAAATAAAGATAAATATTTTCACATGAGGTATTTTTTACAAAACCACCAGGCAGGTGCCAGTGACTAAACTTTTCATTTCATAAATCAAGGCAGAATATGATTATGAAAGCTAGAATATGATTATGAAAGCTGCAGTTCACACATTTTGATTTAAAAACAATGTAACTCCAATGGGCATACAGCTTGTAAATCAAGAAACTATCTTGTACCAAGATAGTTAAGTATACATAGGCTCATAGCTGGGAGCTACTTTTTTTCGGTTCCTAGGCAGCTGCTGTGTATATTAGAAGTCACACATTCAAATCCATCAGCACAGCGGTTACTCATATCCGTCCCAAAGTTTGGAATTCTCTGCCACCTGACATTTGTAGTTTCCAAAACACAGCTACTGTCATATGTTAACATAAAAATTGACTACAGACTATAATTAACATATCAATCAGTCAGCTAGTCAATAAATAAATAATAAAAATATGTGGTTTCACTTAAGTCCTTGAACCTGCATTATGTCATCATCGCTATTGTCGTCAGCAATCAACTTTTTTGCATGAGATCTGTGTCCCATCAATAACAGGCAATCAAACCAAATCACCCAGAGCCAATGTTTACTGCATTATGACATCCACTACATTTTGGCCTTCCTCAATTCCATTCTTTCCTTCCACAGTGGACTTCATTGCAGCCCATCATTGCTTCTCTGTTGCCGTACTTCGACACATTGATTGTTGCTAGAGACCATGACATAGTATAAACCAGTTATGCTAGTCAAAGTAATAACATAGGTTACCCTTGCTGTCTTCTTTGCTGTCCCGGAGAGACTGTTATTTCTTCTAGTTCTAACTTGTTTCAAGTTTTTTTTTTCTTCAAATGGGATAACTGTCAAAATATGTAGTTGAGTATATATATTTTGCTAAACTTGAAACGTTTTATACAACAACCAAACTAATGTAGTGTGTTTATTATATATATGCATTATCAGGCCACAGATTTGGCAAAAGGCAAGAACCAGTGCAGTATGGGATGCCAGTCTATTGCAGAATGCATGCACACTCCATACACATTCTACACATAACTGTGAGCAGTTTGAACATCAAAAGATCTCTTACCTACATTTCACTATATTATGGAACATAATAAGAAATAACTCAAGGCACAGGATGACAATTGTTGACACTGATACAAAAGATCAATAAACAAATGAACATCAGGGAGAAACATTATATATTTGGAAATGTATATAAGCAGCTGGAATATGACAAGCTTTTCGGGAGTAAAATGAACCAAAGCCAAATTTATGTTTGTAAAGGCTGCACAGCTTGAAAGGTTTCAGTATGAGAAGTAAGTGGAGCAGCTACCACACCCTGGCCCAAAAGTGGATACAGGAAATGGACAGGAATAATAAAATAAGTTAGCAAATAAGTAAACAGTAGCAATGGTGAGAAAACAAAACAAAAAGGAACATAACACTTACTTGGACATTCATTTGTTTTGATGCAAGTCATGTTGCCCGAATAGCAAGTACTAAAAAAGGAAAAGAAAAAAGTAACCGTAACTAAGTCATGTTTATGTGATTTTACAACCATGAAGCTTACTTCATGTTGCAGTATTCTTCAGTACAAATGTAAACTCTGCAGAGATATGTGGCATCATTAACGCATGACGGAGCTCATGCTATAAAGTAATAACATCATTCCTGGGGTAGGGTGAATCTGAGTGCTGGATTTTATTACATAATGACCCAAATCAGTGCACTGCACTGCTTATATTAGATGTTGCATTTCTTGTAATAATAATAATAATAATAATAATAATAATAATTATAGCATAGAAGATTATGTATGGATCACCGATCATAACCGGCTTATTATGTGTATGATATAAGGATGCCAAGGAATTAACCTCAGGAGCAAACGAATGTAAGAAATGTTCCAGTAAAAAAATATTACTAATGCTCTTAACATTTACAAGTATCAGAGACACATTAAATGCTGCTATCTGTGAACTGTTACATTTCTGATCTAGGAAAAATCTTGTCTTGTGTCAGTCATATATTTCAATATATCTGCTACAAAAATTCTACTCCCTTGTTCTTGACAAGTGCACTGCATTCTATCTAAATATGTATGCCCAAAATTAGGCTCGGATGCTGTACACATTTTCACTTTTTAAAATGGGCCATTTTTTCATGTAGATATTTATCCAAAAAATATTTTCATTGACGATGGCCTCACTCTCTGTTCTATATGTGATTTGTGAAAAAGATATCCTAACACCTGTACATGCTATGCTATCTAAGAAGGCTTTAAGTTCCCTACTAATAGAGAGGACGAGATCATTTGTACCAACATGAATAAAAACAGAGCCACACTTCCTTATATATATTAAAGGACAACAATGGGGTTCTATTATTAAATGCTCGACTTCTCTGCCCTTTTGTTCCCTATTTACAGCCCCTATTATGGATAAGCAACAATACAGCATTTCAAATATTTTAAATTGACTGTTTCTCTCCAATAGAACAGTACCTTACAGTACTGTGGTGGTTTCACCTTTAAAAAAAAATTTTCCCACCCTGGAAAAGCTTGCTGCAGTCTCCCATTCATTGATGTTATCAAAGCCAATGAATACAGGTAGTTTTCTGGCCAATTCCCTCCCCAAACTGACATCACCATGACCGTCCTAAAAACCCACCCATGCTGCGATGTCACAGCTCCCTGGTTCTTCGCCTACCCATACAGAAAGTAAAGGCTAGAGCAAGGAATGAGAACATGATTCAATCACAGCAGGTAACAGCTCAAATTACCCTTTGCACTTTGACAGCTAGGGAAGTTAGGTGTGAAGGGGGATGGGAGATGAGTCAAAGTAGTACAATTCAGGCTACACAAAATATTGCAGTTTAGCCATTCTAAAAAGAAGCAGCAATAAAAAAACACTTTGGAAGTCTGTTCTGTGGCATTTGCATAATTTGTGTTTTAAGCAGTCACTGAATGGCATGAAATGTTAGTTAAAACTAACTGACTGAAAGACAGCAGTGTATGCATGTAAAATCATTGCAGTGATGGGAGCATTAGGAAGAAAGAGGCCTGCATGATGTATTATTTTACAGACAAGTACTGCATTGTGGGATACCTAGAGGTAGACTAAACAATCAAGATCACTTCAAGATGCTAGACCCCATGTGGGCAGACTCAGAAATTTTGTATAAAAATATTTAAAAACCTATAAATAGCTCCAGAGTGGTGTTAAAATGCAGGAAACACCAAATCATGATGCGATAAACATGTTTTTAAGTCTGTGGGTGTGGTTCTCCTTTAAGGCATTCTAAGGCCTACCTCACATTGTGTAATTTTGCTCCTGGCATGCATATCCATCCATCCATCATCAACCCCCTTTCCAATCAGGGGTCAGGGTGTCACTTCTGCAATGACAATCATTTTGAGCCAAGGTTAGACTACCAAGTGGCTAGTCCTGCCATGGTAGTTCATTAACACCACTCACTCATGCACACACTATGGCCAATTTAGAGCATCCAACCCACCTACTGCATGTCTTTGAAATGTGGGAAGAAACTGGAGCACCCAGAGGAAACCCACATGACCACAGGGGTCTATATTACGAAATCAAAAACCCAGTTCAGCCAATCGGAATTGAGCGACACCTATAGCATGAACTACAGTAACGGCGAATATCCAAAACCGCAAAACGTGAAATGTCGAACTGTCATGGTTGGCCCGTCTGCGGTATAGCTCTATATGTGTGTGTGTGTGTGTGTGTGTGTGTGTGTGTGTGTGTGTGTGTGTGTGTGTGTGTGTGTGTGTGCATGGGGTGGAGGAGTTACAGGGGGGCTTGCCCCTCCCCTGCAAAAATGTAGAAAAGAGATACATTTTTGTGGTTTTCTGAAGTTCACCATTTTGTAAAATATATATATATATATATATATATATGTATATATATATATATAGAGAGAGAGAGAGAGGGTCCTGCATTTGATCTCAATGCAGGTTTGTCAGCATCTGGTTATTCGACCACATTTGGCCGAGATATGCAGATGGTTGATTGGTGTGTGAGCTTGACAATCCCAGGGTAGGGAATATATCCTTTCCCCTGGGGATTATGCAATCTTGGAGTCAGTATATATAATTAGCATGGGGTGTGGGTTGCAGGTGGGCTTGCCTCCAACAAAAAATTATAATATTTTTTTTTTGGCATGTGCCAAAGTTTTTTTTTTGGCACATGTGTGGTAACATGTCAATGTTTGGTTTGTCAACCTTTTGCAGCTGATGTTTGTGAGGGAGATGTATGGGCTATTTGACTAATGTGAGCAGTCCTATATATATATATATATATATATATATATATATATATATATATACACACACACACACACACACACACACACACACACACACACACACACACACACACACATCAATAGGTATACGGATCTACTTTACAACTGAATGTTTCAAAACTACAAACTGCAAATGGTTGAGACCATAAGATCAAAGTTTTGAAACTTTGAAATTGTAATTTAAAAACACAAACAAATAAATAATGTACATTTCCGCAGGGGAGCAAACCCCACTGCACCCCCCACAACCCCTGCTAAATAAATATGTATACTAACTCCGAGACGGCACTATAATGAGGATTATGCGATCTTGGAGTCAGTATATATAATTAGCATGGTGGGTGGGATGCAGTTGGGCTTGCCTATTCCAAAAAATATCTTGTGACTAGTTGAACCCTTAGACAGTTATATTCAGCCCATCAGTGCAGAACTTAAAGCTTTCTCCATGTCACAGCGTTGATGTTATCAAAGTGTATTTGATGCTGCAGTATCTATTCGAATGCTCTTTTAAGTATAGTTTAGTTTTATTTATTTATCTATCCCTTGTTGAATGGGTTTTCAGATCCTTTTGGTATACAGATGGAGGTGATGAAAGAAAGGGGGGATATTAAAATAGGAAAGGGAATAAAAATAATACCTGAGAATTATAGGATGAGATTGGAGAGCAGGAAGGATCCTATCACCATGAAGGACTTCTTTAAACATTGTTCTGAATAGTGGATTGAAATTAAGTAGATATATAAGAAGTGTTTTTTTTCAGTAGCAGGATGGTATAAGAAAGAAAGAAAAAAGTGAAGTATGGGAAAATATATATCGATATATTAGAGAATTTAAAGCATAATACAAGATAATATGATATAGAAAAAGAAATAAAAAATGACGTTATTTACAAGGGAGAAGACAGGAGGTATCTGTATATTTGGATAAAATAGTTCAGGAGGATATTAGTAGAATGAGGGGAATTAAAAATGTAAAAGGAAAGGTCAAAAGAACACATCAAAAAATTATAAGTACCATAGTACCACGTGTGGAAAATATGTATAAGAATAAAAAGAGGGAAAATAAGAGAGAATACAAAGAAAAACATTTAGGATGGATTTGAAAAATGTTGATTCAGGATCATAGCTAGATGGTATAGGGTATAGGATGTACAAGAAATAAATGGATTGGCAAAGAGAGTATTTTGTAAATATACTAAATGAACGATTAAAGGAGGGGGTTGTTTATGAAAAGTTATGGAGTGGAATATTGATGTATAGCTAAGAAAGATGAGAAGAACAAAAAAAATTGGAGCTCCATCACACTAAATAACACGCATTTTATTTTTTTCTGAGAATAATACAGAGGAGAATGGAAGGAGAGGTGAGGGATATTATGGAAGAAAGTATATATGGTATAAAAGGTAAGGGATGTCAGGAATTGTTATTGGTTGTGAGAGAAATTATGGATGTTATTATAGTAAAAGATAGGATGTGAAACTTATGGTAGGTAATATTAGCAAGGCATTTGACAGAGTAGAACATGATGCTTTGTGGGATGTTATGGAGAAGTATGGGATATGTAATAGAATTAAGAAGGTGTGTATGTTGACATATCAGAATAATACAATGAGAGTAATAGTGGATGGGTAGCTGAGTAAAGAAATATGCATGAAGTATGGTATAAGGCAAGGATGTCTCATGAACTTTGCACCTTTCCCTACTGTAGTATGGTCTTGGAGTAGGTATATTTAGTTAGAAGGTGTGGGGGCCACAGCCACCCAACTAGGGGGCTGACTGGTGTGAAGCCCCTCAAATGGATGGGTTTAATTTGCTTCAGTTTGATTTTTTTTGTGGTGCTGGACATGTGGTTACTTTCCCGGAGTTTGTAATCAGTAATCTGAGTCTTCATTCATTTGAGGTTTCAGCGAAGTCATCTCAACACTTAGTGATTTGGTTAAGTGGGTTTTCGTTCTTATGAAGTAGACCCGTATATATATATATATATATATATATATATATATATATATATAAATATATAAATATATATATATATATATATATATATATATATTTATATTTATATTTTTATAAATATGTAAATAATGTTTTTATGTTGTGTTAAATTAAGGACCCACACTTTGATAGGTTGTTTGTGATCTTTCACATCCACCTAAGCCACCTACAACTCAGGCAGATGATAGCCTCAGTCTAACATCTCAAAGGATGGCTTACTCAAGAGTACAGCACTTTCCTTGTTCTCAGCATCACAGGTGGCAGCATATGCTGCATTTATTACTTGTGCCTTTGAGCCTTCTGTGCTTGAGTCTTATAAGGAATTTTCCCAGTACCAATTTGATTGGGTATGTCTTTCATGTGACTCAAAATACCTGGTGGTATGTGCAAACTCTTTACTGAGGTGGAGCTTACTAATCAAATGAAGAGTTTTATGTTCCCATTATGCAACTGGGTCCACCTGCATGTCTACCTGCTTTGGATATTCCTGATGCTTTCTACAAGCTGAGTCATGTTTTCCATGTCTTGCAGGTGAGCTAGTGCGGTACTTTGAATAGTAGTATGTGCTTGGGAGAGTTCAGGAGTTCACTTCACAGTATTTACCTGTGCAACACCTACCTCCAATATTTCCTCCAACATTCTGGTCTGTCCATGAGGTGCATGTGTCTGGTCTTCCATTTACACAAAACTAATGGAAAGTTGACACGGACGATTTAAAGGTTTGCTTGGCTGCACAAGTGTTGATATGAGTGCCCTTATGCATTGCTTCATATGGGAACAGGCTAGCTGTCATATGAGTGCCCTTATGCATTGCTTCATATGGGAACAGGCTAGTTGTGATATGAGTGACCTTATGCATTGCTTCATATGGGAGCAGGCTAGCTGTGATATGAGTGCCCTTATGCATTGCTTCATATGGGAGCAGGCTAGCTGTGATATGAGTGCCCTTATGCATTGCTTCATATGGGAACAGGCTAGCTGTGATATGAGTGCCCTTATGCATTGCTTCATATGGGAGCAGGCTAGCTGTAATATGAGTGCCCTTATGCATTGCTTCATATGGGAGCAGGCTAGCTGTGATATGAGTGCCCTTATGCATTGCTTCATATGGGAACAGGCTAGCTGTGATATGAGTGCCCTTATGCATTGCTTCATATGGGAACAGGCTAGCTGTGATATGAGTGCCCTTATGCATTGCTTCATATGGGAGCAGGCTAGCTGTAATATGAGTGCCCTTATGCATTGCTTCATATGGGAGCAGGCTAGCTGTGATATGAGTGCCCTTATGCATTGCTTCATATGGGAGCAGGCTAGCTGTAATATGAGTGCCCTTATGCATTGCTTCATATGGGAGCAGGCT